>NC_091931.1:38638077-39238077 GCF_041260155.1 Ptychodera flava | reverse complement strand
ATGCTGGTATTTCAAGAAATGGTTCATCACATTTCATGAAATGTGGTACAGGTGATAATCTGTCAGTGTTATAATGGAATGCAAAAATATTTGGCAACATCCTGTCGATAAATTATTGACTTATTTAATGAACTTATGTAATTAGGGTGGCAGCCCACATTGGTTTTACGTTTTCATCACCATGGAACTCATTCTGAATCACAGACCAATTAATGAACAGGACTCTATCCTCTCCAAGGACTTGTAATCAAAGTGCACATTAACAAGTAGGGACTGTGTGGTCAACGATGACTTGTTTGAAATATTATCATACTATACGAGGTTGCTTGTCTAAATTAATGAAAAAAATCAAGAAAATTCAAAAACAACTACACGCAATTATGACTAAGTGTCGATAAAAATTACAAAGGACCTCAAAAGAGGGATAAACTGCAGCAAGTGAAAATGAATAAAGTAAAATTAGGCCGATACAATACTTGTTAAAAGGCAGAGGATAAAAACTGCAATAGTTAAAACAAATACAGTAAAATACTGACCGAGCAGCGGGAAATAAAACACTTGCAAATCGCAGAGACTAAAACACACAGACGTTTCGGGTACTGACGAAGGTACCGCGTAAAACACACGAGTATACGATGACGTTAAACAGAGAAAAATTCCATGGGATTATATATTTATCACATGAACAGTCTTCTTATTTTTCTTTGATTTGCATGGATCAAAATTATTGTAACAAATTTCATGATTTTTGTCGCGATTTCGTGTTTATTTACGCGGATTACTTTCATTAATGAGTAAAGCGACCCGTCACCCAGGAGATGTGCAAATGTTTCCAGGTGTACTTTCATTCATAAATCCGATCAAGTTGAAATTTTGATACATCGAATGGTATCTCCAACAATAAGACATACGGATTAGGTCACGTGAACGTGTCAATCATTGTCTCACACTGGACCGATGCCTTCCAAGGCAAGTCGGCCATCGGCGGACATAGCTTTCACCGCGCTAGCGACGGATAGCCATAGTATTTTGAGTTAATTAGAATATTTACAAATTATATTTATGAAGTAAATGCAACGACACGATCTAACAGTACTTCTTATTCTTACAGATGCCGTGGCTTTTAAAATATCACTATATATGCTGATGATTCAGCTCTTCTTGTGTCTGGCAGAGATGTTGAACATATTCAAACAAAACTTAGTAAGGAATTGGGTTATCTCAATGAGTGGCTAATTGATAATAAATGTCTCTTCATGTCGGTAAAAACAGAATCTATTTTGTTTGGTTCAAGTCGAAAATTAAAACAGTGTTCGGAAATGCAGGTTCTGTGTGGGGATGTCAACATCGCTGCAAAACAGTGTGTGCAATATCTTGGTAAGGACTTGGATCAATCCTTGTCTGGTGAAAAAGTAGCATCTAAGGTTATTAAAAAGACATGCTCTCGTCTCAAATTTTATATCGTAATAAGAAGTTTTTAGATTATCATACGAGAAAACTGTTGGCTAACTGTTTGACACAATGCCATTTGATTATGCAAGCTCTTACTGTTAGAGTGCCTTGACTCTAAAAAGCAAACAAAAACTTCAAACTTCCAAAATAAAGTTATACGGTTTGTCCTTGGTATGTCAGCAAGAGCACACCTTGAATCGGTTCACTTCAAACAAATGGGATGGCTACCTGTTAGCCACAGAGTCGCATATATAAAACTCAATCATGTTCATAGAGTTACATTAGGATTAGCACCGAAATATTTGTCTGATAATTTTGCTTTTAACAGTCTTGTCCATAGAACGAGATCCGGACCCTATTCTATTTTTATTCAAGGTGGGGCTCGGTTTTATCAGAATAGTTTTGTATATACAGCTAGTGTTAAATTGAACAAAGTTCCAAGAAATATACAGAGTATTACTTCAAATTCTCTATTTAAAAGAAAGTTAAAGAAGTATTTTATGAAGCTGCAATGAATCAACGTGAGCAAAATGATTTTGTTTTTAATTAATTGTTGTCGTGCCGATTTGCTTGTGATTTTATTTTTCGTGGGACCACAGTGGAAATAAGTTTTTAACTTTTCTGTGTTATCCCAGCACTTTTGTCTTTGTCTTTTTTCTTGTTTGTATTGTATGGTTATTTTTTAAGTGCTAAATAAAACTAGAAAGCATTTGCAAGCAAAAGCGAAGTTCCAGAGACCAGAGCAGCGGAAGAAACAAGAGAATGTGTGACAAAGATAGGTGCAGAATGAAAGAGTGCTTTGGATTTTAATATTCAAGCACGTACATAGTTAGGGCTGCTAGCAGTAAACACCATATACAACTAAAAGCAAGGCAGTCCACAGATTACAAATGCCTACATGTACGGTAAAAACGCAACAGATACATACGGGGCGACAACGCACGGAAATGTATATCAGACGACATTCTCGCGAGCCAGAGCAATAATTTTCGCTTCGCTGACCTACGCAAAAATCAATCGCTTGACGGGTAGCGCTGAGTTGTTGCCGTAAAGAGGCGTATGCTTTACGACGATGATCAGACGAGAGGAAACATCGGACCTAGGCCGTTGAAATTGAAAACCGACGCCACATGCATTTTCATTTGATTAAAAGCACAGACTAAAACAATTTTCATTGCAATGTCGCTGTTTTCACGAGATACTGACCGTTGATCTTGGAAAGTTGAGCTGCTTTAACGTGCAGCCAACGCATGCCGGCGCCGGTGCGGTGACAGGGCTGTGTGTTATCGGCGTTAAGGCGCCGTAAAATAAATTCTTTGTTTGCCGTCCGCGTGCGGGTAGGTTTTGTGACGAAATATGAAAAACAAACACAGATCGTATGCTCGAAAATACGACGCGTTGGTCCTTCCTTTGTTGGCAATGACGCAGCAACTTACTCAAATGTCTAAAAAACGCAAATGTCGGACGATCGTTTCGATACAAATCAGATTACCTATCGTAAAAGGGGTATATGAACCGCTGTACGTAAAGTGTGTATGTGCACCTCCTGTTGTGGTGGACTGCAGTATACCGTAAGTAGAGATCGATCGACCGTTTCACAAGTTTATTTCTCCCTCAAAGTTTCCAAATCGGCGGAAGTGCGCTGTATTGGCTTGGTCTCCATACAACACGGATCGAAAACAATTCTTGACTGGTTTAGCTTCGAATAAGGAATGGAACTGAATTTCCATCAGCTTCTGCGCGATCCGCGATTGATCACGAGGGGGCAAGCAGCCCGGTGGTGGGGCAAGCAGTTACCGCCGGTGAAATGTTCGTTGTTGAATGCTCCAAATAGTTCGTACGCAGTATAAGTTGCTTTCACTTTGAACACTGTTTTGTGCTAAAAACGATGTGGTCATTTTATAAGTCCGGATTAGAATTCAGTTTTCAAAAATAGCAATGGCCATTCGGCATTGCTGTCTTGACAAACAGAATATTCAGCATTTTAGTATGCAATAGCGCTGATCACTTAACGTCATTTTTCTTTCATTAATGTGCAAAAATTTGTCCGCATTTTCAGCAAGAACGATGAAATCAAAACCTGCTAGCGTCATAATGCATACAGAAAATCACACTAATTCATATGAATTTATGGCTCAGACTACAAGTTGCAACAACGACCGCGCATGCAGTAACACAATTTGTCCGATTTTCAGGCAGCGGTGTTCGAAGTCGCGCGCGCAGCTATATATAGTAACAAACCTGACACCGAGATCAGCGCTATTAGAATTCGGGTAAAAGACTAGTTGATACACAAAATTCAGAATAAATAGCCTTTAAAGTTACAGCTAATGGAGCATTTAACTCAACAGAAACAGTACTTGTATTTATTTGACACTTAAAAAGGAGGATTTGTACTCAAGGCTGTTATGATTTGCTCAGCTACCCACTCTTCTACTGCAAAAATTCTAATTGTATGCACAGTCCCTCTATCCACTATGGATAGAGGGACTGTGTTGTATGGAAGAGACAGTAGTTTCACCTTTTACCAAGATGTTTAGCATTTGTTTTCTGAGTGACATCTATACTTTGTTATACTCAGTAACTTTTGCAGTTTAATATGTGGAATGTTCAGGTTTTGCAAGAACACCTTTTTGTTGTAAGCTTACCCCAACATTTCGAAATAGTGTTTCGTTGGTACTATATAGACTTTACTTCTCGGTAGACAAGCTTGACAGGTGCCGTCCAAGCTACGCTTCTCCAATTGTCTAAATGCCCTGGACTACTCTTTGGTCGTTGTGTCCTCCTGCCCTGTCTGTTGTATTTTTCTCTCTTGTCCTTTCCCGTATTATTTTAGAATGGGATTTTTAACTAAGGTTAAAGCTTGGTTTTGATCATGATAGATATAAATTAAAGATAAAAATATACGTCCAATCGTAAACATCAATACAGGTCTCGATCTTAAATTTACGTGTTATAATTAATATACAAATGTCACTTAGACACGTTGCAAAATTGAACCCATTACGTGAAATTCTTAGGTTCCTTCATTAGGTGTTAATTCAAATATATTTTGTTTTCTTCAAAACTTTGTAAACATCCTCGTATACGTAAGTTGCATTTGTCGCAAATATGCTTTTTATTCATATTTGAGATCTTGTTATTTTAATTAATAGTTTTACTGGCACCTATGACCACCGTACCTAGTGCATAAAATCTCCGTCAGAGACAATCTGTAGATCTTCGTACACAACCAGTTGATTACTATCACACTGTACATGTTGTACATTATGTACTGGTATAGTGTTTATTGCCATTGTTATTATGGAATTTTTGTGTGTTCAGACTCAGATCACCTAACTCTAAGTATGCTTGTTGTATTTACACAAGTATAACTTTGTTTCCACGCATGTTTTCAGCGTGCTAATGAAGAGCATAAGAAACACTGCATTGTAAATGTAACAGATGATTTTTCATACTTGTGACCCATAAACCGATGGGAAAGTTAGAGTTTATGCGATTGATCTGTGTTGTTTTTTTTCTGTGTTTGTTTTTTTTGCTGGCTGGCTGGTAGGTTTTTCAAAAATCCAAGGACGGCAAACAAAGAATTTTTATTTACACGGCCTAAACGGCCTCGCAGACTGGTATAGGAAAACCGCTGGTGGCTCCTCAGAAATACGGCGGGCAGTTCTCCGCAAAAACAGCCGATTTTGAATCCAAATTTTGCATTGACCTTCGTTTTCGAGCACACCCACCTCGCAAAGGTACACGATGTACCCAGCCGCGCTTGTAAACTTAGGGAAAGCCTAATTTTCTTTCTCTATGCGAGCGAAGCCATCTTATGCGCCGCCATTGTTACATTCGGGCGAAACAGTATAGCGCCACGTACGGCGAGTATTTAGAGAAAAATAAAATCAAAAAGCAACAACAAACAAAGCGAAAGAAAGCTAGAATTATTAATAGCTGAACGCAATATGATAGTCGAGCAATGCAGAATAAAAAATAAATAAATAAGCACACAAGAAATGCCCGTAAAAACCCGTCCGAGCTGAGCGATGACGTCATAAGCGTGTCGCAATGCATTCTGGGTAATTAGGGTAAAATTTGTGTATAGCATGTTCTATGATAGTAATACCGGAAATAGAGAAAAAAAGAAAGAAAGAAAGAAGAAAGAAAGAAAAGAAGAAAGAAAAGAAAGAAAGAAAAGAAAGAAAGAAAGAAGGAAGGAAAGTGAGCAAAAACTAACAGTTCCAGAGCTGGTCTCTGGAACTAATAAATAAATCAAATCACAAGTTTTATACGACCTTGGCGAGCCCGAAAGATTCCGATCGATGACACACAGAATGTACGCATGTAGTGGGCGCAGTACTGCTGTCGCCGGTCTCCGCCGGTGGCCGTCTTTGTCGTCAATGTTTTCGTCTTACGGACTTTGATATTTGCCGTGACACATATATCACCCGTAGGTACATCCCCAGTTTGTTACTTGACGGGAACTCTGTTCTGTTGTGAGTGTTGTCCGAGTCAACTTTCGAAATGCAGTGGATTCAGCGCTGTACTGTAGAGTTTGGCTACAGCTCGACAGCTTATGTCTTCACAACAGCCTTACGCTGCAGGTTTGATTCCGATCGAGAAACAACGGAATAATTTGAGTGATGGAGGACATTTTTCGTTGTTCGTCGAATGGCTTTATACTTGTGCCTTCTATGTAGCTTTCCCGAAGATTATACGGTACTCAGTTTTTAAGTTGAACTTACGTTGAGGTGTATCTTTCGGTTTTATCGCCAACCGGGATCGCCAGGTACGACGTCACTTGGCGATCGCCAGGTACGACGACGTCCACATTGAGCCTTACGACTGGAGCCGTGACGTTACTGAGCCATTAAAATGATCGACGGTATCCTAATTCGATTCTTGGGAGTAGCTAAAGCTTTAGCGACTCGAAATTTCGCTGGACATGCCTTCTATGTTTCCATATCTGAATTTATCGGGTCACTTTTTTGTAAAAATCAGAAAATGCCATGAGAGCACGGCATCGATCACGACAAACCGGTCTGTGTCGCGGTGTGCATGTATGAACGATATACCATTGCAGAAACAAGTTCCGGTTGATGACGTACAACAGGGGTAATGTGGATTTCTTATCTGTGCCGGTGTACGTCACACAGGTGGAGATACGGGCAAGTTCATGTGATAATATATAATTATCACATACATAGACCCAGTTATCCCTATAGTATGACGTCACACTATAGGTATGTGACTACGATGAAATCCATATTCCACTTGTGGTGGATATGGGACCCGGACTACTTTTAAAACGTAAACAAAAAATCTGCTGTTCAGAGTTTATTTTCAAAAATACAAAATACCGTCGATACTATAATTTTTATGATTTTGTTTCTTCGTGGTTGATTTGCAATTGAAGCTTAAAAGTTTGTTTTCTACACCATTAACATTTTAATACGCTCTGTTACTAAAATTTTGTGTTGTCTAGCACGTCAAAAGAGCCCTTCTCGATGTCCATCAAACACCATGATAATCATAGACGATAACCAAAGACAAGTACCAATCATCCCAGCAGCAGTAAGAAGCAACATTGACGGGTTTCATGTTCAACATCGAGCACGCGGCAGTCAACGAGTTGATCCCCCGGGTCGAGCCGAGGAAGCTGAGAGCGTACATCATTTCTGACAGCAATGACAACACTAAGGACTTGAGACACATCAGATGAAATGCTACTCAATTTTTCAAGAGCGACGAGTTAACAAGGTTATCAGTGCAAATAAAGGTGCAAGCTATTGTTTTGTCCATGCATAGTGTGCATCACGTTCCTGTATTTTACCTTGTTGGTAAACTTCGTTTCGCGTCTGAGCTCAGAAAGACATGTTTCTTGCAATCTTACCGATTGAATAAGAGCCGAACACTGTTACTCATTATATTTAAACAAGCTAATTTTGTTCGTAAAATATTAAACATACAATTGATAATTTCGTAAAACATAATAATTGCTAATTTTAAAAATTTCAATACAAAATTTGCTTAGCAGAATTCTTTGAATGATGTTCGAATGTTGACAAAAATAACCCCGTTCTCGATAGCCGCGGTTGAGTGTAGCGACGTCCCACTTGCACGTCCAGTAATTTTATGAATCAATTTTCACGCAAATTAATGTTATAGTAAGTACCAAATAAATACCTTGATTAAAAATCAACAGTCTTTCCTATTTCCGTTTGATTCGCACAGAAAAAAAGCTATTATCCATAACAGCAGCTTCGGCGTGCTCGACATGTACAGCCACAGACAAATAGAAAAACAGACTAGCAACGCGGCATGCCTTTTGTTCCATGGTCGTCTCGGTAGATTATGGCCTTTTCATATTAAAATGAGCTTCAAAGGTGTTAAACTTTTTTGAGACTTTGTTTGTGGTTGATAATTGCACGAGATTATGCGAAAAGTACGACAGCTGAGCGCAGTCAAGTCAGCTGTGACCCAGCCGCGACCGCATAACACAAGCGCATGAATTCTTGTAAAATAGTCCCTCTCGTTCTTTCCCTGTATTATCATTCCTGAAAGGGTTATTCACGGAAAACTGGGTCTATGCATGTGATAAATATATAATCCCCCCCCCGTATTCCTCACTCTTGTGTCTGCGTCGCAGACTCGTGATTCCCCCGTGTCCCCTCTCCCTCGGCTCGGAGGGATACGGCCACTACACGGGGAATCACTCGTCCGCGACGCAGCCACACTCGTTCGGAATACGGGGGAATTATCCAGGGGATGATATATAATAATTCTATATCATTTTCAAAGGAATTCGTGTATTGTAGTAATTCGTACAATACTCGACACTAAACCATACATAATAACCTCAGACGTAATGTGGTAAGAGGGTTGAAAGTAACGGTGTAAATTTGTGTTTCAGTTGACACGTAAACAATATCACCAGTGTTATGAGTATTCCCATGACGTTTATAACGCTGAGAATTTCAGAAAAAGTTAGATTATCCGCTGTATCTAGCCATCATCTTTCGCTTAATACCTATCCTTTTTAAGTACTGGCTGATGCTTAGTAGATGCATATTAAGCTTACCAATAGCGTTGCTTTCTAGCGACACCATAGTTCAGTAAAACCAAAAATATTTGTCTGAAATTTGTGCGAAACTTTCGGTAATTATATATTTCGGTAGGAATCACTAAATTTGCAATCCATCATAACCTCTGTTACCCACCATATGTTACCCACTGTAGTATACTATCCCTCAGCTATTTCAAGGCCATCATGCATGTAAATGCCAAAGAATAAAACAAGGCAGTTTCACCACTGCTTACAGAAAGGTTCACAACGTCTAGAGAACACCCGCGCGGTTTCACTTAATTTACTATATTTAAACTTACCCTTCGCCTTCTCTATCACAAGTACGCTGAATTTGCCGACTCCAGTCAATTGCGTCTGGCATATTTTTCACCCATTTCTCGACAGATTGTCTGCATGTTTCAGAATAATCGAGAAAACAATTTCAGGAAATCGTGTGCAAGCCTGTATTGCGTTGCCGAGGTTGGGGCCACCGCCAATTTCTAATAAACGGGGTCCCGTGAAGTTGCCTGTGAAAAAAATCAGATGGAATTGCAGTTAGGGGGCAATGGAAATGAGCAATTATGGAGTGTAAAATAAATGTTAGCAGCATTAGAGAAACTATATCGAACATAGGAGCAAAAATGTTATCGACCTCTGATTATTACATCTCTAAGTTGAACATGCAACAAAGACATGTCAACAACGGACGCACCAGCTTGCTGGTGCGTTCATTGTTGACTTTGGTCAAAGTTAATCCTGTGATAATCTGGTGACAGCGTCCACAGATTAGTAATTTACCCTTGCTTGCTTTGGCGAATCAGGCAATCAAACACATCAGATAATAATAGACGCACAGTGATAAAAGTTTTCATAGGATTGTCAAAGGGCAAATACGTGAAACAGCGATGCGGACAGAGAAAAATATCTCGTTCCAAAACCTGTACTAACATAAGACAAAGACAACAAATGTTGGCAGTATAAATCTTTATTGGCAATACATATCATAGTAAAATAAACCATGAAACCTAGGCTGAGCCGAAAGAAACCCCTAGCCCCGCTACTACCCTGGAGACGCGCATGTTTTCACATGACCCGCAATTGACGGGAAACAAAACACTTTTTCAAGCCAAAAGCCGAGAGGGATATTGTAATCTAAGTCATTATATAAGCAACTTCCTCTTGATACAACAAAGTGGCTGGAGATGTTTCATGTTGTTTGTGCTAACACCTTTATGGGTGTGAGAAAGTACCTGTTTTAGATACATTTTGACAACACACACAGGAAAACGGTTTTCGTAACTTTATTTTGTATGATTGCTCACGTGTTTACACACGTGAGCATATGTCGCAGCGATGTCTGTCTGTCTGTCTTGTCTGTCCGTCTGTGTGTCTGTCTGTCTGTCTGTTGGTCCGATATCTCAAAAACGGCCCATCAGATCAGAATCAAATCTGTTACATATATTCAGTTAGCAAATGGCAAGAACTGATTAGTTTTTGGTGGGTGTGGCTTGCATACTTTTTGCTCATTTGCATAGTTAATGATGTTAGAAAAAAACAGATGTATATTAAAAATGACTACACACAATTTGATGAGATTTGCTACAAATGTTGATCACACCAAGATATATCAGCAGTGGGAACCATTAAGGGGTGACATGAGAGATAAATGCTAATTTGCATATTTAATGAACTTTCCTAACTAGGGATATATGTCTGATTTGACTCGATCAAAATTAACCAAACTTGGTATGTACATTAAAGATACTATGATTTAACATTATTGAAAGTCATTAAGCGTTTTAACTTCAGCCAATTCCTAATTTGCATATTTCATGAACTTTGTTAATTAGGAATATATATTTGAAATGACTGGACCAAAGTTGATGAAACTTGCTATATACATCAAAGATACTGTGATATAACATTATTGAAAGTCAAAAGACATTTTTAATTCAGCCAAAACCTAATTTTAATATTAAATGAATTTTCATAATTAGGGATATTTATCTGAATTGACTTGATCAAAATTGATGAAACTTACTATGTACATTAAAGACACTATAATACAATATTATTGAAAGTCATTAAGCATTTTCTCTTCAGCCAATTCCTAATTTGCATATTTAATGATCTTTCCTAATTAGAGATATGTCTGAATTGACTTGACCAAAGTTGACAAAATTTGCTACACATATTGCAGATACCATGATACAACATTATTGACAATCATGAAGCATTTTTACTTAAGCCAATTCCTAATTTACATATTTAATGAACTTTGCTTATTAGGGATATATACCGGGATTTACTTGATCAAAGTTGGCAAAACATGCTATGTACATTGATGATTATACCAGGTACTAGGTCAAAACAATATCGAAAGTCATTTCACATTTTCATGTCAGCTAATTTATAATTTGCATATCTAATGAGCTTTCACAGCTAGGCATATACGGCTTGAAGGACTTGGCCAACGGTAATTACACTTGCTAGATAAAGTGGTGATACAATAAGAGCAGTCAAATAACTTTAATATTTTTATTTCAGCTAATTACATATTTGTATACTTCATGACCTTTTAGAATTAATCGGCGGTGATCATTGTTCATTATGTTGATCATATAATTTCAATGAAGTTGCAAACATGTGGCAAAGGTTCCAATTTCACATAACTTCAATATAAATGAAACACGTGAGCATTTTCAGTCATATCTGGTTTTGTTTAATGTTGGTCCAATCGGAAGCATTACGTTTTTCCAAGCCTCCCTCTTACAGTACTATGGTATTCAAAGTTATTAGCCTGGCCCCCAGTCGCCTGGCTTTTCTCGGCAGCTGAGTTACTAGCTGGCCAAGCGGAGGCGTTCAACCCACGGTCTACGCAAGAGCCTACCATTAGTGTGACAGTCTGCTGATGATAATTCCTTCAATTTATTATATATTTTGACACATATGTGCCCACAGACGTGGAGCAAGTCAACAAAGTTATGTACCCTCAATTTTGTCAAGCCCCGCTCCCAAAACTTCCTGCCCCATCCCCACCAAGAGGTGTTTGTGAACGTAGGCATGCAACTTAGCCTTAGAAAACATTCTACAATTCATTGTAATATGTAAGCATATACTTACCTTTACGGAGCGTCTGATGAATCATATCAAAATGGAATCGGGATACTTTTTGTATGTCTGGCTTATCAGAAAAGAAATGTTCTTGGAGGTATGATTTTACATCAAAGACTGAATTATAAGCATCGCCGCTGTGTATCATCGCCATGTCTCTCGTATTACAGCGCGATCAAATTTTTGAGATATGAAAAGCAAGTGAGAACGTATAATTTGACTTTTTTACCGTTTATGTTAATTGGTCATGCATTACAATGCGTATTTCTTGAAAGGCGCAGAGTTTACGGAAGTAACTTGTTTCATCATGTCTTCATTTCATTCTCTAAATTTGTCACGATCCACAAGCCCTAATAATACCATTGTTTATGAATAGCATATCGTAACTTGCGCGGACGCGTTTTGAAACATTGAGAAGAATTGAAGTGTTTACCACCCTTTTTTACACGAAAATGAAAAATAAGCATTTAAATTACAAATCACATACACAATAATGCTGTCCACAGGAAACGTGCTCCCTTATTCAAAGTTTGATATTGACTCCATAGGTTATCTTTGATGGTATACCATCTTGAAGACAGTAATTTTCGATCGCGAGTTTGTCGAGTTTCGCCACGGACTTAAAATTAAGAATTATAAATTTCTCAATATGCCACCCAAACGTTTGTTGCTTGCTTTACTGGAGCGGAGAGGGCGTACTTCATGCATCGCCGAGTTCCTCTGCTACTTTTACCTCGAGCCAGCTCGTAGTTTGTTTTTTTTTTTGAAGCTGTCCATGTACCACTGTGCTAGTAGAGACACACTTGACTCGAGTGTTGAATATGCGGAAACGAAGGTGTGTTATGGCTGATGGCTGCATTTTTGTCCAATTTGCCATATTTTTGGGATCTGAAAGGCAAGAGAGAACGCATAAATTGACGGGTTTTTACAGTTTAAATGATAATTGGTCATGCATTACAATGCGGAACGTATCTCTTGAAAGGCGGAGAGTTTTACGGAAGTAACTTGTTTCTTCATGTCCTCATTTCATTCTCTAAATTTGTCACGATCCATAACGCCTAATAATACAATTGTTTATAACATGGCATATCGTAACAGGTGCGGACACGTTTTGTACCATGCATTTGTATCACTGACAACTGACTGTCCGTCTGGACTCTAATTAAATTATCTCCTAATACTATTTGTATATACAGGCTTTGTCGACAAACTGAATATTGTGTTTGAGGATGCTGTAGGGAAACAGCAAGAAACTGTAGTTGATATATTGAACAGAAATATTGCAAAAACCATCAACTGTTGCAGCATCTGCCCTGTTACTTGGTTAAGTTTGGTTTTTTACGACAAATCATACATGTTTAGATTTTTTCAAGATAAAAGTCATGAAATGTGACAAAATGGTTCTAGATTTTGTTAAACTATTACAAACATTACAACAATTGGATGACTTAAAAATGGTATTCATTTTTCATTGAATTACTTACAAAAACTTGGAATTTGAAAATGTAAAACGTAAAAGGGAACCAAAATATTTTCAAGTCCCCCTACAGGCAGAGCAAAATTTTCAAGTCCCCCTCTACTACCCGTAAACTTTTCGAATCCCCCCCCTCCTGAATTTTTCCAGCCCTCCCCTAAACCATTTTTTGGTAAACGCAGCCTTTAACGTCGGTGGCTCCAGTCGTATGGGTCAAATTGGAAGTCGTACCTTGCGATAAACCCGAAAAACTACTGTAACAGCTCAACTTAAGGTGAGCGACTAGGGTTCATTGTAACTTATTTCAATCCTCATTTCACAAAGAAGACGTGGTCACCCACCCGACATGTGGTACTTTTTCTATCTGCTCGGTCACCGAAGAGTTCAGAAAATTTGTTAGTTTTTAAAAACAGTGCGCATACGGCTGTTTTACTCAAAAACACGTGTTTTTAGTTTTTTTACTCAAAATAGTGTAAGTACAAATCTCCAATCGGCCTTGGTGATCTGTTTACGGCAATCGACGGCTGGGTATACTGGGCAAAAAACCGTGTCCCGGATTTTTGAAATTCGCTTTTGTTTTCGCACAATGCACCTTCAAAGTGTCAACTTGACGTTTTTTGCATAAATTATCGGCCTTTGTTCACGTTTGTCAGGATATCTTCAGTTCCAGGCCTTTATCGGAAATCTGAGACACGTTCTTTCAGATATATTCATTCACTGTCCACAGGTGAAAAATCAGGCTAGTCTGTCCAGGCGCCGCCGACTTATACTTATTTGAATAATGTACGCACTGCCAAAAACGGAACTGAGGAAATCGACGATTTGTGTAAACGACCTATGCGTCACACATTGTGACCAAGAAGTCCGACTCGCACACTATTTTCTGCGAATTTTCTTACACCAGGACTAAGTTGAAATATTTAGAGTCAGTTTTGGGAATTTTGAATATGTTTAGGATTGCAGATCGTGTAAAAATAGAAAGAAATTATACACTGAACTGGCAAATGCTTAGTGCCAGCAGTGGGTGGTATTTACACAACAAACACAGAGGAGCGATTTAATCCATTTTGGAACGTTTAACTAGCATATTAACTGTATACGTAGTTGTCTCAACGGTTACAATCTGGTTACCAGAGTTCACAGTCAAGACGAAGACGTCGAAACTTGCGTAAAAAGTCTATCCGATCGAGACTTATGTGCTGTCGTCGCGCGATCGCGTCGGGCATTCACTTGTTCTTGACTCAAGTTGTCTACTTCCTGTCTCGCGATCGGCAATTTATGCATGTTCTTTGTGAAAAGTGATTGTCAAGTTCATGTTAGCGCCGACACTGTGCGAACGGGACGTCACTTGCTAGTTTTCCTACCTCAAGATGAGACGAACACACGTAACTCTTGACAACATAAAATGTCTGTCGTATTTTCTTAGCTTTTGCACCGCACTGCAAACTTGTCGCCCTTCGTTACGACGGGAGAGATTGACTCGTGTTATTTTTTCAAACTTTATTTATATGTGTTCTTGTACCGATTTTATCAAACTAATAATAATCACGCCGTAGCGTAGAACAGTGCAGGCTGTCATCGACAGCGTGTTCCGAGAGACAGAGTATCGACTAGTCTACAGTGGAGTCACTCGACTTGCGCAATACCAGCGCACACATAATACAAGTATTTCGAAGATTTTACTTGTAGTCAAACTTTCGATGACTGACCTCATATAGCAAAAATTGCTAGTTTCAGCACTTCTAGAAGTTGAGCGGGTTTGTTTTACGTTCAGTGTTGAGGTCCAGCTAGCAGCTGTGGAGTC
Organism: Ptychodera flava; assembly: GCF_041260155.1. Taxonomy (NCBI): domain Eukaryota; kingdom Metazoa; phylum Hemichordata; class Enteropneusta; family Ptychoderidae; genus Ptychodera; species Ptychodera flava. The sequence continues at coordinate 39,223,179 of NC_091931.1, read as the reverse complement.
TGCGGGTAATTGATAAGTTTAGACAACACGCACACAAGAATCATTTGTGAACCCTCGCAATTCACGTTTGACGTAATTTAATTTTTGGGTTATATTTAAAGAAAGAAAAGGCATGAAATAAAAAAATATTTGCATTTCGTTTCGAAAAATTAGCAGATCGGTGAACTTGCTCTTGTGAATCTACATTATGTGTGTATGAACTCCTGCACTGGCTTGGGAAACTCCTTGACATAAATGTCGCGTGTTGTCGGGTACGGTGTTGTTCAAGGTTTCTCAGCAGACACCGTGACGAAAAGACTGCACGATAGAAAACTCGAGTTTAAAAATATAAAAGAACACGATACTAACACCAAGCATGTACAGCAAGCGTGATAAAATTATCGCAACTAACAGAAGTTTCATCTCGCTCAGGCTAATTTTTGGACTCGGGTATGTAATCAGCATAGCCTAATATGTTCGAAAAGCAGCGTGTCAAATACTTTCAAAGTTGTTGAACTGAGCACGTCTCCGTTATCGTCTGCGTCCTCGGCCAAATCTGACTCTTCACTGCATTCTTGATCGTTATTGCAGGGAGTATGAGCCAAAGTCGGACTGTTTTACATTTAAATCGACCTTTGCGCAAGTTGCCGTCTTTTTCAGGTCCGCTTTTGTGGACCTCGCTTGCTTTTTCGACGGTACGGAGCGCGAGCGCCGGCTTTGGTCAGCTCGACGTACCGATACATGCGGAGTTCAAAACGCTGAGCCTAACGTTGAAGCTAGCGCATGCGCACTATACCGCAAAGCCTATACATAATCTCTGCGTGTTTATCAAAGATATCGTGGTCGGTAATCCGCGACCGTTAAGACAAAAGGGAAATAATGGCACGCGGTGTAGCTGATAGTTTGCCATTTTAGTAATATTTCAGGAATTTCCCGGTACGATGTGACCCAACACCTTTCCCCAAAAGAAAGACCACGTTTCAGTGGTTCGAAATTTCAAATAAAAAAAAATGCTAAAATTGACCTTTGAAACTGAGTCGCATCGTTAAAACTAGTAAGCATTTCTGACGGGTCTTTGTCATCGTGTCTCCCCGTGAATGTCCTTGAACCATGGCTGTGATCATTGTTTTACTGTATCCGTTAGAGTGTAAACCCCTGCTCGTCCCCAGCAGAGGACTTTTTAAAATATTATGCTGTACATCCGTGTACACTGTGTGCATAAGCCCCTAGACCTAGTTTAATTCTATTATGGAAAGGTAAGTAAATTTAAGAATAAAGGGTCGTTACAGTAGCTAAAATGCGCGAGAAAAACAGAACGTTTTTCCAGTAGCTTTATAGATCTGTGCTTTCCGTCCCCGTCACTATAGAATAGTCCCATTCCCGAGCACTATTGTCCACGATGTGCTGTTGATTTTTATTCTTTCGTTGTGCAATTTCATTCGTTTGAAGCAATTATCCTTTCGTTTGACTGCTCTGTGGGACTCTTCTGGAAATGTGTTTTGGATAAAAAACAACTCTTACAATGAAAGACATAAACTTCAACGGTGATAGGCATACAATATCGGTTCCATGTGCGAAGGTATACAGATTACAAGTTAATTTAGAAGTTCTCAAAAGTAGTAAAAACGATTCTGCGCGCCACTCATTGACAGTGTCTCCTTGTGTGAACGTCCTTGAATCCGTGGCCGCGACCATTGTTTTTGATGTGTTCGACGGTTGATGATTGGTAGATTAATATATCCAAATTTGAAGACTGAACACTATTACGTTGTTGGCATTGTTAGGTAATAGACGGTGTTGAGGCGAGACGGCGAAAGTCCACCGTGACGGGCCAAGGGAGCTCGAGCAGGAGCAGTACATCGCATGCTTTCTTACAATGAATGAACCATCGGTTTCCATAGCTACTACGTGAAATCCGGCCTCACTGATGTCCCTGTCCTGATTCGGAGAGCAATTTCAAACTGCGTGTTGAGGTTCAGATGTCCGATTTTTCATATTCAAAAGGCTTATTGATTTACAGAGAAACCCTTTCTTGATTTTACATGTAGCTGTAATTATCACATGAGAGCAATTGAAAATTCAAAGCCAAATAGCAGCGGGAAAAAAAATTCGACGACTTGGTCTCACCTGCGCTCGCAATGAAAAAAAATTGCAAAGTCTCTAAGTCGGTATCATTGCTCCGCCATGTTTATTGTTGGTTGTACGGCCAGTTTAAAGTCACAGACTTTCTTCACGGTAAAATTCCATATAATTGCCATACCGCGAAGTTCCCTGAAGCTGTGCATTCAAAAGCAAAAGCGAAAAGCGTCACGGACATTCGATCGATGGTGATTAACTTTCTCCAGGCCGTGACATGTCACCAGTTACGAACTTTACCGGTTTCGATACGAAAGATCCGGCGAAAGAGGCAATATATTATCAGCGTTGTTCACGTTGTGTTTGAGTCTGATATCGAATATAACAGGAAAAAACTAACGATTAGAGTGACGACAGAGACCATGCCCGACACGTGAAATTGACATCAACTATTGCATTGAGCAGTGACCAGAAACTTCAAACTGATATTTAAATGTCGACAAAATAAAACATCGAAATGCCAGGGAGAGAGAGAGAGAGAGAGAGAGAGAGGAGAGAGAGAGAGAGAGAGAGAGAGAGGAGAGAGAGAGAGAGAGAGAGAGAGTGGGGGGTTGGTTTACGCTGTCGCGAACTGATTATAGTCTTTCGGATATGACTTCAGTATAGACGCTACACAGACATCGAAAATGATACATCTACTTTCAAGAAATTATAATAAGAGTAGAACAAATCCAAAAGTATTGGTGAAGTAGGCCTAAATCTTCAGATGTTGGTTCCCAACTTTGCGAAGTCAGACCATACTTACAGAAAATGGCCGTCAGAGACTTCTCTTAAAAAATATTATCTGCGCATGCAACACCACGTTTCTTATGATCGGTGATGTCAATTTTTATTATTTCTACAAAATTTTAATGCATTAAACGCTCTTAGATTATCTAATCTGCCTGTCACGGAGTTGCAATATATTTCAAGGGCCGGCACACGATGTCATATTCGACGATTTCAAATCGTAATTATTTTTCTGGTCGAATTGATAGGGTTTTTACGGTAATCAACCAGCGCTCGCAGAGGCATGGCAGGCTGTGATCGATGCAAATTACAAGTGGCTATTTCGCCGCACGAATTTCAATACGACAAATAATAGCAAGAGCAGGCAAAATCGAACCTGCACAAAATATATTGTGTGTTCGGTGGCAAAAAAGTAATCATCAATCGAGGGTACGCAAAATGCTTGCGACAGGGTCAGCTGAGGCACAATGTAGCTTTGTGAGACTCAGTCTCTGCGGGAATTTCCAACGTGTTTGAATTCGCTTTAAATTTTAGATCGCCAACCTAAAGGGCCCGGCTAGGCCCGACTAGGCCCGACTAGGCCTGGGTTTTTCACTTTGGCCTGTAAGTACTCGTCGACAAGAGTGACGTCACCCATTTTCTACGAAACTTCACCTTTCATACATCAACACCATTCGACCTTTGGCGGCAGAGGAAACAGGTACCAGTAAGGAGGTCCTGATTTTAAAGAAAGAAACACAAGGTAAGTTATCACATGTACGCAGATTTAAATTGTGTAATCATTGCTTTCTTAAGTCGATAAAGCTGTTTAATATGCACTTTGTAGTTATTTGTTGGTATAACCGATGAAACATGATAAGGTGGAAATATTTTTCCACTCTTGCTTGCAAAATAATCACGGAGGCGAATGCCTTAAATTACAGTTTTTGTTAAATTCAAGTCATCGTAAGCAATATTTAGCAATTTCCTCGACATATTCTGATAAAAGCTAATAGGCACAGATGTTTACTTTAAACTTTCACTTTTGCTTTCTACGAAATGAAGAAAGTGCATGTGACATCATGCATGATGCTTGGCGGGAAAAATCTGTCAGACCATAACAGAACCTGCTGAAAGGTTACAAAGGTTTACCTTTGCCCTTTGCCCTATTGTCGAGACGCTCGAGAGACAAAAATTTCCCGGCGCCATAAACAAAAGTGTACGAATGCCTGAATAACGGATAATTTTTTGTCATAATACTTGGCGGGTTTTATATAGCAATGCTTGATCTGCCGTGAGTCTCAAGGATATCAGATTTATTGTATTCGTCAACTATTCCTTGCTATGATAGTCCGGCATAGTAGACGACAGTCATTCGTACACACATTTGCAATTATACAGACTAAAAGATACTAGACTATGGTTTAGCTATTTGGAGCTACGGTAAACATCCAAAGTGTGACTCGGTTCAAAACCATGCTTTACGGCTCTTTTTAGGGGTTCATAAATTTACACCTATCGATGTTGTATCTGGTGACACAGGTTGGAATTCATGTCAGGTCCGAATTGGATACTCAGATATTGGCATCATCTTGTTAACCTTGATGGAAACAGACTAACAAAGAAATTGGTCTTCTGATGTATGTAACATTTTTGATGACCTGTATTTTGATACAGATGGACTACTGCATGTAAACTTAAGTCATTTGCGACTTGAACATTCAATTGCTTGGTGTGAAAGTGTAAACCGAAAACCAAAATTTAGAACATATGTGCTCTTTAAAGATTATTATAATGTAGAACGCTATGTATCGATGTGTCTCTGTCGTAGGCAACGATCTTTATTGGCTCAATTTAGAGTCGGTGTTTTGCCTTTACGAATAGAAACTGGAAGATATAGGGGAGAAGCTGTTGACAATAGAGTCTATATTTTCTGTAATCAAAATGCTATAGAAAATGAGACGCACTTTTTTTCATTGTAATCTTTATGATGATTTGAGGGAAATATATTTAAGTTCAAATACTGATTATCAAACAATGACATCAAATACTGAGAAATGTAAATTTTGGATGTCTAGAAACGTCTGCTTACAATGCCCTCGTGACCTATGATTTACACTGTCTTTAACGTGACATACAAGTCCATTGGGCTGGAAGGTGTTAACTTTATGCTGAACTGTATTAATATTATTTTTTTGAACCATGGATATCTCATCTCATTATAATAAACTTAACTAACTAACGAACTATACAGTGGTGCATACGGTTGCAAAAAATTAAGGAGTCAGAAAGCAGTTAGTCTATCTCATAGTGTTCAGTCATATGTTGCAAGGTCAGAGGGGGAATTTCCTATCACAACAGAATATACAATGAATACTAAATGTACAACAATGGATGTCTCTTAAATTTGAGAGCCTTCTCACAAACTGAAACTGAAATGCGTCATAGAATGACGTAGAATCTGTCTAGCCCCAATTGGCTCAAAAATGGTATTATTGATGTTTGATTTCAGAAAAAATGGCGACACCTGCCGATGACATGTACCTCATGACACCATATCAATTCCAGAAACATGTCTGTGAGGAGGTAGGGAAAGCCTTCCCCAACTGTCAGACAGCGTGTCAGGTGGTCGTAGAAGGATATCGACCAGACACCATGGTAGTATGTGATGGACATACCGTCGTCATCGAGGCAAAGCGCTACACCAGGTCCAGTATTGGCAAGAATGAAGTTGATCAACTGATTAATTACATCCAAGTGACAGGTGCAACCGGTGGGATAATGGTGGTCCTTCGAGACACGCATGTGGTTGCCGGCATGGAGCAACTTATGCAAGCGAACCGTATTGTACTGGTCAAAGCAGATTACTACTTAAGAAGTAGACTCCAGAACGCGATGACAACGATTCTAGGAAACTTATGCCAGTAGAACGAGCTACCTGTACAGTGGGCGTGTATTTGACCCCGAAGTACAAGCCACTTAGAAATGGCAAAATCTTGATTTAATAAAGACTGCTAATAGATAGCTATTAGTTTTTGTTCTCGAGATTCTAGCTGACATTTTATTTTCATCGCAATATTCGACCATTGTACAAGTACTAACATAACGAAAAAGAGTTCCCGTTTTCCGAAAACCAAGGTCTTTTGGATATTTTTGTGAAAAAACTTAAAATCTGAGAGAAATTGCAATAATTTTTGCGTATTCTCAAAGAAAAATAAATAAGGTGAAAAAGAAAATTCTTATTGATATTTTTGTCAATTTTATTCTAGAAACAGGAAAATCGAATGCTGTGTGTCCATAAAAAATGTGTAAGAAAAATTCAAATTCAGATTTACCTCCTCAAATGGTCTTGTCAGACTTTTATATTTTACTAACAAAATTAAACTTACTTAGACCTACATTTTTCAGTATAAATATACACACAATACAACTAGAGCTGTATTATTGAATATTTCTTTGGGATACAGTTTTACTGTGAATAGAAAGGTAACATGATGTATTTTCTGGGAAAATTTACATTTTCATTAAACTAAAATATATCTTTAATTTTTTTCTTGCTGACTATGCTTAAGCTTAGACTTTAGCAGTAAATAACAAAACGTTTGGAAAGCTGAATGTCCATTTTGAAAATATGTTGAACAATCAGATTATCAGACGCCTCGAAGGGACGTAAGAATGAAGCTTGTCGGTAATATCTAGACAACCGGCCAAAATATTGACACACTTGTGCACACCTACCAACAAGGAAAATGTCTGATTGCAATCTTGCAATCTGATTCAGATTTGATGACTGGACAAAATTTCGAGTAATCAGCATAGAGAAACACGGTGGAACGATTGATTGAGGAAGGTAGATCATTGATGTATACAACAAACAATGATGGGCCTAGAATGAACCTTGTTGAACACTGGGGGAGACACACATGTCATCAGACTCATGTCCTCCGATGAAAACCTCCTGTCTCCTACCCTCAAGGTACGAGTTCAACCATGAGAGTAGGTTACCATGTATGCCATAAAATTGTAGTTTATGATCCAGAAGTTAAGTTATGCTTAACCGAATCAAAAGCTCTAGGGTAATCAGTGAAAATGCTGTCAGCTTGGGCACCTGAAGAAACAATCTCGGTAGAAAATTGGAGTAGGAGACAAGATTAGTGGCAGTTGATCTACGCGAGAGAAACCCGTGCTGAGAATCATAAATGGGACACTTTACATGATTGTAAATGAATTTGTGAACTAAGCCCTCAAAATCTCGCTGAAACTGGCAAAAGAGATATCGGTCGATAATCTTGTAACTTCATTCTTGGACCCAGACCTAAAAATTGGAACAACATCGGCAGTTTCGAAAACTGATGGAAACTAAAGACAGACTTATTATAGATAATACAAATGGGTATCATAACTCATCTGCACACTGTAGCAATATTGTAGCCGGAATTCTGTCTGTGCTACAGGCAATGTTTCACTCAACCGACTTCAATGCCTTACAAACTTCGTCAACTGTGAAATGTAAATTACTAATAGTATCAGATTTGAAAACTTGACAAGATGGAACATTGGAAGAATTTGAATCCGTGCAGTATTTGCTCTGAAAGTACATTTTCGTTATTGACATTGGACATTTACGAGGGAAGACTAAATTGAGAAGTAGCATTGTCGTTTCGAGTTGAATTGATAATCAGGGATTTTTATGCCCCTGAAAGGCTAATGTGGGTTTTTGGAGACCCCTAATTTCTCCTGCGGAAAATTGATTGTACCCTGGAAATCTTCCGGCCCCTGGAAGTAAATCTTGAAACCCTTAGTCGTAACATTTTTTTCTTTTATATTCACTCGGTGTATTTTTGTGACTAATCTGAGTCATTGTGTTACTAACGGATGTGGTCAAAAAGGGTTAATAACCTCGATATAATACATGATAGCATTCTATGCTCTTATGAAGGACTGAACTGGCATAAATTGATGAGGATTGAGAGTTCTCAATTGACGAGAGTGAAAGAGTGTATACAGCATGTGTATTTTTGCTGTAGTGCAGGGGAGGAGTTCTTTTTTTTTGGGGGGGGAGGGCGTTTATAAACATGAATATGTCCTTAGACCCCATCATATGTCGATCCCAATATAATAACTGGTACAAAATCATAAAATTACCTGTCAAGAAGAAAAGGAAAATCTTAGGTTTTGAAAGAGGTGGTTTTCTTAAACCACCAAAAATGCAGATACCAATCACGAGTAAGTCACAGTGATTTACGAATAATAAGGAGATGATGTTTACAAGCATACTACACCTTTCATGTTGCTTGTGATTAAGTGAAGCATTACAAAACTATCGTATATTAAGGATGGTCAATGGGACTTACAAAATGGTTGTGGAAGAGAGGTCAAATTTCATAACACAGAAATTTTGGGATTCACAATTTGAATTTTTTAATTTAACTGCGGCAATATGAAACAATGATTGAACGAAATGTATACTCATCAGGAATAGAAGATTGTGAGAAGGTTTTCTATGTAGAATCTGTTAAACAAGATTCTACTAATAAAAGTGCTGGTTGTAATGGTAAACATACAACAAATAGTGCAAATCCCGGCTTTTAACACAAATAATTAACTTTAATCGCGCAAGTATAGGGCCTAGACTTCATTCACTATACACCCATTGCGCAAAACCATGTCTGATAACGGAAAAAGCAAAATACACTGATCGATGTAATCGAATGAATGATTTAAAAGGGGTCACATTATACTATTGATAAACTCGGTGTCATGTTTCGGAAAAACATACTTTATTGAAGGTAATATTTTTTTTCATGTAAGGCATAAATTGAAACGATTCCCCTCCCTAGTATAAAAGATGAGACTAATTTACTTCAAAAACTTACTCTCATTTTGTCTCGACGCCTCCGGAAGGATTTAGTAGGCTGGCAATCGAGTTCCATCAACCGTCACCACAATATAGTGACGACAGTCCCAAAATCAAAATTTAGTATGCAATCCAACAGAAAAAGTATTCTATAAAGGGAATTGATTGATTGATCGGTGCACACACTGTGCACATTTATTGTATTCAAAGGCCTCCGGCATATAAGCAAGGCGGGAACTGGTATAGAGTACAATAATTATAAGGTTGCATACAGTTGATTAACATGTATAACAAAAAAATCAAAAAATCGTGCAGTTGTGGAGTAATAATCTTCATGCTGAATTTGAAAGCTTTGAAAACAAACTGGCAAGTATTAAATATTAATTCGGAATCTGACGTACTCATGAGATTGTTAAACTTACAACAATTCGGTTCATTAATTGCTATTGAGGGTAAGTATACCTTTCGCGGCATATCGTAAAGAGGACATACTAAAAGAAAGTGATATTTATCTTCTACCGTGCCTTGTTTACAAAAATACATATTCAAGCCACGGGTTCAACATTACGATGTCTCCCCTCTTCTGTATGGCAAGCTGAAGTGATGAAGCTCGCAAACACGCAAAAGTTTGCATGCAATTCCAGTTACAATTCGACAATAATTATCTTTCTGGTTCTAGGCGTTTAAGCTGACAATAAGTTCTCAGTTTTGGTTTTCTGCAAGTGAGGCTTCCACGTCTGCTTGATTATATCTAAAATTCTTAAGCCAAATTCGATAAAAATACGTCTTTGTTTCCTATTTCTTGTGCAATCGGTACATAACCAACCCATATGAAAAAAGTATAAAACAAAAAAAGTATTTCCTAGATCGAAGATGCCCATGTATGTCTTCCTAAATTATCTAGATTATAACATAATTTATACTTGCTTTGGAAGACCGTCAGGAAGCATTTCTGGAAACTTGATCCAGAAACGTATACAATGCTTTAAAGTGTGATAATACAAAGGGAGATGTCCACATTCTCCGATTATAGCTTCATTTGGAGCCTGCCTTGGCACTTCCAGAGGCTTCCTGCATCATTTTCTCTGAATCTGAACAGTTTAAACTGGCTTTCGTATGGTAAAAACTCGAGTTTTGACCTGGCAATTGACAGCAAATTCAGCGCTGTATTGGCTTGGCTTGCGAATGTTTGTACAGCTTAGACCAAACACTTCGTGAGGAAAGGAATGGGCCTAAGTATTTCTAATATGAAACCACACTAATTGAATCACTGCCAAAATGCCACGTTTAATTTCGAGCACGGTGACCGCCTTTACGAAAAATCATAATTTTTGCTTTCTCCAGATTGGTTTTCATACGCCACTTACAGCAAAATAAAATGATGGAGTACATCGATAAGATTTTGAAGGTTTCTGACCGAGTCGGTAAAAATGACAACATCATCTGCATATAACAAAGTAAACATATCATATATGTATTAAGTAAGTTGTACACCCATTTGTCCAGAATTGACTAACAGAATATTTAACTCTGTTTATTTAATTTATCCTCCAAGTTGTTTTGGAAAATTTGAAAGGCCCAAAACAACCAGCCAGACAGGTGTGTATTTATGATACTCTAAATGGTAACATACAAATCACTAGTAATAAGACAAAAATAAGAGATAACATCAGGTATTATTGGAATACGCTAGGTAAAATGTATACAGCTTTAGATGCTACTGGTAGATTACAGAAACATTTTTGTGATCAAATTTTGCATGAGTTGAATTTAATAAGAAATTCAGACAAAAATGTTTCACACTGTAATGATGTTTGTCCGGTTATTGACACCATTGAAATAACGCAAGATGACGTAGAACAAGCAATTGCTCAATGCAAGAATGGCAAATCTTGTGGCCAGAGACATACCTAATGAGTTCTTGAAAAAGGGTGACAAAAGTTTGGCTCGGTCGTTGACCTACCTTTTCAATGCTCTAAAAACTTGACTAAAATTCCTGATGAATGGAAGCGAGGAACAGTTATACCAATACACAAAAAGGGAGATTCGAAAGATTTGAACAACTATCGTGACATAACTTTAAATTATTGTGTTTCAAAACTATATTTAAAAATTATTGAAACAAAATTAAGAGGTTTATTGAAAATAATAATATACTCGGAGAAATCCAGGGAGGTTTTCGAAGTAATAGACGTTGTGAGGACAACATTTTTATTTTGAAGGGTATAGCTACCTTGAGGAAGTCAACGAATAAGTCAACATACGTAGCTTTTTTAGACTTCTCCAAAGCGTTCGACTGGGTATGGCGTGATGGTTTGAGAGTGATTTTATGGAAAGTAGGTTTAAGAGGGAATCTCTGGAAAAAACATTGATGACATGTATGATAGGGTGCTACTAAACTTAACTTTAATGACATTGAAAGAGATTAGTTTGAAACTACTGAAGGAGTAAAACAAGGGTGTGTTCTCAGCCCTTTGCTTTTTTCAATTTATATATATTTATTTGCAAAAAATGCTAAATGTTTCAAATCTAGGTGTACACATTGATAAACAGTTGATACAGGGCTTTTTTGGGCTGATGATGTTGCTTTGATAGCAAATAATCACAAAGATTTACAAACTCTTCTAAACATTGCTAATAACTTTGCAGAAAAATGGAAACTACATTTAATCAACAGAAGTCAGAAATTATGTACTTTGGAAGGAAATTGCATACAAAAGATAGTTTGGAAATTAGGTGATTTAATATTGAGAGAAACCAATTCATATAATTATTTAGGCGTGAATATCACAAGATCATTAAAAGATCATGAACATTTTAAATGATTTACAAAAAAGGAATGAAACTGATTGCATACTGTAAATCACTCATTAATCATCATAGTAGTTTTAACCGTTTTCAATATGGAGATGTTCTATGGACCAATATTGTTTTGCCATCAATCAGCTATGGAAGCAGTGTATGGTTGTTATAAAGTGAGGAAGACATTAGGAAATTGAGAATTTACAAACTAATTTGGAAAATTTCTGTTTAAAGAAAATAAAAATTTTGCCAGCTCTGCAGTTTTAGGTGATCTTGGCTGGATGGATATCCACAATTTGCTTGATAGATCACATGTAAATTACCTAGATAGATTACAAAAAATGGACAATGATAGGTGGACCAAAGCAGTCTTTATTGCTCTCAATAAATCATATCAAAGTAATGCTAAGTTGGTATGGAATTGGCCAAAGTATGGACATGATATTCTCATTGACAATGGGTTAGATCATCTCTATCAATCAGAACCCTCCAATGAATGCAAGATGGCTGACTAGTTTCAAAACTATCAATAACCATAATGTTTTGGTTTCGTTCAAACAAACCATTGAGAATATGAATTTTTTGCAACACTATTCCTGGATTAAAAAAGATAATACACGAGGAAATTATGTGAATGATCCTCAAGATCATCATGGTGTTTCTTTATTTTTTAAAATTAGAACAAACTCTATCGACCTTGAGGGATATAAACTCAACTGGGCAAATTATAAAGGTAATGGAAAATGTAAACTTTGTCGGGATGAAATAGAAGACATATCACTTTCTTTTTACATGTAATTACTTCACTGATAAGAGAAATTCTTTTTACCTGCATTTAAATGAGGTATTTTCAGAATTTGGTAACACTACTGTTATAAATAAGTTCCACTCTGGAGCTAGAATTTTAGGTTCAACGTTTTATTTAGCAAGACCTTGTCGGAGATAAACCATAACTTGGGAGAAAATGTCTCAAAATTGACCAAGACTTACATAAAAACTCTCTAGAATATGAGGAATACTGCCCTTAAAGACTTGACATTTACTTGTGTTTAAAGATGGACTTTTTCCTTTGCGTCTTCTTGTTTGTGTGTGTTTGTTTTGTACTTAATGACACTGCTTTTTCTGCAGTTTTTTTAAACCGTTTCAAAGGTAAATAAATAAATAAATAAGTAAATAAATAGACTCTTCTATAAAGAAGCTAAAATGGAGAGGACTCGGTGTACAACATTGTCTGACACCTGTTGGACAGTAGAAGTACTCCGACACCACGTTTCCTTCTCTGACACATGACTTGATATTTCGATACATTGAGTGCAAAATGCAATGCATTTTACCCTTTACGCCAAGACACATGATCTTATAGAGTAAAAGTGATTGGCTTACTTTATTAAAAGGCCCTCGAGAAGTCAACAAAGAGACAGTAAAGTTCCCCATGTCTTACGCTAAAATATTTATGGATAATAGCATGTAGTGTAAATATATTGTCAATCGTGATATGATTTTTTTCTGAAACCAGCTTGGCAGTCAGAGAGAGTATTTATTGCGTCGGACCATTTATTCAAAATAGAAGTGAAAATCTTTCCAAGAACATTTAACAGAGAAATTCCTCTATAGTTGTTAACGTCATTTCTGTCATCCTCTTTAAATAGCGGTATTACTATACCAACAGACCTCTCTGATGGTAATGAATCTGAATCAAAAATACAATTGAAAATTTCTAATATTTAACATAGGTAAAATAACATTTGCTGAGTACTTATACAATTTACTTGGAAGCCCATCAGGACCAGGGGCTTTCCCTGACTTCACTTGTTTTAAGAAACTTAAAATACCTTGTTCTGTGATCCTGTCATTTAGTATGACTGTTAAATCTTCTTCATTTTACCTGTAATCTTCTTTAGTGAATTCACAATTGACTTATAATTATTTCTTCTTCAATGGAATGTAAAAGTCAAGATCTCCTGAGTGTACATCATTGCAATCAGTGTATAACGAGCTGAAATAATTGTACTAAATATCGTTTTGTGCACTTCCTGTATGATTCACTATTCTTTTTAAAATAGTCCAGAACTCGCCAGAGTTAATACATGTATCATCTCTAAATTGTGTTCCCACTTTATCTTGGTATTCTTTCTTAGAATCTTTACACACCTGTTGAATCACTATAAAACTGTCAGAATAATTTTAAAACTGCCAGAATAACTATAAAATTGACAGAAAGAATAAAGGGAATGAACCGTACAGTATGGAGGAAAAGAATGATATTATACAGGCTTCAACAGACAAAGAATTGTACAACTAGTATTTAAGAAGTGCTAATTTGCATTGTTGTTTCGTATAAAAAGGCTATTGTGACCTAAACATGGCGATACCAACAAAATGGATGTCACACTCTATGACGAATATAAGCATACTTACCGGAAACACTTGCGCAATTTCACTATCAACACGATTGGAACTAATTTGGGATAATTGGATAGTGAAGTAAAGTCGTTTTATACTGCAAATGTTAGCTCATCTGCTTTTCTTTTTAAGTTACATACTTGTTTTTATGAGTAATTTGTAATATTACAACATTCAGCTATATATGGCACCTAACACTTTTGAGAAATTTGAAAGGTATGAAGATCCAATTATCCTAAATTAGTTCCAATCGTGTTTATCAAGCCTTGTATAGTAACCCAGTACCACCCTAGCACTGCACTCGAAAGTCAAACTATGTTAACTTTTTATGTTGGTGGAGGTGCCTATGCTCGGCACGTTGTATGCGATTTTGCCTCCTTAGTGAGTCATAAAGGTCTCAGGCGGTTGACCATGCCGTCAATATGCCGAATTTCTATAGGTAAAACACATAAGATTAAAGAAGGAAAATTGAAGTTTTATATCATACAGAAATGCCCTGAAATAGAACGTTTTGCCCTGACAGCGATTACATTTATGTAAAAAGTATCGATGATATCACTCTCTCACACTCTTGCTGTGATGAGAAGTCAACAATTTTAAGGACAATGTATTTCGATTACAGTTTTCTCCCCTAGCACAAGACAAAAGCTACAATTGCGAGAGTTGGCAGGCCATCGGGAATTTCCCCATTTCACGTGCATGAATATGAATCCATGGGTTAGCCATCCCTTGCTGTCATTTTCCACATAAATGTATCCAGTTGATGCACGTAGAATGTGTTTGTTGAATCGATGCGATGGCACTACGTTGTGATGAAGATACCTACCCTCATAGTACATTCATTGCCACTTAATCCTGCCACAAAACGTATACTGAAAAAGCTTTAGTAGTGGACAAAACCATTAGCCTGCGTAATTCAGGACATACTTCAGGTAAGGGTACTTGCAAATGCCCTGAACACAGCAAGTTGAAAAATATATTTTACAACATCGAATTCTAGTATAATGAGTGTGCTTCTGTACTAGAACCGTCCACAGAAGTGATGTCATGCATTTTAAACAAAACTTACATGTATATATTTGACGTTATTCATTCTGCCTTTTGCAGTCAAGGAAGCGGTTGCACAGAGTGAGACTATATTTGAGAGAAAGTACATTTACTGCGAAGTAAGTCACTCTATTTTTACCGAGGAAATTACCATACCAACATCGTTTACGTCACATCAATCCTAAATCTAGCAGTAACCCCCCGGGAGTGACCCCCTTTGTAGCTTATGATATTCTGAATCCAACCCTCCCATTTCTCCACCTACCCTTGGTCACAAGCAAAGACGGTTCACCCGGAGGAATGTGGCTGTTGGGTATTCGAGGAATACTTTTGTCAACAAGAAAAAGGAGGAAGATTGAGCCAATTTGTGCATGTAGTTATAATAACAGTCTGCAATTCAGGCTGTCTGAGGAGGACGTGGTTAAAGAGTACTGTGATATATTTTGCACCAGGTCCATTTATCGTGTCACACTTTTTGCCACGCTTGCGTATGACAAAATCTATCAAGATGCATGTACCAACCTTAAAGTGGCACTCCCACTTGGTAACATTTTAAAAACACATTTTGACGTGGCGACTGCGCGCGGATCACGAGATATCGATAAAAACATGTCCTCAAAAAGTAAAAGTTTGAATTCTGGTGGCCCACCGAAATTCATCTGATATCGAACGTTCGGTACTGGGGCCATTGTCAACTAAGCTATGGAGTAGGAGTCTGCTAACGCTTCTGTACGCCCACGGTCCCTCCACAAAGGAGGGACCGTGGTACGCCACAGTACCACTCGCGTCGGTGATCGGTCATGCCCCGTTGGGGAAAGCTGAGTCTTACCGACTCGGAGAAAAAACGGAAAACAAGGTTTGCTGATTCCACCAGAATTCGCATAGTTCATTAGCACAGATACGTGCGGTTAATGGCATAGCGGCCGCTGCGTGGTAGGCACGCATACCACGCGGCGGCCGCTATGTATCGAACCACGCGTAACTGTGTGGCAGACGACAAAATGTAGTCATCAGAGGCGGCTAATATTTTACACGTAAAAACTGATATCTATGTGGTATTGGTTAAAAATATAATAGAACTGACTGAGAATAATGAAAACGACAAAAACTAAGGAGAAGTTTAAAAAAAATTACCTGAAGTGAAGGCATAATGCTGTATATAACGTCTTCGCAGTGGGAGGTAAAATTGCGTCGTTCGAACTTATTATGGACTCCCTAGAATATCGTCAATCAGCACAACAACAAACCTTCGGGGGATTTCGGGTCATAATCAGAAACGATCGTAAAACTTCGGGATGTGAAAAATACGCTCGGGAAATGACATGTTTTTATCGATGTCTCGCGATCCGCGCGCAATCGCCACGTCAAATATCGACCGTTGGCATTAAAATAATATGTTTTAAAAATGTTACCAAGTGGGAGTGCCTCTTTAACAATATAACCCATCAGCAACCTATACCTATGTGCATTTTTACATCAAATGTACGCAATACACTAAATTGACTGAAAACATTACTTTCATTTCATACTTAGCACGGAATACTCCATGGGCATAACGTATAACACTGATCATTATTTCATCTTTACTCACCAAGAAGAACATACATCAAACAAGCAAATTATTGGTGTGTCGTAAAAACCTAGATCCATAATCAAGAAAGAGCAGGTGCAATGCAAGGCCCTTCGGAAACTGAACTTGCTATGAAAAAATATCAATGTAAGAAAATGGCGATTTTGGGAATAAGCAGAAGAGATGAAACTTTCCCGTGAGAAACACTGCCGATAGGTCTACACTGGAGTTAATAAATAATTTACATCGCCATGCATCTGATACTATATAGGATTATGTCATAAGACAAGGCAGCTGGTCGTAGGAGAAATCTCTGATCAAGTTGTTAATATGTCTGCATAAAATTATGCTAATGAACCTTTTATACAAAAAGTTTATGTATCAGGCCGGGCCAAACCTTTTCCCGTTTTCAAGATTTCATCGCTGGGCTATCAATGGAAAGTGCGCCGCTGGCGGTAGGGATAAAAATGGCAGGGAGGCTGGCTCGGGTATAGTTTGGTTCCTTGCCCCTTTCTACTGCTGGCTAGCTCGGGTAATGGTCTCAGGTCACTTGTCTCAGGTGCAATTTCTTCTTGGGAGGGCGCTATATGTACGTGATTTGTTTGATTTTTTCTCGGGACGCACGCACGCGTGTCGGGACGTGAACAGTACCGTCGTCCACTCTCAACCGCTAGTGGCGCACTTTACGATGATTCCTATTTATTAGCGAAATATCGGAATGTGGAAGGGAGGCTTGTCAGAGCATACTAGCAATGCTTGGTATGTTTAAGTTAAAGGAGGATAGTTGTGGCCTGAGCAAACCTTGAAATAGTTATTTTCGTGAAAGAAAGCAATGGATACGCCATGAAATAAGTGAAAATAGAATAAAGCAAAAATTTCACATTTCACAGAAGACTTTCACTGTTTATCACAAAAATATTTTCAAATAGTTTGTATGCTCGTATGGTTATTTCAATAAAAGAAAAAAAGGTTGTGCTTGACAAAATGCTTTATTGAACAATATTACTAAGAATGTATACCATCTTATTTTGAATTTAGGCTAAAATACAATTACAACCTTCTACCCTGAGAACATTCGCTCAGCAAATTGTCTATTCTCGGTATCTTTTATCGTAACAGGTTTCTTTGATAGGTTTGAATTTAAACATAATGATCTCACTGTCACAAATGTGATTGAAATTTATAAAAGGATGCAGTGGACTTTGTTAAACTTGATTTACTGGTAGTTTCAGATGACAAGTGTCATTGATTGGATGTAAAGGTGAAGTATCAGATTACATTGATGTTTCCTTTTAGGAAAATGGCGAAGTTTGCCGATGACGTGTACAATATACTACTTCAGCAATTCAAACAACATGTATGTGAGCAGGTAGGGAAAGCTTTTCCTGGTTGTCAGGCAACGTACAAGTGTATCGGCCAGACTCTATGATAGATATGTGGTAGACGTATTGTCGTCATCGAGGCGAAGCACTACACCCAGTCCAGTATTATTAGCAAGAAGCAAGTCGAGCAGCTGCTCAATTACAAAGGAGTAACGCACGCTGACGGGGCCACTGGACGCCGACACTGAGGAACTGATGAGAGCGAATGCAAATTGACTTGTGAGGGCGGATGTTATTAACCTGTTAGGTAACCTTCGTGCGGCGAAGCACGGTATTCTGGCACAGTAATGCTGAAGCAACAACTACGAGCAGGCGAATATCTCACCGTGAAGTAGCAAGCTGCATAGAACTTGCAAACATTTGATTTTACTGAAGTCCATAACCTTCTTAGGCCTCATTTACAAACACTGGGTAGGAGAGCTGGATGAATTCGGGAGGGGGTTAAAAATTCCGGGGGGGGGGGGGGCTAGTAGAGGGGGATTTGAAAAGTTTGCTCTGGGTACAGGGGATCTGAAATTATTGTTTCCAATGTTTGTACATTGTCAGATACCACAGTTGATCAGGTGATTCAACGTGAAATGAAATTCTGGAATGATTTTATAGCATTTCGTGATTTTTATTTTGAAAAAATCTAACATATTATGAATGCAGTTGAATTGTCATAAAAACGACAACTAGACATTTAACAGTGGACAAATCTGCAGCTGTTGATAATTTTTTTTCCTTTTCAATACTTCCATTCCATGTATCAACAACGTGTTCATGCTCTCTCCCCGCAGCATGCTGAGACACATAATATTCAAATTGTCAACAAAGCCTGTATATGAACATACTATTGTTGACGATTTGATTATCGTCCACACTGGAGGCCATTTGTCAACGGTGCAAATGCACAATACACAGGTAGTTTTTTGTTGTGTTCATTATGGTGTTTTGTTCTTCCTGTGGCATGTCAGAATACCAAATATGCAGCTTGTAAACAAAGCCAATATGACGATTATAATTGTTGATAATTGAATCAAAAGACATATCTTCAATCATAGGTTTCTTTCTCAGTTTAAACCTGAATTTCTTGTCCCACTCCCAATTGTATGTATAAAAATACAAAGTATTCACTTCCAATATTATCAAAATTAAGTTGTACATTGTTATTTTGGCAGGTTCCGGAAAGTATACAGCGAAACGTTTATCACATCTATGTTGACTACCATCAACCATACTTGTCTTACCCGTTATTGTGACAAAGTTTATAATACCAATGGATCAAATCAAACATCGATACTAAAACATTTGAAAGAATTACTGCATACTTTGCAATCGAATAACATCAAATAAAGTTCCATCCGCAATAATAATCAGCAATTTTCACATGAATCCTAGTTTATACAATTTCTATATAAATCTGGATGTGAAAGAATTGCAAAGCAGTTTAACAAAAGACATATTCCTTGATGATCTTTTCAGTGTGAACAATCCCAGTAGAACAAATTATCTCCATCATATTTATTCAGATGAGTTAGAGATCAAAGAAACAACATAAAGTGTGGATTTAACTTCATATCTTAAGCTGTTTATTTAAATAAGACAGAAGACAGAATACTCTATGCACAAAGTTATATGACAAGCGGGATGATTTTGATTTTCAAATTATCAATTATGCGTACTTGTCCAGCAATATTCCATCTGCTCCAGCTTATGGTGTATGTGTTTCACAACTCCGGGGATACTGTAGAGCTTGCTGTTCATATGACGACTTTTGAGTAAGACACACATCATTGGCAATAAAGTTAGTCGGGCAGGGCTTCTCGGAAAGAAGGCTTGCAAGATCGTTTAAGAAGTTCTATGGTAGATATGAAGACATATTTTCCGAATACAACATATCTGTTACACAAATGATACATAACCGAATTCCTAACTTTGACTAATAAAGTTATTTAGTTCACTGGATTAGCATTGATTTTGGCACTTTTGGGCCATTCTTGATGGGCGCAGCTTGCTTGCAGGGTCTAGCAATTCCGGACACCTGGTACCACCATGCATTACTTATATTATGATTTTGACTGTTTGAAACTATACTTAAGCCTGTTGTAGAAGGACATTGTGCTTTAATTTCATTTTCTCCGTGTAATCAAATTTTGCCTGAGATGACTCATCAAAATTCAAATCGGCAAAAAACACATGAAGAAGAAGGTGCTTGTCCTAAAATTGCCCATCGGTCTTCATATAGAAAATAAACGTGCACGATCTCTTCATAAGCGACTATTTATGCGAGGTTGCGAGTAAAAGCTCTGAGAAAATCTGGTTAAATAAAACCACATTTGCAAAATCATCAGTTAAAACACAGGTACATCATATCATTGCAAGCTACACCTCTTTCGACCAAGATTAACCGAATTATTGAACGTGGCTCTTCTATTTGTATGATTCTTGAATGGTACGATAAACTCAGACGATTAAAATGTAAGCCATGCTGGAATCTCGAACCCGAAAAAAGTGCCGCGTTGCAGTCCATGCGATCACAAGTTTTCCTGAGAGCGAAGTCGCTGTCCATCGGCCTTTATGCCCTTGTCAGTAGGGTAGAGAGTGAAACGGAAAATATTTTTGTACAGTTTGTCGGTTATTTTTTCACACTTTCTATCGGACAGGTGCCGCCGACTAAGCTGTTAGTACAAAAAGGTGTTCGTGTGCAGTTTTTCAGCGGGCGAGCAAATTTCAAAACTCATCAGTGGGCGGGGAGAAAAAATCGATATTCACTGTGGGAGGGAAGAAATTTCATTATTTTCAGCGGGCGAGGAGAAAATTGTTGGGTATCGGAAAATACGTAGAGGGAGGGGAGAGCCGTGGTAGATGATAGAACTTGAGGGGAGATTAAGCGCCTAACGTAGATGGGAGCAATGTTTCAAGGTATACTGCAAGCTGCTGGCGCGGTTTTGTGTTAATCTAGGTTTCCTAGTGGGCATCTAGTGGGCAACGGGGAATTTCAGTGGTGGGAAGAGGAAAGTTGGGAGCTGGAATTGTTGTGGGGAGTGGGGAGCGGGCAGACCATAGATACTGGAGGGTAATGGGCATCATAATTTCAGTGGGAGGGCGAAATTGCTAAGGCTTTATTCACAAATATTGGGGAATAGCCAGCGAGTGGTCGTCGAGATACGTATACACAGTCTTGGCTTCCATTTTTTCCCAAGATAAAATATGTTCATTTCTTATGTCCAGTAGTCACATTCTGTAAGGCGTGAGAGATATTATATAGAGTAAAATTGTCCGGGAGCACAAGTTTTTGAATAAAATCTATAAGATGTGGCTTCAACGTACAGCAGCTGTGAATTACAGACAAAACATTCATCCCATCATAAATATCAACACAATTTTTGAAGTCGACATACAAGCTCACATATAACGATTACTTTAATTTTAATGATACTTTACAACCACCACGGAATTATTAGATTCCTTAAACAAATATTTTGTTGTCAAATGTCATGTCGTCTATATGATTACGTTATATCAAACATTTCTATTAATTAATCAATGTTGTATTAGTCTCCCTCTTTTTACCTTATGAAGAAGCTGAGAAATATATGGAGGATTAAAATACTTCGTTACAATACGTATATTCTGAGTGTCTCAATTTGTTCACTGTTTTATAGCAGCCAGGAACAATATTCCTTCACCATCTGTCACCCTTTCGCCGTTGTACCCCTCTGAGTACGTGTCGGAAATTGTTGAGGATACGATACGGCACCCTGCCTCGACGACGGCTTCTTTTACGAGTGGTTCATCGACTTGAAGACTGTAAAAGTGCGCTTGTCCGGCGGTGTAGTCAGACTCGTTGACCGTATTGAACATGATTAGGATACCACCAGGCTTCAGAAGTTTGATAATGCTCTTCATGGATTCTTTGAAGGAGTTCTTGTCGGGGCTGGCAGCTTCCACACAATATGAGGTCATTATGGCATCAAACGGTTCATACACTTTTGGCTCCAGTGGATTTGACTTAAGGAGATCGCAGGGTATTATCTCTTTGATGGATCGGCGTAACAAGGCCTGTCTATCCTCCCATGTACTTCTGTAGGTCGAAAAGGTAACAGGTTAGATTATCTACTGCCCTCAAGACAGACAACATCTTGTTTCTAGTGGTACAGCAGAATTTAATAGCTATTACAGACTCGATAAAGCTGTTTACCCCAACATAATCACGCGCACGCCTGACGTATCCGTGCTAACGTGTGAATTGTTTTATATATAGTACCGCGTTCCCGATGATATCGCTGCATTTTTCTTAGAAACATGCGTGTGTAATTTTTAAGAAAGACCAATTTCTTTATGTAACGACTATTCTTAAACCTCGTCCGACTCTCAAATTAAATTTGCAAATTTCCTTTGATGTGTAATACTGTGTGAAGACAAGCAGTATCATTTCAAGTAATCGCTAATTTGCGTATTTGATAAACTTTCATAATTACTTTGATCTGTCTAGAAATGCTGCATCAAATTTGATGACACGTGGCACAGATGTTTATCTTTCTGTAATGTTATGGCACGCAAAGAAATGTCAATAAATTGCTGATTTCCATATTTAATGAATTTTCGTGATTATGCTGGTATTTCAAGAAATGGTTCATCACATTTCATGAAATGTGGTACAGGTGATAATCTGTCAGTGTTATAATGGAATGCAAAAATATTTGGCAACATCCTGTCGATTAATTATTGACTTATTTAATGAACTTATGTAATTAGGGTGGCAGCCCACATTGGTTTTACGTTTTCATCACCATTGAACTCATTCTTAATCACAGACCAATTAATGAACAGGACTCTATCCTCTCCAAGGACTTGTAATCAAAGTACACATTAACAAGTAGGGACTGTGTCGTCAACGATGACTTGTTTGAAATATTATCATACTATACGAGGTTGCTTGTCTAAATTAATGAAAAAAATCAAGAAAATTCAAAAACAACTACACGTAATTAAGACTAAGTGTCGATAAAAATTACAAAGGACCTCAAAAGAGGGATAAAACTGCAGCAAGTGAAAATGAATAAAGTAAAATTAGGCCGATACAATACTTGTTAAAAGGCAGAGGATAAAAAACTGCAATAGTTAAAACAAATACAGTAAAATACTGACCGAGCAGCGGGAAATAAAACACTTGCAAATCGCAGAGACTAAAACACACAGACGTTTCGGGTACTGACGAAGGTACCACGTAGAATACGAGTATACGATGACGTTAAACAGAGAAAAATTCCATGGGATTTATATATATTTATCACATGAACAGTCTTCTTATTTTTCTTTGATGTGGATGGATCAAAATTATTGTAACAAATTGCATGATTTTTGTCGCGATTTTGTGTTTTATTTACGCGGATTACTTTCATTTAATGAGTAAAGCGACCCGTCACCCAGGAGATGTGCAAATGTTTACAGGTGTACTTTCATTCATAAATCCAATTAAGCTGAAATTTTGATACATCAGATGGTATCGCCACCAATAAGACAATACGGATTAGGTCACGTACGCGTGTCAATCATTTTCTCGCGCTGGACCGATGCCATGCCAAGGCAAGTCGGCCATCGGCGGAGGACATAGCTTTCACCGCACTAGCGACGGATAGCCATAGTATTTTTAGTTAATTAGAATATTTACAAATCATATTTATGAAGTAAATGCAACGACACGATCTAAACAGTACTTCTTATTCTTACAGATGCCGTGGCTTTTAAAATATCACAAGTTTTAGACGACCTTGGCGAGCCCGAAAGATTCCGATCGATGACACACACAATGTACACATGTAGTGGGCGCAGTACTGCCGTCGCCGGTCTCCGCCGGTGGCCGTCTTGGTCGTCAATGTTTTCGTCTTACGGACTTTGATGTTTGCTGTGACACATATACCACCCGTAGGTACATCCCCAGTTTGTTACTTGATGGGAACTCTGTTCTGTTGTGAGTGTTGTCCGAGTCAACTTTCGAAATACATTGGATTCTACAGCGCTGACAGCTTATGTCTTCGCTACAGCCTCACGCTGCAGGTTTGATTCCGATCGAGAAACAACGGAATAATTTGAGTGATGGAGGAAATTTATCGTTGTTCGTCGAATGGCTTTATGTTTGTGCAGGGCTCGAAATTAACGGCAGTCCCGCGTCCACAGACTACCAACTTTTCACTGGGGCTACCAAAACCCATGAAATGGTAGTCCACACGGACTACCAAAGCCTGGTACACGAAATTACTTAGTGGGCGACATGATGTTGATCGCTGTGAGATGACCGACGCTCACACAGTCAACCCAGTTGGACACAGAAAGGCCACACCATGACTTTGTTAAGCAAATTAAAAGGCGACAGTGCAATCGAATTTGTTACGGCAAACTTTCAATAAAATATCATTATCTGAACTGATGTAACTGGATGACAGGCTCGGGAAATGATGGACAATGAAAATTCATTTTCATAGTTATTTAATCGCAATGTATCAATCACAATTAAACACAAAATTATTCAAACTGCGAAGAAAAAGCTGTCGGGCCATCCAGAAATTACACTTTCCGAAGTGTACAAAATCATCCCATGATAGTGTACTATGGTGGAGAAATATAGCCGAAATTGCCACGAAAGTATTGGGAACATGACTGTACCAAATTGTCATCCTGAAATTCATAGCCAATCTGTTTTTAGCCATGTTATGTTTACACTTGCTGAGAGTCATGAGTTGTCATGGCGAACATCAAAATTTGCATACAAGCTCTGCGTATGCGTCAATACGTCGTCAAACTTTGAGGCGTTACCGTTCTCCTAAGGCTATGATCTACAGGTATTGATGTCAAATGACTAGAAAATTCACTTCCTGGATAGAATCACGCAAAATAAATCTTTCATTGTCTAGATATAAATAAAAATATCCTTTACAAAAAAAACTCTTCGTTCATGCATGGGCGACCAGACCTTGTCACTGGGCTACCAACTTCAGAAATTGGTAGCCAAATGGGACTACCAGGAAAAAAAATTAATTTCGAGCCCAGCTTGTGCCTTCTATGTCGCTTTCCCGGAGATTATACGGTACTCAGTTATTAAGTTGAACTTACGATGAGGAGTATCTTTCGGGTTTATCGCCAACTGGGATCGCCAGGTATGACGTCGCTTGGCGATCGCCAGGTACGACGACATCCACATTTAGCCTTACGACTGACGCCGTGACGTTACTGAGCCATTAAATAGATCGACGGTATCCTTATTCGATTCTTGGGAATAGCTAAAGCTTTAGCGACTCTAAATTTCGTTGGACATGCCTTTATGTTTCCATGTCTGGATTTATCGGGTCACCTTTTTGTGAAAATGCCATGAGAGCACGGCATCGGTCACGACAAATCGGTCAGTGTCGCGGTGTGCATGTATGAACGATACCATTGCAGGAAAAAGTTCCGGTTGATGACGTACAACAGGGGTAATGTGGATTTCTTATCTGTGCCGGTGTACGTCACACAGGTGGAGATACGGGCAAGACATACATAGACCCAGTTATCCCTATAGTATGACGTCACACTATAGGTATGTGACTACGATGAAATCCATATTCCACTTGTGGTGGATATGGGACCCGGACTACTTTTAAAACGTAAACAAAAAATCTGCTGTTCAGAGTTTGTTTTCAAATGCCTAAATGCAAAAGTGGGAGGGTAATGAAGCATGAGGAATTATGGCGTATTAAAATATATATATAAAATACAAAATACCGTCGATACTATTATTTTTATGATTTTGTTTCTTCGTGGTTGATTTGCTATTGAAACTTAAAAGTTTGATTTCTACACCCTCACGTTTTAATACGCTATGTTACCGACATTTTGTCTTGCCTACCTCGTCAAAAAACCGAGACGCATCAGATGAAATGCTATTTAATTTTTCAAGAGCGGCGAGTTCACAAGGTTATCGGTGCATTTAAAGGTGCAAGCTATTCTTTTGTCCACGCATATTGTGCATCACGTTTCCTGTATTTTACCTTGTTGGTGAACTTCCGTCGTTTCGCGTCTGAGCTCAGAAAGACATGTTTCTTGCAATCTTACTGATTGAATAACAGCCGAACACTGTTACTCATAATATTTGAACAAGCTCATTTGTTCGTAAAATATTAAACATACAATTGATAATTTCGTAAAACATAATAATTGGTAATTTTAAAAATTACAAACAAAATTTGCAAAGCAGAATTCTTTGAATGATGTTCGAATGTTGACAAAAATAACCCCGTTCTCGATAGCCGCGGTTGAGTGTAGCGACGTCCCACTTGCACGTCCAGTAATTTTATGAATCAATTTTTACGCAAATTAATGTTATAGTGAAGACCAAATAAATACCTTGCATTAAAAATTAACAGTCTTTCCTATTTCCGTTTGATTCGCACAGAAAAAGCCCTACGAGAGACGCTATTTTCCATAACAGCAGCTTAGGCGTGTACAGCCACAGACAAATAGAAAAACAGACTAGCAACGCGGCATGCCTTTTGTTCTATGGTCGTCTCGGTAGATTATGGCCTTTTCATATTAAAATGAGCTTCAAAGGTGTAAAACTTTTTGGAGACTTTGTTTGTGGTTGATAATTGCACGAGATTATGCGAAAAATACGACAGCTGAGCGCAGTCAAGTCAGCTGTGACCCACCGCGACCGCATAACACAAGGGCATGAATTTTTGTAAAATAGTCCCTCTCGTTCTTTCCCAGTATTATCATTCCTGAAAGGGTTATTCACGGAAAACTAGGTCTATGCATGTGATAAATATATAATCCCCCTGTATTCCTCACTCTTGTGTCTGCGTCGCAGACTCGTGATTCCCCCGTGTCCCCCTCTCCCTCGGCTCGGAGGGATACGGCCGTTACACGGGGAATCACTCGTCCGCGACGCAGACACACTCCTTCGGAATACGGGTGAATTATCCAGGGGATTATATATAATAATTCTACATCATTTTCAAAGGAATTCGTGTATTGTAGTAATTCGTACAATACTCGACACTAAATCATACATAATAACCTCAGACGTAATGTAGTAAGAGGGTTGAAAGTAACGGTGTAAATTTGTGTTCAGTTGACACGTAAACAATATCACCAGTGTTATGACTATTCCCATGACTTTTATCCCGCTGAGAATCTCAGAAAAAGTTAGATTATCCGCTGTATCTAGCCATCATCTTTCGCTTAATACCTATCCTTTTTTTAAGTACCGGCTGATGCTTAGTAGATGTATATTAAGCTTACCAATAGCGTTGCTTTCTAGCGACACCATAGTTCAGTTAAACCTAAAATATTTGTCTGAAATTTGTGCGAGACTTTCGGTAATTATATATTTCGGTAAGAATTACTAAATTTGCAATCCATCATAACCTATGTTACCCACTGTGGTCTATCCCTCAGCTATTTCAAGGCCATGCATTTTGTAACTGCTTCCGATTCCATATTGCAGTGTACCGTGCTTCATTTCAATCAGCGTAAGTAGCTTCAGTATGAGAATTGCATCGTCGTAAACTACTCGCCTCTTTACGGCAACAGCTCAGCGCTAACCCTTGATTTTTGCGTAGGTCAGCTGAGCGGAAATTATTGCTCTGGCTCGCGACAATGGAGAATTGGTGCGTGAGTGATAGTTTACAGGCACATTAGCAAGAGGTAGGCCGACTGCTTGCATAATGACCAAACGTCGTCATGGAGACAGGTTGTTGATACAGAATGTCAGAAGCCTTCATTCTGAGAAACTGCTATGGCATTGAAATGTGCAGAAGTCACATGGGCCTGCTTGACCGACTGCCTTTAGCTAGCTACCTACCTGATGAATTATCTTATCAGAAATGTTGATCAGTTTCTTAAACTCCTTGCATGTAAATGCCAAAGAATAAAACAAGGCAGTTTCACCACTGCTTACAGAAAGGTTCACAACGTCTAGAGAACACCCGCGCGGTTTCACTTAATTTACTATATTTAAACTTACCCTTCGCCTTCTCTATCACAAGTACGCTGAATTTGCCGACTCCAGTCAATTGCGTCTGGCATATTTTTCACCCATTTCTCGACAGATTGTCTGCATGTTTCAGTATAATCCGAGAAAACAATTTCAGGAAATCGTGTGCAAGCCTGTATTGCGTTGCCGAGGTTGGGGCCACCGCCAATTTCTAATAAACGGGGTCCCGTGAAGTTGCCTGTGAAAAAAATCAGATGGAATTGCAGTTAAGGGGAAATGGAAATGAGCAATTATGGGGTGTAAAATAAATGTTAGCAGCATTAGAGAAACTATATCGAACATAGGAGCAAAAATGTTATCGACCTCTGATTATTACAACTCTAAGTTGAACATGCAACAAAGACATGTCAACAACGGACAAGCTGGTGCGTTCGTTGTTGACTTTGTCAAAGTTAATCCTGTGATAATCTGGTGACAGCGTCCACAGATTAGTAATTTACCCTTGCTTGCTTTGGCGAATCAGGCAATCAAACACATCAGATAATAGACGCAGCACAGTGATAAAAGTTTTCATAGGATTGTCAAAGGGCAAATACGTGACACAACAGAGATGCGGACAGAGAAAAATATCTCGTTCCAAAACCAGTACTAACATAAGACAAAGACAACAAATGTTGGCAGTATAAATCTTTATCGGCAATACATGTCATAGTCAAACGTATTAAAATAAAATAAACCATGAAAACTACGCTGAGACTAAGACACCTCTAGTCCAGCTCCTACCACTGGGGACGGACATTTGTACGACCCCCTATGCCTCGACCCAAAAAAGTCGTGAGGCGCATGTTTTCACATGACCCGCAATTGACGGGAAACAAAACACTTTTTCAAGCACAATTTAGCCGAGAGGGATATTGTAATCTAAGTCATTATATAAGCAACTTCCTCTTGATACAACAAAGTGGCTGGAGATGTTTCATGTTGTTTGTGCTACACTCGTTCTCATCTATCATCGAACGCGCAACTTCATGTGAATGTTGATACATCTCATGAATTCATCAGTGTGTTTCCTTTGAAACTTCATGAGTTGATAAGGAACTTCCTAGGAAGATTTCAGACGCCGCCGCGCCGCGCTGGCGACAAGTTTACAAGTTTATGTAAACATAAGATACACTGTACGCAAACGACTGACGTAAACGTCATATTCCTAGCTACGTGAATACGTACCTTTACATTAGCGATTCGTATGAATTGTTCAAAAACAATGGGCGAAGTTTTAGCCCGGTAAAATGTGTGCGCGAATTTCATTTCATTAATACGACAACTAAGATGCGAATAACAGATCGCGGATACAAAAATAGTTTGGGCGGCAAAGTTGAGGGTTGCTGCAACATTGTACAACTGCCGTGCACAGTATAGTACACACTTCCAAAATGCAACGTGGTTTTCCGACACCATTTCTGACGCGAAGACGCATCTGAGAACTTCACTTGAAAGGCGTTTCTTATGGTGAAATTGCATCGACGACCGGAGTGTCTAAATCAACAGCGCACAGTATCTGCTGCAAATACGAGAGAACAGGCTCCCTTAGTGATAGACCAGCGCGAGAAGTGTAACGCCTGAAAATGATGACATTTTGACCCTTTACCGATATTTAGGATTTTATTACTTTAACCTTTTACCGACTTTCATAACTTGTATAACTACTCTTTCACGTTGTAAGTACACGAGTGACATTACGTGCAATGAACGTATGTCACATGAAGTCAAAACGTGATATAATTTTGGATGAAATGTATAAAAGCCAATGATTTTGATAGTTCGGGGAGAACTTGAGACAGAGAAAGGAGGAATTGAGACATTTGTGAGAGTCTTTGCTGATCGATAATTGTATCCTGAGTACGGACTTGGTGCCGCTCTGCCTTAGTAATAAAGATCTGAAGTGGTGAGTTAAACTGATTCCTTGGTGTACGTTCCAGTTACTGAAAGTATTACGATTCCCCGTAGTACCTCTCGATTGCGTGACTTTGAAGGGGGTATACAAAACGAAGACCGAAGATCGAAGACCGAACACCGAAGATCGAAGACCGAAGACCCCTGAATTTGGATTAAAGGCACGATGCACTCTAACCGGCAAGGACGGATCGAACGTTATAGTATTTAGTACGCAGTAATTACGCTGTTTCAGACATGATACACGCCAAATTACCATCACATCGGAGTCAAACTGAAACACTCGCCTGCGCGACTTGATAACGATGGCGGCTAACATTTCAAACACAATACACGAAGTTCAACCGAAATTAAGCCAATACGGCGAAATATGGCCCTTAAATACCGGAGATATCACAGTTCTTTCATTTGTACTTTTGACTTTGACAGATACGGCAAGCCGCTAGTATTGGTTTCGGATTGTAATTCTCAAATAGGTGCAACTATTTTAAGTTTTAATGTTTCATATAGCCATTTTTGATATAATTGTGGATGAATAACTCTCACCTCGACCAATTGAAACAATCCCGACGAAAAATGGACGATTATTACGAGAGATATGCCAGGGTCTTCGTTTTGTACATTTGGACTTGAAAACCGCCCAAAATTAGTAGGTTTTTTTGAAATTACTCCAAAAATATACGTCCAAATTTTGTTTTTGGTACGGAATTGACTTCCTCCCACTATTCTTCACAAAATAAACCAATACCGACTATGAATGGCCCTTAAATACCGGAGATATCAAGGGTCTTCGTTTTGTACTTTTGACTTTGACAGACTCGGATACGGTACTAGCCGCTGGCATTAGTGTCGGCTTCTGATTCTCAAATAAATACAACTATTTTAGGTTTTAATGTTTCATATGGCCATTTTTGATATAGTTGTGGATGAATATAACTCTCTCCTTGACCAAATGAAATAATCCCGACGAAAAATGGACGATATTTACGAGAGATATGCCAGGGTCTTCGTTTTGTACATTTGGACTTGAAAACCGCCCAAAATTAGTAGGTTTTTCTTAAATTACTCCAAAAATATACGTCCAAATTTTGTTTTTGGCACGGAATTGACTTCCTCCCACTATTCGTCACAAAATAAACCAATACCGACAATGAATGGTCCTTAAATACCGGAGATATCAAGGGTCTTCGTTTTGTACTTTTGACTTTGACAGATACGGTAAGCCGCTAGTATTGGTTTCGGATTGTAATTCTCAAATAGGCGCAACTATTTTAAGTTTAAATGTTTCATATGGCCATTTTTGATATAGTTGTGGATGAATAACTCTCTCCTTGACCAAATGAAATAATCCCGACGAAATATGGACGATTTGTACGAAAGATATGCCAGGGTCTTCGTTTTGTACATTTGGACTTGAAAACCGCCCAAATTAGTAGGACTTGAATTACCAAACAAATAGTAGTGTTTTTTTGAAATTACTCAAACAATATACGTCCAAATTTTGTTTTTGGTACGGAATTGACTTCCTCCCACTATTCGTCACAAATTAAACCAATACCGACAATGAATGGTCCTTAAATACCGGAGATATCAAGGGTCTTCGTTTTGTACTTTTGACTTTGACAGATACGGTAGGCCGCTAGTATTGGTTTCGGATTGTAATTCTCAAATAGGCGCAACTATTTTAAGTTTAAGTGTTTCATATGGCAATTTTTTATATAGTTGTGGATGAATAACGCTCACCTTGACCAATTGAAACAATCCCGACGAAAAATGGACGATTATTACGAGAGATATGCCAGGGTCTTCGTTTTGTACATTTGGACTTGAAAACCGCCCAAAATTAGTAGGTTTTTCTTAAATTACTCCAACAATATACGTGCAAATTTTGTTTTTGGCACGGAATTGACTTCCTCCCACTATTCTTCACAAAATAAACCAATACCGACAATGAAGGGTCCTTAAATACCGGAGATATCAAGGGTCTTCGTTTTGTACTTTTGACTTTGACAGATACGGTAAGCCCTGGCGTTCGTTCGGATTCCGATTCTTAAATAAACGCAACGATTTTAGGTTTTAATGTTTCATATGGCCATTTTTGATATAGTTGTGGATGAATAACTCTCTCTTTGACCAATTGAAATAATCCCGACGAATTATGGACGATTATTACGAAAGATATGCCAGGGTCTTCGTTTTGTACATTTGGACTTAAAAACCGCCTAAAATTAGTAGGTTTTTCTTAAATTACTCCAAAAATATACGTCCAAATTTTGTTTTTGGCACGGAATTGACTTCCTCGCACTATTCGTCACAAAATAAACCAATACCGACAATGAATGATCCTTAAATACCGGAGATATCAAGGGTCTTCGTTTTGTACTGTTGACCTTACAGATACGGTAAGCCGATGGCATTCGTTTCTGATTCCGATTCTCAAATAAACGTAGCTATTTTAGGTTTTAATGTTTCATTTGGCCATTTTTGATATAGTTGTGGATCAATAACTCTCTCCTTGACCAATTGAAATAATCCCGACGAAAAATGGACGATTTTTACGAGAGATATGCCAGGGTCTTCGTTTTGTACATTTGGACTTGAAAAACGCCCAAAATTAGTAGCTTTTCTTTAAATTACTCCAAAAATATACGTCCAAATTTTGTTTTTGGTACGGAATTGACTTCCTTCCACTATTCGTCACAAAATAAACCAATACCGACAATGAAGTGCCCTTAAATACCGGAGATATCAAGGGTCTTCGTTTTGTACTTTTGACTTTGACAGACTCGGATACGGTACTTGCCGCTGGCATTAGTTTCGGATTCCGATTTTCGAATAAATGCAACTATTTTAGGTTTTAATGTTTCATATGGCCATTTTTGCTATAGTTGTGGATGAATAACTCTCTCCTTGACCAAATGAAATAATCGCGACGAAAAATGGACGATTTTTACGAGAAATATGCTAGGGTCTTCGTTTTGTACATTTGGACTTGAAAAACGCCCAAAATTAGTAGTTTTTTTGAAATTACTCCAAAAATATACGTCCAAATTTTGTTTTTGGTACGGAATTGACTTCCTCCCACTATTCGTCACAAAATAAACCAATACCGACAATGAAGTGCCCTTAAATACCGGAGATATCAAGGGTCTTCGTTTTGTACTTTTGACTTTGACAGATACGGTAAGCCGCTAGTATTGGTTTCGGATTGTAATTCTCAAATAGGCGCAACCATTTTAAGTTTAAATGTTTCATATGGCCATTTTTGCTATAGTTGTGGATGAATAACTCTCTCCTTGACCAAATGAAATAATCCCGACGAAATATGGACGATTTGTACGAAAGATATGCCAGGGTCTTCGTTTTGTACATTTGGACTTGAAAACCGCCCAAAATTAGTAGGTTTTTTTGAAATTACTCAAACAATATACGTCCAAATTTTGTTTTTGGTACGGAATTGACTTCCTCCCACTATTCTTCACAAATTAAACCAATACCGACAATGAATGGTCCTTAAATACCGGAGATATCAAGGGTCTTCGTTTTGTACTTTTGACTTTGACAGATACGGTAGGCCGCTAGTATTGGTTTCGGATTGTAATGCATTTGTTTTTATGAGTAATTTGTAATATTGCATCATTCCGCTGTAGGGCACGTACAATTTTTGAGAAATTTGAAAAATATGAAAATCCCATTATCTCAAATTAGTTCCAATCGTGTTATCAACAAAAACAATCGTCGTCCTACCTAACCAAATTTTCGGAGACATGTTACAAGAAACACATAGTTGTTTAGGTCACGTACTTGGCAATAACAATACAAAAAACGAATTTGTGTAACCACTTAAGCCATTTCAATATATCCACAATACCATGTTAAAGTAAACATTAGTCAATTTTGATGCATGAAACAAATTCCAGTACGACCATTCGATTTATCCACTATGTGCTACTTAAAGAGGCACTCCCACTTGGTAACATTTTTAAAACGTATTTTTTAATGCCAACGGTCGATATTTGACGTGGCGGCTGCGCGCGGATCGCAAGATATCGATAAAAACATGTCCTCAAAAAAGTAAAAGTTTGAATTCCGGTGGCCCACCTCAATTCAGCTTCCGAACATCGAACGTTCGGCACTGGGGCCATTGTCAACTAAGCTATGGAGTACGAATCTACGCTGACGCTGCTGTATGCCAGAGTACCACTCGCGTCGGTGATCGGTCATGCCCCATGGGGGAAAGCCGAGTCTTACTGACTCGGAGAAAAGACGGAAAACAAAAGTTTGCTGATTCCGCCAGAATTCGCATAGGTGACTAGCACATACGTGCGGTTGATACATAGCGGCCGCCGCGTGGTATGCACGCATACCGCGCGCGGCGGCCGCTATGTATCGAACCACGCGTAACTGTGTGGCAGACGACAAAATGTAGTCAACAGAGGCGGCTAACTAATATTTTACAGGTAAAAACTGATATCTATGTGGTATTGGGTAAAAATATAATAGAACTGACCGAGAATAATGAAAAAGACAAAAACTAAGGAGAAGTTTAAAAAAAACCTGGCATATCTCTCGTAAAAATCGTCCATATTTCGTCGGGATTATTTCAATTGGTCAAGGAGAGAGTTATTCATCCACAACTATATCAAAAATGGCCATATGAAACATTAAAACCTAAAATCGTTGCGCCTATTTGAGAATTACAATCCGAAACCAATACTAGCGGCTTGCCGTATCTGTCAAAGTCAAAAGTACAAAACGAAGACCCTTTATATCTCCGGTATTTATTGACCATATTTCGTCGGTATTGGCTTAATTTGTGAAGAATAGTGGGAAGAAGTCAATCCCGTGCCAAAAACAAAATTTGGACCTATATTTTTGGAGTAATGTCAAAAAAAACCTACTAATTTTGGGCGGTTTTCAAGTCCAAATGTACAAAACGAAGACCCTGGCATATCTCTCGTAAAAATCGTCCATTTTTCGTTAGGATTATTTCATTTGGTCAAGGAGAGAGTTATTCATCCACAACTATATCAAAAATGGCCATATGAAACATTAAAGCCTAAAATAGTTGCATTTCTTTGAAAATCGGAATCCGAAACCAATGCCAGCGGCTAGTACCGTATCCGAGTCTGTCAAAAGTACAAAACGAAGACCCTTGATATCTCCGGTATTTAAGGGCACTTCATTGTCGGTATTGGTTTATTTTGTGACGAATAGTGGGAGGAAGTCAATTCCGTACCAAAAACAAAATTTGGACGTATATTTTTGGAGTAATTTAAGAAAGACTTACTAATTTTGGGCGTTTTTCAAGTCCAAATGTACAAAACGAAGACCCTGGCATATCTCTCGTAAAAATCGTCCATTTTTCGTCGGATTATTTCAATGGTCAAGGAGAGAGTTATTCATCCACAACTATATCAAAAATGGCCATATGAAACATTAAAACATAAAATAGTTACGTTTATTTGAGAATCAGAATCAGAAACGAATGCCATCGGCTTACCGTATCTGTAAGGTCAACAGTACAAAACGAAGACCCTTGATATCTCCGGTATTTAAGGATCATTCATTGTCGGTATTGGTTTATTTTGTGACGAATAGTGGGAGGAAGTCAATTCCGTGCCAGAAACAAAATTTGGACGTATATTTTTGGAGTAATTTAAGAAAAACCTACTAATTTTGGGCGGTTTTCAAGTCCAAATGTACAAAACGAAGACCCTGGCCTATCTTTCGTAATAATCGTCCATATTTCGTCGGGATTGTTTCAATTGGTCGAGGTGAGAGTTATTCATCCACAATTATATCAAAAATGGCTAATTTGAGAATTACAATCCGAAACCAATACTAGCGGCTTGCCGTATCTGTCAAAGTCAAAAGTACAAATGAAAGAACTGTGATATCTCCGGTATTTAAGGGCCATATTTCGCCGTATTGGCTTAATTTCGGTTGAACTTCGTGTATTGTGTTTGAAATGTTAGCCGCCATCGTTATCAAGTCGCGCAGGCGAGTGTTTCAGTTTGACTCCGATGTGATGGTAATTTGGCGTGTATCATGTCTGAAACAGCGTAATTACTGCGTACTAAATACTATAACGTTCGATCCGTCCTTGCCGGTTAGAGTGCATCGTGCCTTTAATCTTAATTCAGGGGTCTTCGGTCTTCGGTCTTCGATCTTCGGTGTTCGGTCTTCGATCTTCGGTCTTCGTTTTGTATACCCCCGACTTTGAATGAGTGACGATCCATCTACGATCACAAGTTACGAAAAGTCAGTCGTAACAGAACGTACTAAAGTTGTCGACAACATTCTCCAACATATCGAGTTCTATAAAAGGCGGCAACCAAGTATTTACTTGCACGAAATCAGAAGGTAACTTCTTGATGATAACGGGTGTACGGCCGAAAACGTACCATCGCTGGCGACAATTCACCGAGCGATAACCGAATACCTGAACATGAGTCGAAAGAAAATATCAAGTCTTGCTGCCGAATCGATGACTCCAGCTATCGGACAATATACACTGGATTTCATAGAAACTGTTTCTGATTACAATATAAATCAAATTCATTGGTTTGACGAGTCTTCGGTGATCAGAACTACAGGCAATCGTCGTTTTGGACACGCGGAAATCAGAACACCGGCAGTTCAAATACAACGCCATGCCATGCATCGAACGCTACGTACGCGATCAACATCCTTGTCAGTGCTACGGGTGTCGATCATTCCGATGTGATCGTTGGACCATCAAACGGGTTGGAGTTATTGAACTTTTTCGATGAGGCTGTTCGAGTTACGGATAATTTTGGAAATCCTTGTTTGGCCGTAGGTGACTGTGTAATTATGGATAATTGCGGTTTCCACCGCGCCCGATATGTTGAGCAAAATCTCCAACGACTATACTATTGCAGGCGAGAGGGGTTCGACTGATTTACCAGCCACCATATAATGTTTTCAACGTTTGCGAGCCGTGTTTCAACTATACAAAGAGCGAGCTGAGATCTCATCAAGATTTCGCCTACAGGTTCACTAAACTAGCGACTGCTAATGCCATAGCAAACATTACTCCCGGTGCTTGTCGTTTCTTTGCGAGAGAATGTGGTTACATTTGAAAATGGGACCGTCATCATTCATAGTATCGTCACTACACGCACGTACATTTGTGCCGGGGTGAGGAAATGAACTAGCGCGATGTTGACTCTCAAAATGAACCTGCGCGATGTTGATTCTCAAGGAAATTTCGAGTACATTTTTTCTCTCTTGAAATGTGAATCTTTCGTATTTCACAAAAGTGTAAGAACGTTTCTCTGCCCGAAACTGATGGCGATGTCCCATCCTGAACGTAAATCTTCGCCTTTAAAGTTCCACCTCGGCATTTTAAACTTTCACAATAGCTTTCATTCTCATGAATTCACCCTCTCTTCATGTACACGGATGTTATCTTTTGTGCACCATAGTATTGGAAGTGAACGTTAAACACAAATTCTGATGACATTTTCATTTACAAAACTCATCGGCACCATGGACAAACCAACAAAAGTTTGGAAAAACTCGAACACCGCGGAAAGCATGGAGCGTTCCCACAGGTCCAGTAGGCATAATTTGTGATGATTTTTTCCTATTATTGTCCTAAAAAATAATTATGAATATTAATAAATTATTAATATGAATGTAACAGAATATTAAAACATTTTTACACACAATGTCGTCTACTTTGTGTAAATGCTGTCTGGAAACTCCATTGTTGTGATAATTATGATTATTAGGGGCCTAATAAATTATGATTATGATTAATAAAGCCATATTTTACACATTGTAATGTGCTTATATGAACAACCCTCTGGAAACCCTTATATAGTTTCACAATCTATGCCAAAATATACAAGTGACACCATTGCCCAGGTTCAGTCTACGGCGAGAGTTACCATTGCCCAGGTTCAGTCTACGGCGAGAGTTACTACACAGTGTATATAATGAGAAGGTAGCCAGCTCCACTCGACAGTAAAATGACATACCCATGAATTACCTCCGTTTTCTTCACTTCTGCATGTTGATTCTCAAAATTTCTCCCAGTGTTGGCAAGTCTATAAATCAGCCATCAAATCTACCCAGTTTTGGCCACTTAGACGGAAAATTTGTGAAGTTTGAGGCTGCGAGAAGGTATATATCGCCAATGAAATGATGCGGCCTCAGCGGAATCGACAGCATCCGGGATCTTTTAGGGCCGTTTGCGAAATTTGAATGTAGCCGCCAAGCGGGGCCGAGGGCGGAGCCATGATTTAACGTTATTAGATATGCTGACATAATTGAACGTACGGCCAATGAACGCTTGTGACCTTTTTTACACATGAAAGTTACACTTACAGACTTACACTGTACGATTACTTCATGGTCTGTCTAAGGATGGAGGTGCCTCAAGTCAACGGTCCAAGCTATGTATGTGTGATTACAAACAGATGACGGGTTGCAGATGCGTTTGTTTATGATAGATACCCGGTTGACATTGTGAAAATATGTCAAGTTTAGCGACTTGGCGAGGAG
This sequence comes from Ptychodera flava, assembly GCF_041260155.1. Lineage (NCBI taxonomy): Eukaryota > Metazoa > Hemichordata > Enteropneusta > Ptychoderidae > Ptychodera > Ptychodera flava. The sequence continues at coordinate 39,184,852 of NC_091931.1, read as the reverse complement.
ACCTTAAAACAGCGTACGTACGTACAAACACGCAGTCACCTTCAAATTGAACTTGTGATTTTCAGAGCTTTACAATGAAAATACAGGCAGCGTTGACTGTCGTCTATTTTGCTGCCCAACAAAATATTAAAAACGCAGTCACGGACGTGTTTTACAGACAAAGCACAGACAATGTACCTTGAAATCGATATCTTTTTATAAAAAGGCGTACGCGTGCTGGCGTTACGAGGACCTGTTACTTTTTTATGAATATGTTAGACAAATATATCCATGTCTTGCAAAAAATACTGAGAAAAAGTGAAATTTTAATAATATTATCAATAGTTTTATTACAGAGCTTCCGTTAACGCAAAATCCTGCGTATTTCAAGCATGTTATTACTTTGAAGTACGCAAAGTAAAATGACGTCTGCGAAATCCGATACGCATCCCTTCAATGTGAAGTTTATCCAGGACTTAAAATAAATTGTTTGCTGATAAAAATGTTTATAATTTAGCAATATTTTGTCCTACATCCTGTCAATCACGTTTTCCTTCAAGTCTGTACCATAAAAATGTAACAAGTTCAATAGAGTTCGTCGTTATTGCGGCAAAAAAATGTTTTTTTCCCGCTGCGCCCAATGCATACTTGTAAACCATGAAGATCTCCTGATCGAATATCAAGTTTAAGTTAATGCTACGCAGACTATAACAATAGTTTTATGCCGGTCTGCAAACTTATTCCAGAATATTGCAAAATTGGCCATAATTGCAGCCGTGATTCCAGTCTCATCTGTCCCGTGTGAGCGCGTGGGTTCAGTACCCAAAACAGGATTACAAAATCGAAACGTAGCTGTCTAAGTGACTATGCCTGATCTAAATGATCTGATGGTGATAACCATGGAAGGCCCGAGACTTAAGTGAATTTGACTTCAGAGCAGCGATGATAGGTCAAGCAGCGAAGGCAATAGTGGGAAGTTGTAGTCTAAATAATTAGTAAGAAATGAAAATCGTCGACAGAAAATAGAACAAATTGTGAAACTAATATCAAAGAAAAAACATTGTCACTGATGTTGTTTATTGAACACTTTATTCATTGACTTTTGAACCGGTTTTCGATATCGCGTAGACAGCTGTTATATATAGGTACTTACATGTAGTCATGTTGTACGCATTTTTTGTACATTTTACGCAAATAGAAAAACAATTTGCGAACAGCCTTACGCAGATTTGGAAATCCTAACCGAAGCTCTGCAGTTTTATCACACTCAGAAACTGAAGCGAGGACTTTCTGTCTTCGGGAAAAACAATTGACGCTACACACGGATGCAGCTGGGTCTATGGAAAAAACACTAAAATTTTGAAACGAGAACGGGCAAGAAAATGTCAGCACGTTTGTAAGCCTGGAAGTGTCAGTCGTGTTCCTTGCTATTCAAGGTATTTGTGGGTACGATGTGCACATGGTGGAGGTTCTTGGGAATAGGTGGATACCGTGGAAACCTAGCTGTGATATCGCAGCGGCGAACGCGTTCAAATCAAAGGTCACCGCCACGGTCAAATATCACAGCTAGTGGAAACATTTTAATTGCTACGGATTAGTCGCTGATCATGCTGATGTGTTTGGCGGAAGAGGGGCAGAGGAGTCGGTCACAGTCGATGACGGTGTGCTCACTGTCGTCGGAATTTCATCTGGATGTTTGTAATGCACATACGTGATGACGGTGTCATCAAATAATATGGATAAGGTGTATATAATGCTGGCAAACACGATCGCAGCAATCTATATTGAGCTGCCTACTGCGGTATTTGACGTTTGTTCAGTTGATGCTGTCCCCGTTTCGCAGAAGCTACCACCTCCATTGATCGTATACCCAGTAAGCTACTTTGGAGCAACCTTACAACTGCTATAAAGTTCGAAAAATACATCGTCCAACTAGAGAAATGAAACTCATTCCACGTTCTGATGTTGATCAGACACATGTACATTCGGGTCAACTGCTGAGAGGTCTAATCAAAGGTCACGAGCGTTCATAGGCCGTACGATCAATTATGTCAGCATATCTAATAACGTTAAATCATGGCTCCGCCCTCGGCCCCGCTTGGCGGCTACATTCAAATTTCGCAAACGGCCCTAAAAGATCCCGGATGCTGTCGATTCCGGTAAGGCTGCATCCATTTCATTGGCGATATATACCTTCTCGCAGCCTCAAACTTCACAAATTTTCCGTCTAAGTGGCCAAAACTGGGTAGATTTGATGGCTGATTTATAGACTTGCCAACACCGGGAGAAATTTTGAGAATCAACATGCAGAAGTGAAGAAAACGGAGGTAATTCATGGGTATGTCATTTTACTGTCGAGTGGAGCTGGCTACCTTCTCATTATATACACTGTGTAGTAACTCTCGCCGTAGACTGAACCTGGGCAATGGTAACTCTCGCCGTAGACTGAACCTGGGCAATGGTGTCACTTGTATATTTTGGCATAGATTGTGAAACTATATAAGGGTTTCCAGAGGGTTGTTCATATAAGCACATTACAATGTGTAACATATGACTTTATTAATCATAATCATAATTTATTAATAATCATAATTATCACAACAATGGAGTTTCCAGACAGCATTTACACAAAGTAGACGACATTGTGTGTAAAAAAGTTTAAATATTCTGTAACATTCATATTAATAATTTATTAATATTCATAATTAATTTTTATGATAATAATAGGAAAAACTCATCACAAATTAGGCCTATGCCTACTGGACCTGTGGCGTTCCAGGGACAACTGTGCATGCTCTCAGCGAAAATAAATGTGGCGCACGCGCGTTGTATGCCCCAGCATGTTTTATTTGTTGGCGCCGACTTGTCTGGAAGTCTGTAGCAATATTATTAATTACATCGTTGAGGCGGCGAAATCTTCCTAGGAAGTTCCTTATCAACTCATGAAGTTTCAAAGGAAACACACTGATGAATTCATGAGATGTATCAACATTCACATGAAGTTGCGCGTTCGATGATAGATGAGAACGAGTGTAACACCTTTATGGGTGTGAGAAAGTACCTGTTTTAGATAAATTTTGACAATACACAACAGAAAACGGGTTTTTTGTATGATTTTTGTTAATGTTGGTCCAATCGGAAGCATTACGTTTTTCCAAGCCTCCCTCTTACAGTACTATGGTATATCAAAGTTATTAGCCTGGCCCCCAGTCGCCTGGCTTTTCTCGGCAGCTGAGTTACTAGCTGGCCAAGCGGAGGCGTTCAACCCACGGTCTACGCAAGAGCCTACCATTAGTGTGACAGTCTGCTGATGATAATTCCTTCAATTTATTATATATTTTGACACATATGTGCCCACAGACGTGGAGCAAGTCAACAAAGTTATGTACCCTCAATTTTGTCAAGCCCCGCTCCCAAAACTTCCTGCCCCATCCCCACCAAGAGGTGTTTGTGAACGTAGGCATGCAACTTAGCCTTAGAAAACATTCTACAATTCATTGTAATATGTAAGCATATACTTACCTTTACGGAGCGTCTGATGAATCATATCAAAATGGAATCGGGATACTTTTTGTATGTCTGGCTTATCAGAAAAGAAATGTTCTTGGAGGTATGATTTTACATCAAAGACTGAATTATAAGCATCGCCGCTGTGTATCATCGCCATGTCTCTCGTATTACAGCGCGATCAAATTTTTGAGATATGAAAAGCAAGTGAGAACGTATAATTTGACTTTTTTACCGTTTATGTTAATTGGTCATGCATTACAATGCGTATTTCTTGAAAGGCGCAGAGTTTACGAAAGTAACTTGTTTCATCATGTCTTCATTTCATTCTCTAAATTTGTCACGATCCACAAGCCCTAATAATACCATTGTTTATAAATAGCATATCGTAACTTGCGCGGACGCGTTTTGAAACATTGAGAAGAATTTAAGTGTTTACCACCCTTTTTTACACGAAAATGAAAAATAAGCATTTAAATTACAAATCACATACACAATAACTGCTGTCCACAGGAAACGTGCTCCCCTTATTCAAAGTTTGATATTGACTCCATACGTTTATCTTTGATGGTATACCATCTTGAAGACAGTAATTTTCGATCGCGAGTTTGTCGAGTTTCGCCACGGACTTAAAATTAAGAATTATAAATTTCTCAATATGCCACCCAAACGTTTGTTGCTTGCTTTACTGGAGCGGAGAGGGCGTACTTCATGCATCGCCGAGTTCCTCTGCTACTTTGACCTCGAGCCAGCTCGTAGATTTTTTTGTGGAAGCGTCCATGTACCACTGTGCTAGTAGAGACACACTTGACTCGAGTGTTGAATATGCGGAAACGAAGGTGTGTTATGGCTGATGGCTGCATTTTTGTCCAATTTGCCATATTTTTGGGATCTGAAAGGCAAGAGAGAACGCATAAATTGACGGGTTTTTACAGTTTAAATGATAATTGGTCATGCATTACAATGCGGAACGTATCTCTTGAAAGGCGGAGAGTTTTACGGAAGTAACTTGTTTCTTCATGTCCTCATTTCATTCTCTAAATTTGTCACGATCCATAACGCCTAATAATACAATTGTTTATCATATACCCATGCCCATATTGCTACATCCTAGTGACGTTCAACGTAAAATATCAGCCGTGATATTTCACGGTAAACGTCGAGATATGCACGATGAACGTCATCAGTTTTAGAGTTTTCCCGAACTACATTAGCAGTTTGTTGGTAAACAACGTAAACAACAAAATGGCTGCCGCTCCCCGCCTGCGAAGCGATGTCGCCGACGTAAAAACTTGAAGGGCTTCGAGGAACACGGGTATTTCTGGTTGCAAAATACGGGAATATCACGTTGAGTCTTGAAATGTTTTCCCATGGTATTTTTTTGGTCAAGTTCTAGCAAACATTCTGCTGTTCGCACGGCGCCGGCACTGTGCACAGTCTCCATCGAACAGGTAGTGAGCGCGTGGCGTGACAGCGATGTCGCGCGCGCGACGACTGTTGACATGGCAACTCTAAAGGTAACTAACAAAATGGCGTCCCCTCTCCGCGCGAGCTCCGTGCCGTACGACGATCGAAATCAGGATAGATTTAAAGCTGAGCAGTTTTTGATCGGTTACAGTTGTAATAGCATATTGCACCTTAAAATGTTCCTTCTGTATGACGATTTTTGTATCCCGGTGTCTTTCTTCTTGGGTTTCATTGAGATATGGACGACTTGCAGCGATATCGCGCGTGATGTTGACATCTTCGTCGTATACTTTATGAATGAAGCCTGTTCACATAAACATTCTGATATTTATGCGCAAGGCGTAATAAAGTAAAGCCTCAAAATTAAAGGTTTTTCGTTCTATTAGTAAAAATTCTCTAAAATTATGGGCATGGGTATATGATAAATCGGTTATTACCCAATATCGCCTGTTCCTTGTGTCGTATCAGCATTCGTGTCATTTGTGCTGCGTCAGACACTCGACTTCGTCTCGTGTCTGACGCAGCACAAATGACACTCATGCTGATACGACACAGGAACAGGCGATATTGGGTAATAACCTCTAATTATAACATGGCATATCGTAACAGGTGCGGACACGTTTTGTACCATGCATTTGTATCACTGACAACTGACTGTCCGTCTGGACTCTAATTAAATTATCTCCTAATACTATTTGTATATACAGGCTTTGTCGACAAACTGAATATTGTGTTTGAGGATGCTGTAGGGAAACAGCAAGAAACTGTAGTTGATATATTGAACAGAAATATTGCAAAAACCATCAACTGTTGCAGCATCTGCCCTGTTACTTGGTTAAGTTTGGTTTTTTACGACAAATCATACATGTTTAGATTTTTTCAAGATAAAAGTCATGAAATGTGACAAATGGTTCTAGATTTTGTTAAACTATTACAAACATTACAACAATTGGATGACTTAAAATGGTATTCATTTTTCATTGAATTACTTACAAAAACTTGGAATTATAAAATGTAAAACGTAAAAGGGAACCAAAATATTTTCAAGTCCCCCCTACAGGCAGAGCAAAATTTTCAAGTCCCCCTCTACTACCCGTAAACTTTTCGAAACCCCCCTCCTGAATTTTTCCAGCCCTCCCCTAAACCAATTTTTTGTGAACGCAGCCTTAACGTCGTGGCTCCAGTCGTATGGGTCAAATTGGAAGTCGTACCTTGCGATAAACCCGAAAACTACTGTAACAGCTCAACTTAAGTTCAACTGAATAAATAAGTACCGTATGATCTTCGGGAAAGCGACATAGAAAGCACAAAACATCAGATCATTCGACGAACAACGATTAAAATTTCATTCATCTCATAAAAAATTCACCATGAAGAATTCAATGAAGAATTGCTTTGTTTTCTTGTAATTAATTTTAAGTTCAGTCAATGATCTGTTGAAAGACTCCTTTTGAACGCAAAGCGTGCGAATAACTGCCTAGCATTCCAAAGACACCGCACTATTTATCTATATAGTTATTCATCATGGCGTTGATTAACATAACTGGATGAGAGCAGTGAATGAGTATGTGTATTTTTAGCGTAATCTTGCCAGGTTACTTTGTTTGGATTCCTTTGTTGACTTGCATAACCACTACCGGTGCCGCTTGATCTAAGCTAAAGAAATTAAGCCGCTACTAACTTTAATTTATTTATACCACTCCAGGTCATGTGACCTATTGTTCTTGCCATCCATTTATCCCTGAAATCGCGACTGCAACCTATTGTTCTCATGCAAATTAGTAATCCCAGCAGGAGTAAATAACAACACGATTGGAACTAATTTGGGATAATTGGATTTTCATATTTTTCAAATTTCTCAAAAGTGTTAGGTGCCGTATAGCTGAATATTGCAATATTGCAAATGAAAAGCAGATGAGTTTACATTTGTAGATGAAATCGACATTACTTCACCATCCAATTATCCCAAATTAGTTCCAACCGTGTTTAATTTTTCTGATTTCTCTATTTCACGAATTGGAAATTTGAGTTTTCGTTTGAAGTGAACATTCACTTACCTGAACTCAACATTTTCCACCATTCGTAACACATCTTTTTCAAAGGGCCTCAAGTCATCGAGCTGCATATGATATATATACAACAAGAATGTGATGAAGTCATAAGCTTTATCCTAGCTAACGGTTAGGGTCGTGAAATTTTTACCATCCTGCTTGGAGGTCAAGATTCCGAGTGTGTCACCGTTAGAAGATTCAAATTCGTACCTGACACTACAAAGGATGAAGTTTTCATTCAAATTCAAGAAAATAGCAATATTTGTCCGACTCAAGCAAGCCTTACCCTACGGCAAAATTCTAACAGAATCATTTCAATATCTAGAGTATATGACTATCTGCTTTGTGGAGATTTATTATGTCGCGTATTGAATTGGTATTAAAATGCGCGCCTTGGCTTTAATCTTAAGATGTGCATGGATTTTTCACTCGAATTTCTAAAGTTGTTGCAGGCCTAGGGATTCTGTATGTTCTCAAATGGATGACATGTCCAATTAGTGGAGTGGTAATTCCGTTTTGGTGAATGAATTACGCCGACTTTTCCAAACAGGATGCGTATCTTCTAACACTGGCTGTGCGTGATGAGGTAGATGTCCATGGCTGTCGTTTTGTCACCTACTGATGCATTCATTTCATTCTGTATTCGCTCGATTCCTGACTCCGTGCCTGTATCGATGTGAATTCTTCTGTTGAAAGGCGGTTTCCTTGATCCTGTTCTTACCCGTTCTATATTATCCCACGCACAACTAGATGGCAACGGAACCTTTGTAGTCATGTAGGCGTACCTTGATTTTGAGCTTGTGTAAACCATGCGAAAGGAAATAACATGAAGCGGTCAGTTTATGTAAGAAAAGTCAAACAATGTGTACACCTGATAAAAATAGCGCCGCGGTCCATGTGTCCAAACCAACTTTTTCCCGCTTTAGTGATCAAAAACTGACGGTAAACACCTTTACAGCATCATCTGAAACATAGACCGCTTTTCTATTCTCTTGTCATAGCCCATTCGATGGTCATGAAATGTCTTGCTGTGATTTTGTGGATTCAAAGGAGTTTTGCATTGCGGGCCTTTTTAAGTCGGTAGATCAATAATGGCGCTTTCGATTCGTGTGAACAGCCATTTAAAGACAACAAAATTTTCCCTTTGGCATATAGGCCTATTCACAAAAGAAAAGGCATTGTTGCACGTTTCCGCAATCTGTAGGCTTCGCTTAAAGTGGATAAGGTGTTGATCGGCGATAGAGTAATACGCATCTGGTAGGTCGATTTGCACATGGCTCAAAGTCCGCCACATATCTTCCAATTTTATTTTCACTTAAATTCTCATGTTTTCTTTCGTTCAGTGTTTGCCATTACGCAGAGAAAATACTTCAGTTACCGATAAAAATCGCGAGGACTACAGGTGACACAGTCCAGAGGGAGAGAAATTTACATTTATAAAAAGTCAAAGTAAATGAATTCTTATTTCTCTAAATTACGTTTTCCTGGGTTACGAGTAAGTTTGAACGCGGACAGCACCTATGTCTATACAGTTGCTGAGATTTAACAAGTATTGGATAAACTTCACTCTTTCACATGAAAAAGACTAGACTACAGTTTTATTAACAACACTAAGCGCTTTGCAGAAACAGTAATTTAGTAAAACGAAAAATTTTCCCCGTACAGTTGATGCCGACAATTTTCGTTTTGTCGTTTTTGGTATACGCAAAACCTGACTTGTCGCAAGTTTAGCATGAGGGCGTTCCAGTGTGCACAAACACTCTCCTCCGATTCCATTCACACGATGACTAGCCGGCAGATTCTTCCAAAACTTCAGAAGCTCCTCTAACGTAAGACGACGGAGACTTTGACAAAATTTTTCAAAGAGAACACATCATGTTAAGGACAGATCACGATTTCTTGCCTGCTAAAGATCTTTGGACACAAGCTTATCCATGCTCATGCGTCGTTACCTGCAGTTCAAAAATCCATGTCAAATCTTAATTCATTTACTAGATGTGAATAAAACTACAAATAAAATGGAATTCGCCCAGCTCCGAGACCTATTCAGACACAAAAAAAACGTTCACGACACTTATAATATACCACTTGTGGGGGAACCCATCGAAGCCCATTGAGCAAAGAAAGTTTTCACCACCTTATTTTTGTGAAAATCCAAAATTAAATTTTTCCCCATAGAACTAATACCAGAATGACAGCCATTTTGAATTTCAAGTTGGGTAATTTGTTTCTCTGGTACCACGTTTTGCACGTTCGATGTTCATGTTGTCAAATTGTCGCTTGTGTCATACATGTATGTCAAATGAATTCACTTCACCTCCATCCGCGTTGTGGCCGCGGCTCGAGGCTGTGAGGAATTGTGTCATACACACTAATGGCTGTTATGTCTTACTGGAGGAATTACATATTTGACACTGACACAAGCACCCAATTACTGTTACTGATCAAGCAATAGACTGAGTTCAGCTAGGCTGAACTTCTTTTCAGCTTGTTTTCACAGAAAAAAAAGCAAAAGTTGAAGCGGCGAGTCACATGAACAATGCTTAACATTGTCTAGGCCGAAAGCCCTGCTACATCCGTAGGTCTACCAGTAGTAGTAGCAATGCCTAAATGCGGCTGAATCCGATTTTTGCTAGTGATCCGCTCAACGTTTCACAACATGAATTGTATGGCGCCGACAAATTGGTTTAAGGGAGCGTTGCAGCGTAATTTGCTCAAAATCACTTTTTACAAAGAATCATTCAATTTTCATTAATTTCAGTAAACCCAAGATAATAACATTGGTACCCTTAAGCATGACAAGCATTCGTTAAAGTTGAGTGAGTAAGACGTGTAAATTTATGCAAATATATGCAAATCACCCGATTTTCTGGCTTTTTTCTCCCGTGTTCAACATTTCAAAAAACTTTCACTCTACTCTGATGACAGTTTCACACATCACAAAACGCCTATTTTGTTCAGCAATTTAATTCATGGATTTTGAATAGGAAGTCATTTGGATTTTACTTATCATAATTTTAATCACTAAGTTTCAGTGTCAGTCTTTCATCCCCTGCCATTAAAAAATGAGAATAGATAATGCTAAACAAAATTGGTCTTTTTCTACTTATACTCTAGTTTCAAATGAGATGTTAAATTTCTTAAGTACCAGCAGTGACAACTTTTTTAATTAAAATAATTTTTATCGTTAATACCAAAATTGAGGTTTTCTAACCCAAATAAGTACCCCTTCATCCTTCGAGTGAACTATTGCTACCATACTAAATTTTAGCTTCTTTGCTTCGAGAAAATATATAGTGTGAGGGGTTTTCGCGTCATCTATTAAGAATTATTGCTCGGAAAAGCAGCAGTGCTACCTCAAACCTCAAATCGTCTGCAAAAAGTGGGAAAATAATTTCAGGGTTGCTATATGTACTCTAAAAAATTGCGGCAAAGAGCATTTATATCAGAAATGATACCAGCATAGTGTTCGTTGCTTTCCACTAACATGTTCCCGCAGCGAAAGGCATTTAATACCCTAAAATTCGCTTGGAAAGTTTACTTTTCGTAAAATCTTTACTGATCATCTGTATTCCTTGGCAAGAAAATTCGATGAACAATATTGTTTTCGGTCTTTGCAGAGAGTCGGCCTTTATAGACAAAGAGAATTTAAAAGCCTGAGGGAGATTTCCAGAGAAGGGAATGCCTGAAGGTCCCATGGTTTGATCGTCATTACTTGATATCTCGAGCGCATTTAGATCCCACCTTAATTTAAATCTGAATAAATGATGGTGGCTTGGTTTTCCAATAATGACGCTATGACTTTCAAAGGCATCAGTAGTCATAGATTGAGTGGATTTTTATATATCCGTTGGATTCTGTCACTAAATCTTACAAATGTGCACGTACCCTTTTGATTTTGACGCATGGCCCTTGACTATATAAGTTAGGCTGGTATGAGAGTAAAAGGGATTTCAATCGTGATTGTAATTACGTCTGCTGGGGTAGATATCTTAACAACAAAGACCATCCAATCGAGTCGTTCGCGTAAGATATATTGGAAATGTGTGTGACTTCACACAGCAATGGAACTGAGTGCCGTTAATGTTTTTTTTTCCAGTTCTTTGTACATTTATAGTTCCGACCGAAATCTAGAATATCTTTTCAACCTGTATTGGGAATTCACCTGAGAGGGCGAAAGTCATTTAGGATATGTATCGTATTAGCGAACAGAAACGAATTCGATAATGGTTTGGTGAAAACTAAAAAAAAAAGATTAACGAGACTTTGCCGGGCATGTTAACAATACTTTTTGGATTCAATAAATTATAAACGGACAGGTTTTGTAGGAAATCTGGGGCATTAGCATCGCTAGAAAGATCCGTGTAAAGACATGCAAATATAAAGACTCTCGCGTTGATTAGGGCTTCAACTTTACCATATGGCCGTAACAGTCCAAAGTAAGCTTTACGATAGAAATGACGATTTGATAACGCCACACAAAGTCAACGCGATCGCCCTCACCGCAAGTTCGATCACAGCTTCTAAACACGGATTTTACCGAGTTAAATACTAATTATAAGGATATCGAATAGAATTCATTACTTTTTGATCGTCAATAAGTCAATTTTAAATCCATACGGTAACAACCTATTCAACTCGTGCTGAGGTAAAACTATCCAAGGCTGCCCATCCTCTTGCAAAGTGAAAGGCTTAAACTTTTGCTCAAATTTTCCTCAAGGAATCTTTCAACCATTCTCTTTCAAAGTCAAGAATAAAAATCGGGGTCACCGTGCAAATTTTGGTACTAGAGAAACAAATAACCCAAGATTTACCGATGTTTAAAATTCAAAATGGCTGCCATCCCTTGGAGAAAAATAACATTTTCGAATGTCAAAAACCTATAAGCCGGTGAAAAGTTTTCTTACACCAAGAGCTTTAAAATAAATCCCACAAGTGGTATATCAGAAAATAATTATAAAAGTTTGAGAGTCTGAATATCTGCCCCTAAGGCGCGTTCTATCTTAATCAGCTTACAAAAAGGATATGATAATTGAAAAGATGAAACAACGTAACCGTCCCATCGGTTGTATCAAACTGGTGAGACGCTACCTCTACACATGGCCACACCATTTGGATATGATTATCATGCATACACTTTCACTTAACCTGTCGGTGACTGTTGACAAAGGTGTAGATCTGTTAACGTGCGGGCCATGCAAAATTCGAGAAGGTTAACGTTGTTTTGGGAACCAGCGAACGATATGACTGGACTAAGATCGTACGCGCTTTCTAAAACTTTCCATAAAGCACCATAATCTTACCAAATTTGGGGTCAACGTACAAAATTTGACACTAGAGAAACGAATTACCCAACATTTACCGACATGTGAAGTGGTGACATTTCTAGCTCGTGGACAATGGTTTTGTGCCCTTCAATTGCGATCGATTTCATCTTGCCACCAAGAGTGCTATGCCAACAGCCATACGTCATGCCGGGTACTTGCGTCGATGATTTTGGTCGCTGTTTTCCGTCTCTACAGCTACCACGATGGAAGTCAATCTATATTTTGGGAGACGTGATTGAACACAAAGTGTTTCCCTACACTTTATACATTCTCTCCTCTCGGCTAGCTTCATTCAATGTCAGCTTGGTTATTCTCACTTTGCATGCCGCAACGATAAGTAAACGTACCTTTAGGCCCGATGCATGGCTGTATGCTGGAGTGAAGTTTTGTCATTTCAAAGAATATTTTCTTGGCTACGTTTGCATAGTATGAATCATGCTATCAATGAAAGCTTAATTCTGCAGATTCCGAGGCGTTGACTGGTCATCGGTTTCACCATACCTTAGTTACCGATAGGTTGCTCTACGTTGTATGGTGCCTTTCCCTAGACATACAGTCAGCGGCCCAGCTTCCATACATCACCAGACTCCGTATATATTTACATTGTATATTTTAATCCCTTTCGGGACTTGTCACCCGCCGATTGTGGGAAAATCGCTGAAACCTTTTCCTATCGTGTATTGTTACTGGGTGTATACTCTATGTCTTCTTTTTTCCAGTAAAAAGGACATTTCCTTGGAGTCTTTCGGCATTTTCTAGAATATTAGATAATTTCTAACTCTCTTCTAAATTTGATGATACATGCGAAACTATCCACTTAGATTTAGCAGCAAAATACATGTAGGCTAACCTCGCGCGTACCGCCACCTTGTTGACATTTGTCGTGTTCAACTTCGTTTCAAAAGATTGTCGTAAAACAATCATTGCATTTTTCATCGACTTTGTGCATAGGCGGCCCATACATATTGATAAGCTTATTATTGAGTTTTTCTCAGTTTTCTCTGTCACTGTCAGCCCCTCTCCTTTTCTTCATGCTCTGACTGATCGTAGTATTAGCCTAACCTATAGCATCTTGACTCTTATTCATTTTACACTCCATTACAAGGACGTATATCTCTCATACACACATGCTGTAATTGATTAGTCAACACAACTAATTATGCTAATCCGTGGACTTATCAGAGGTTGGTCAACATCGGAAAGATAGTGATGTTAATGAAAAAGGAGAAGGTATGAAGATCTTGGGAAACGTGTCCCGAGGACGTCCGTAAACCTAGTGGACGCTTATATATTCATGATATGCGCAAACAACACTGCTCATTATTCAAAAATAAACGGGAAGTTAGATCGAAAGGACTGGAAACGCGCATGCTTTTCGTTGCCAAGCGCCAAATTCTAACATAACTAAGCAGACATGGTCCTGCTCCATGTAACAAATGCCACCCAGAAAGTATCGACCGACCAAGCAGAAAAAGATCGCCGGAGTTGCCGTTTCATGAGTTTTTCAACAAAATTATATAGATGTATGTTTCACGTCATCGTTTTCTGGGAGTGTATATACCAAGTATAATTTACAAACGGCGTCGTGATTCAAGGCACAATGGTGATACATTAGCAGCAGCACACACTGGAGAATTTTGGCCAGCACTGTGAATTTTTTAAACCAGTCACCTTCATTTCTCTGCACTCGCCATTAACTCCATGTCTACCGGTAACATATCGTTATTTTCTGTCTCAAAGTACGTACCAGCAACAGGCCTTTGACGTCAAAGTCGGTTATTTTCTGGTGTACGGTAGCAACCAAGCTCATGACTAGAATGACTGTACGGCGTCAAAGAGTTAATGTCGCCGGTTACTTTTTTCGCATAGTAAAAGAGAGTTGGTCGCTACATAGAGCTAGTTTCTAGCTCCATGGTCGCTACTAGTCTAAGGAATTCACGATTTTCAATCGTGCCTTATGCAGTGTTAGTGCACAAATTCCCGAAAGAAGCGGCGCACGGGCTATAAAACTTCGTTTATACTGTTAGGCTAGCTTTGGGTCCATATTTTCCAGCCAAATTGCCAACACTCATCGACAACATGGTTATTAGGAGCCTACCACTACCAGAATCCGCTCGAAAATCACCAAGCTATTGCCGTTTTTCTAGCTTTTCCCGACATGGCTACTCGCAGACCGTTCTTTTTCTGACCGTACAAGCGATTGACGAGGCTCAGTGTAGCCCGTCTCTAAAGTCACCTGAGCGGTGACCTCGCAACATCGAAACACAAACTGACATCACCGATGATGTCGGCCACTACGTTAAGAAGCCTGTGAGAATTTTTACCAGCACTGTGAATTTTTTAAACCAGTCACCGTCATTTCTATTCACTCGCTATTATCTCCATGTCTGCCGGTAACATATCGTTATGGAGAAGTTTAGTTACACGTAATTACGTTCCATCGTCAGCTGATCAGTGATAACCATACGTCGCGTACGTGTAGAACATACGTTCGGAACGGCAAACAACACCTCTACACATACAAAATGTAGTCATAATTACGTGTAGTATTTTTTACATATTCTTGATGATTTCCGCGAATTTAGACAAGAAACCTTGTAAACTATCATGGAAAACATCGTTGATATCATAATATTTCGTAGAGTTTGCACCAGCGCAAGAAGTACTTGCTATATGATTTCCTTACATGAACGAAATGTTTCTTAAAACTTAAACAAATTTCCAATGTTTGTGAGAAAAAATACAGCAAAATTATCGAGAACGCACAGCAGACATTAGGCAGACCACCGTCCCCCACCCACGGACGGTGGGCAGACAAAACCTTAGCAACACCACCCGATTGAGAGAACCACGCTTAACCACACGAACTTTGACCCTAGTCAAAATCAGGCTTGTCCCTGGGAAATATGTTTACAAGTTTGCCCACATATAAACAACGTAAAGGTCAAAGGTTTGAACTTCCGACTTCCTGCTTTAACGGACGTCCTCATGCCATGAACTGCAGGCAAGGCACTGGCAGGGTTTGCACTGTTCGCGACCATTTTAACGTTTGAAATAAGAGTAGCTGGCTCTCCTCGGCCATCGAAATACATTGGCTGCAGTAAATTTTCGATAAATGGTCATGACTGGCCGCAATTTGGTAATTTCTGGACACATTTCAGGAGAGCTTCTTACCTTCCCGTTTTAGTAACCATTCCTATCTTTCGCGATGTTGACCAACCCGTAAAATCCCTGATAAGTCCACGGATTAGCATAATTAGTTGTGTTGACTAATTAATTACAGCATGTGTGTATGAGAGATATACGTCCTTGTAATGGAGTGTAAAATAAATAAAGAGTCACAGAGGCTAGGTTATGTTATATAAACCATTTATTTTATTTATTCCGATCATTCAGAGCATGAAGAAAGAAGAGAAAATGATAGAGAAAACACTGAAAAACTCAGTAGTACTTATTGGGTCGCCTGTGCTTTGTGTGGCCTAGATTTCCGAGCGCGCATTACAATGTAGGGAGACTTCGTGAGCGTACATCTATTTATTCTGATTCGTATAACGTAGTTTTCTTTTCAGAGCATTGTTCATGTTGGAAGACTTGTGATAATGTAAATCATAGACCTCTGGGGTACATGCGTGAAATAACGTACTTTGTCGTTCGATTCCTTAAAAAAGTGCCGGAAAACTCAAATATCACATTTAAGGGTTTCGCGAGACTTATAATTCTTGTACGCTAAACGTACCGAAACTAGGCCAATATGCCTCCCCTCGCCAGTGTACCGATTTTTAAAAATCATTGAAAGACACGTAAAGATGAAATCTATTTAGCGTTTCATGACTAGATTTGAATTGTACTAGCGGTAAAGTGTTTCTAGAATGCGTTAGAATCTGTGTCTCTGAGCACACTTGGATGGCTCCTTTGAAATTGTTTTTGTGGCACATTCACGGCGAAACTTTTTCCTGCTGCAGCGCAATAATTTCGTAGGATGTTTGAACCACACTTGATTGCTTTCTTAGTCCGTTTTGAATCCTTATCAGGGATTAGAGAAGCAAGTTTCGTCTTCCAAAAAATTGTGCAAATTGAGAAATTCCTCCTCTGCTACGGTTGCCATTTTCAATAACGTTTGCTAGAATGTGCTCATGTGCAGATGACTTTCAAGTTCTCCAGTTGACTGTTGCGAACTGTTAACCGGTCGGGTATCAGTTTCGAAACTGTAAAGCGGTAAGGCAAAATAAAAATCGTTTCTGATCACCATGTCATTTCAGAACCTGCGCGTCATGGCTTTTCGGGGGGTTACATATACTCATCAGTACAGCTATCCCTGATATCCCTGTTTGCATGTCCAAAAATGCTTAAACAGAAACAGAAGTATTATGAACCCAGTGATAAAAGACAATAACTGTTGTATCAATAGTGCCAAACCAGCATTGTTAGGAATAAAAAAAGAAAAAAAAGAAAAAATAAAACAGCGTCGCCGCATCACTTTTGCTGAATGTCAAGGACCAGAATTTTTTTGGCCAAACTCGCTCTTATTTATGCTATGAAGTACATCCCATGTGGCCTTAATTTGATTAATCCCGACACAGATCACTGAGGAGTTGTGTTGTATTTTCTTTTGGGGGCCAAATTCAAATGATTCTAAGAAAAAGACAGGAGAGTTAAGGCTCACCACCCTTCACAAAATAGTATTCAAGACCGAGCTGTTCACGAAAGATCTTAACGGTTTCTTCTTT
The DNA here is from genome assembly GCF_041260155.1 of Ptychodera flava. NCBI lineage: Eukaryota > Metazoa > Hemichordata > Enteropneusta > Ptychoderidae > Ptychodera > Ptychodera flava. Next base: position 39,167,794 of record NC_091931.1, on the reverse strand, counting down.
CGACTTTTATAAAATGTCATCAATACTGTGTTGGTTTGTCAAACATGTAATCCATCATGATGTTTTCAAAGTTTTGCAGTATGCTGGGGGTCGACCTCAGCTAATCCCTGGAAGATGCTAGCTAGTCCCAAAGAAATAAGCGGTTTCACAAACTGTTCAACCCTGCTCCTTAGCGCTACAAAAAACTTTAAGCTGAAGTTTAAATTGAAAAGATGGCTGTATTGCTGGGCTTTCATCTTCGTTTATTCCCAATTTTGTACGTTTGAGAGCCATTTAGAGGATCACTGTCTACTTGAGCTCAATTTAGGAAGCAAAAGGCTTCATTGAACCGACCGCACTGACGGAGTAAGTAGCAAGACTAATTCTTCATTACGCACGCTGCCTTCGGGTACAAGGAGTGCCCTTAGGCGATTGAAGGGCTTATTAGAAATATAATTGGTATAAAATCTTTCAGATATTCGAATGAATCAGCACCACGTGCACACTTCTTTGGAAAAGCAATGATGCATTTCCCCCCATATGCAAATCATGCGTCAGAGGAGAGCCCGGCGTTGAAATGCTCACTCACACTGCATGGGAATCCGGTGTTTATCACGCAAAAATATCCTAGTTCAAAGCATGTTCTTTGAATAGTCAATCGACGCAATAAATCTTCAGCTCTTTCGATGGTTTTGTTTCCTATTAAAAGACGATTCACAATCGTACAGCGAGTGAACGATGAGCGCGGACACTCGGAAGGAAGTTCAAGAATACATTTTCGAGTATATAGCTTTGAATGCGCGTTCACCGCGGCTATGCCTATTCAATAAAGATGAGCGTCTCCAGGGTAACCAAAATGCTGGTGCATAGACTCCGCTATAAAAACGATGTGCGTCGCAATTCTGTCTGTGAAATCGAGAGCCGGAATCAACTGACGAAGTTGAAAGTCATATCTTAGCTTGAAGCAGAGACAAGGCGTTCAAATAATGAACACTACCCACGGTAGCAACGTCAGTGCGCCAACGCCTGGGCTCCCGTCTGTCAGCGGCCCAGAGTGGATGTACGTGCAGACGACAGAAGTCATCATCGCGATCATCGGTGTTATTAGCAACTTTGTCGTGATCGTGGTTATGGTCGGTATTCCGACTCTCCGGTGTAAATTCACCTACAAGATGACGGCATGTCTTGCTGTATCCGATTTCATATCCTGCATTTTCCTGATCCCGCGGACGATGAGGGGAATGTTCCCGATACCGTCAGGCATCGCGGGAGAGATCTACTGTCGAACGGTGAAGGCGACCGTGCTGTGGGTCAGCTTGGTAGCTTCCACATACAGCCTTGTTGCTATTACCTGTGAGAGGTACTTCGCTATAGTACATCCAATCAGTTACAACGTCCACAAGAAAAAGATACCGGCCTGGAGCGTCGTCACCGCCGTCTGGCTCCTGTCCTTCGTGATGCAGAGCTTCTGCGTTTACAACAACTCCTACAGCGCAGAGATGCAGAACTGCAAATATCAGTGGCCACTGGGGGAATGGTATCAAACTTTCGTTGGCGTCGGCCTCTTTTTCTCCACATACTTCATCCCTATTCTGATCCTACTCGTGGCCTACTGCAGAATTCTGGTCGCCTTTCGACAAAATGAGAGTAACACCGGCTTAAACAATTCCGGTACGGGTGGGAAAAGCGCGACCGTGAAAGCCAAGAAGAAAGTCGTCAAGATGTTTCTGGTAGTCTGTCTGGCGTTCGCTGTTTGCTGGGGTCCGAATCAGTTCATATTCCTCCTGAGCAACTTCGGTTTCAACAACTACAGCCAAACTTTCTACAACTTCACCCGAATTTTGGCGGCCTGCAATTCTTGCATCAACCCTTTCGTCTACGCGGTCTGGAGCAAGCCGTTTCGCAACGGCGTCGCTGCGATATTTTGCTGCAGGGGCCAAAAAGTCAGCGTCGACTCCGCTGAAGAAGCAAACACGCAGGATTCCAGGGAAAGCAGAACTCGGACGACACAGGCATAAGTCAGCAAGTCGCATGATCTGATTCAGAATCTTTACGTCGAGTTTAGCGTGTACTTTAACTGTAAAAGGTTTACTTTCTAGTCAACATAGGGTTCAACTTATTCAATAATGCGATACAATTTTAAGACGAACAACGTGGCATCATTAGTGCTTTATACTTCCCATGTACGCAACGTAAAAACTTTCGCTTCGTCGTCTAGCTGCTCTATGCTAATCTCAAATTGCGCATCGTTTTAACCTATTCGCCCCAACCCCCTGTGGGCAGATCCACACTTATCATCGATAACAATAACTTAGGGCCAAACCATGGTAAGGTTAATCGATGCCTTTTCAATCAGTGTTCACTGTCTGTATGACTAAAATTGGTCGAGTGCATTATGAATTAATTAATTTGTTTGAATAATCCAAGTCGCAATATTCAGATATGCTTAAATATTTTCGAAGCAATCTTCAAATCATAGACTCTCGTTCTCCCTCGTTCTCGGGGGGGGGGGGGGTTCATGATTTGATAGAGAACAGTGCACCATAGCACAGCCTATTCAAAATTCACACATTTATACCGTTCACAAGGCGATAATCATCTTTCGAGAAGTTGATTTCGTTTTACTTTGCACCAATGCAATTTAACGACTCCCATTGGTCATGTGTCGAAAGGATACAGGATTTTGTACGCTCCAGGTGGTTGGTTATACCCAAATAAGACAGACCGGGTATTATCTGTCTCAAAAGTGTATGACAACAACAGAATATTCTTTTAATGAAAGAGGAAATGAATTTCGCGAACTAAATCTCATTCAATTTTCTGATTATCAAAATTTGGGATTCAATATCCGTAGCGCCATCTGGTTGGCGATTTCGCATTGAGAGCAGCAAGCGGTTATCTTCACACACTAACTCAAAAATATGTTGATGAATAGAAACGCGAGTAATGACAAACATAACATCAACGAACAATGGTTATATTGACTTCTTGTGCGGGTAAAATGTAAGAACGTTTTATAAGTACCGGTTTGGAACATTCATTATCCATTAGGTAGTAAATTATATTATATATTGGTCGTTTCGTTCACTTAGGGTAACTTACCAGCTTTGATAGATTGTTTTCATGTCAAAAACATGAACAATATTGTTCTTCTCCTTTAAAACTATTCAATTCAATTTTTCAATTTCAATTTCAATTTAAAACTATTCCTTATATACTGTAGTTCTTCCCACGTGAAGAATTTATTATTCCGTAAGTTTCTGTATTCGTTCTTCACTTTTCTCACGAAAATTGAACGGAGGAACAACTGCACAGGTTCACGTTCAGCAACCACCGCATAATCCTGATTGACATGCGATTAGGCATATCGGCAGGGCACGTGTCGTCGGACGCACTTGCATGGACACCATACGCTGTGACAATCCCTAATTACGGCTAACCAAAGAACAGTTAATCCATAGTTCCTACATCATGTGATAGAGGGACTGTGGTTAATCATTCACCGTATAATTCAGGATTATTGCGCATAAGTAAAAACATAGACGCCGGGGGAAAAAAACTGTCTTCCTGCAACGTCCATCAAACATCTAGAACTGCAACAGAAAAATGACACACTGTATCGTAGACCGTTTGTACGACACGCATATAGAAGAAAATGTAGTGCACTTCCTCGCTTGTAGTCGGCACTCTTCTGAAGTTTGGGGCGCATCAAGTTAAAGGGCATGGCAAAGAAAACTGGTATTTAGAGGCAGAGAATTTAATTATCATTCATTTCAATGTCAAGTGACACGACTTTCTATAACTGTCTTTTAGTGCGTCGTGTGATATTGAAAAGTATGTACAAGTGCTGATCATGACATAAGACATGGCAAAACACGGTGTCATTTGAGAATTCTACTGCAAAAATATGTTCGCAAGATCCCATCGCTATAACAACCATGACAGCAAAATGTTTCAGCTATCGAGATACATAGATGTAATCTTCAAATTATCTTACACTACTGTGAATTTTATGGTCATTCACCTTCTTATTTAAAAATGGTGTCTTTTTATCACCATTCAATAGACTGGTGTTGATAGGCGTGTAAATTCGTATTTATTGAACACTTTATTATTATCTTTGTATTCTTTCATTTATCTATTCGTGAATGTCATATCACTGAGCGTATATGAGTCTTTGAGCAGGGCTTGTTTTGCAGTAGAATGGTGCAAAGGATATATGAGTATCTGAGGTATTCAGAACTGCGCTATCCGTAACAGTATCATTCGCCTCAGAATAAGTGTAGAGTAACCGTGGTTTTTTCAGTGGCTGATGAAATTAAAGCAAACTTTCCTTACGATACCATTTAAGGCCCTTATTGTGAACTAGGGCTTTAATCTTCAAAAGTTGGAACTTTTGACGTACTGCACAACATATTTTTGTTCTTAAAATACAGTTTCTTGTTGTATTCCCCGGATCATGTCGATGACGTCACTGAATATCGGTCCGGACTAGAATCCATAAGTCAGCGTTATGCTTATAGTGTCAGTCAGGTATTGCAACATAATTTAGGGATAAGAACGGGGAAAACGTCCTTTTTTTCTCGAACAAACTCAAAATATTATTCCAGTCGGCGGAACTGGCTATAATGGCACTGCCAATGGGCAGTTTTCGACCTCACTTGTTAGTTAGATACAAGATATTTTGCGATATATCCATCATTTACCGGACGTTGATAATAAGGCCCGATGTTATGTGTGAACCGTTGCATGTCCTTCCATTTGTTGCGAATGTTTCAGTTGTATTTGGAGTACTCTCAAGGCCTAAAAGGGGTGATTAAATATGCACCAGATATTTATTTCTCGTGCAAATGGATGCGTTCCTTTCAGGACTCAAACTTACTGGTCGACAATCATGTATCAGGAAAATACATTATGGTGTGCTCTAATATGAAGTGTAATATGAAGTATAAGGTTGTGTATAGAAATTAAAAATAAAAAGTGTCTTTCTCAAGTTACATAATGTGGATAATTTTTGTTTACACTGAGGATACGATTTCAGGAACAGTTCACCAAGTCTGAAGCAAAATTTTAAACTTGCAGTTGAAAATTACAAAAATCAACAAAATTGTCAAAACTTGAATAAGTCTACAAATGAAGTTGTTTCCTTGGTATGGGGTGAGAACTTGCAGATACTGGACCAAGACTTTCTGAGACGGGCAAGTTAACGGATGGTGGAACTTGCATAACTGTACAGATAGCTATGGATATTCACGAGTCAGCAGCACTCGTTGATGATTATAACGCGGTTCGAGGAAACTCATACATATCTCCTTTGAGACTCTGTATCTAAAGCGAGCGTTGAATCTTTCCATTTCCATACATGGTTCCCGTATAGACATTGCATGGACTATCGAGTCCTATAGCAAACACCTATTTTACCTGGTAGTGAGGGCTACAGCGCCCGTTTATTACCCCGAGGGGCCGTGGCGATGTATTCCAGATAACGCATGGCCACGATGGCTAATGAACTGATGCTTTAGTCTCAATAAAGACCAGAGTATAGGTGTTTTATAACACGCCATACGCTCATGTTGTTTTATGTTATAATTTTTAATGTGCTATGATATTATGCGCTGCAACAATCCATTGTAACAAGGTTAGGTCTATTGGCGATTTTACCACAGTGGTAATAGTAGTACCAATTTCTTCACAAAAATATCTTAAGCATATTGGTAACATGCACCTGAATCTTTGTCGCCGATGAGTTGTTCAAGTTCCTACGCTGTTAAAATGGAAAATCTCGCTGTTTTAGAGAGAGGCTCGCATCCTGGGCGCTCATCACGCTCTAATCACAATAGCTATTGTTTCAAAGCTGCAGACGACACTACGCGTATGGTCACATGGCCGGATACTTTTAACACGATTGGAACTAGTTTGGGATAACTGGATGATGAAGTAATGTCTGTTTAATCTGCAAATGTAAGCTCATCTGCTTTTCCTTTTACATTACACTCTTGTTTTTATGAGTAATTTGTAATATTGCAAAATTCATCTATAGGGCACTTAGATCTTTTGAGAAATTTGAAAAATATGAAAATCCAATTATCCCAAATAAGTTCCAATCGTTTTTTTTTCCAAATGTGGCCAAACACTGTTTCCCTAGGGAAAAAGTTCTTCAAAAATACCCTCTGACGTCACGTTTTTCGATTCAGTAGGGACTGGACGTATCTACTTTTCTCGTCACGTGATGTATTCTGACGAATCGTAACGTGGAATGAGCATGACGGGTGTTATACAAGCTGTACAGGTTAAATTGAGACGTTAATCGACAAATTGTCAATTTCGATTTACATGCGGTTTACCACATACTGGAGAGTGAAATTGCACCCAGCACTTACGGTTGATGCCCATTACAATTACAAACCTACAAACACCTGAGTTCCTTTACATAAATATTATTCTGGGCGCATTGTTTCGGGTGTTGAGCAGGTGTAGTAAAAGCTCTACAAACACATAAAAAAGGATGTCTCGCGGGCGTATAACATTACTTTGACGATGTTTGACTTCATAAACTGATTCCAGCCTCCCTGGAGAGCCGTCGCAATCATGAAAATTGGCCAAATTTATTGAATTTTCTCTCGCTTTCTTTGTATGTTTTTATCGCTTGCTGTGGAAACTGTACACACGGTCTACGTTGAAAGGCAAAGCATTTTTGGGTGAGACGGCACTCTGAAAAATAATTGCGTAATCATGCAATGCAGAAAACTAAAACCTGGAGAATTAATTTTTGCCTCGGGCAGCAATTTTCGTATAAGAGTCTAGGAACAAAGATAATTGGTTAAGGTTTGCATCAATGTAGAAAAGCTACGGCTCGTAGGAACTATCTGCATCTGCCTAACTTTTCAGTGGTATTTGACTTTATGAGCCAGTCTATGGTGTGACATTAGGTTTATCATGCGCGGGTTCAGCATCAAAGTAAGGCCTGAGTCCTCCTGCAGATCGCGGCAGAATAGATATTTGAAAAACCATCACTTTTTCTCAGGGGTAAAATCACTCTGATGCAGCAGAGTACGTGTGTACCCCGTTTTTCAATGACAGAATGCTAGCACTTATGAAAAGCCGTTATCTACTGACATGACCACGGAGATGAACAAAACAAACGTTTCGACACAGTTCACAAAAGTAAAAAGATAAGACTCGTGTGCAAGGTATAGAAATTCATTGTATCAATTTTACAAAGTCAACACACATAGCGCTGTTAGGAACTGTTGTGATCTTTAAACGTTGATAAGAGGTATAAGAAATCTCCAACTGGTTGGCAATGTCGCAAATGTTTGGACTACAATGCAAAAGAGCTCATGGAATTGCAAAACTGAACTCCAGACTCCAGAGACACACAAAGCACTAAATCTATCGGTATATTTGCATCCTGAAAAGCTACTCTTTGGTGTAACCAAGTTTCAGTTCGATTCTAGCGCAACCTCCATGAGGCGTGTACAGTCTACGAAAAATCATATTATTCTAATGATTATGAAATATGATAGTTGATGATATCATTATGGTATTTCATCATGGTCGAGATCCTTTTTCGCTTAAAAAAACTATCATTGAACGGGTATGGATCACACTTGACATTGACGTATACGGCATGTCAATACCATATATGGGCACATATCTGACCGTGGAAGCAAAAATTTTTTTTACCTCCATGATCTGACACGCCATTGACGACCGTGTCAAGTACAACCTGTACCCGTTTGGAGATCTTCGAAAGATCAACCTAGAAGAAATACCCAAATGATTATATCAATAATATTCATATTTCAAAACAATGACATTAATATGTTTTTTACGACTGTACATGCCTAATGGGCCTGCGTTCAAGCAGGACGTGGGTGAAGTGTAGCACAACAAACACTTGGACTAAAACAACATGAATCTTAATGTCAACAGACTCCTACCTATTGTGGGCAAGAAGTTGAGGACACCTAAAATCAGACCCTCACAGAGTGATAAGACAGGCCATGTCTTACTGGTGTGCACATGGATAGGAAAAGATGGTTATTAAAAATAAAGAGTTATGAATTAAAATAACTAATTTAATCATGGAAGAAGGAAGATGTATTTAAACATCCTTACAATACTTTCCAAAGTACGTAGAAGTTTAATTCCCTTTCTACCAGGCTTCACAGACAAACCACAGAAATAAATGCAACTGAGGAGAAAGAGGTTTAAAGTGGGGTCAGCAGATGTCAGTTTGCATGGATCCACTTTGAATGGTGGAGAGCAAAATACGCTGATACTCACTCCACTAAACCATTGATGACACTCTGATATAGTCTTTGTCCCTCGATGACCGGTTCAGAAGAAGATTGTAGGTCAAGTTCACCACTATTAGTTTATAATAGCACTGTAATATACACGTCAATAGAAAACTTTCAAGTATGCAGGCTGGCCATGTGGTCTTTGCAGAATTTGTAATTTTTTAAGTTTTTGGGTTACTAGTATGTTATAATTTTCTAGAAAAGGGTATTTTTAGTAATGAAATATAGAAGTGCATAGAGAGGAGACTTTGGGATTTCATTCTGGAGAGAAATCATTCTGAAAAAAACATGAATTGAACTTCAATCCAGTCAGAAAGGGTCTGATTTGATGAACAGAATGTCTAGACACAGCATTTCAACTGGTTTTGTTCGGGGTTTGGAGTAAATGTGCCGTGCCTCAGCTAAGCTTTACGGTCTTTACAGTGTTTTGTAACTTATTATTAATTCAGAACTTACCCCTCAGTTTTAACAAATTTGTTTCACAATCATCATAATGAAATCGCTGACTTCACCTGTCTTTTCTGCCTTAACAACACAGTACATATGACTAAGCCAGTGAAGATTTCAGGGTGTGCTCACTGGGTTCTAACAGTGAACAGCTTCAACCTTGTACCGAGACTGTTTGCAGTGAAGATAAAGATATGACAGCAAACAAAACACATATAAAAATGATCAACATTCCATTTCATGTACATTCAGGTTTATTTCAATCACCATAAGCCGAGCATTTCACTCAGGTCCAACACAGCAACATTTTTTAGTCTATTCAGCATGAGGTATTGAATACTCAGTTCTTCATAGGCTATGATATAAAATAAGTCGGCAACATATTGATGTGTTTATACTATCTAACATAGTACAAAATAATCACTGGGAAACTTATATCCACTAAAATTTGACCACAGACGTAGACGAGAATAGAAAAAACAGCCAAAGACATGTAGCTATGAGTACTGGACACTGTTAATGCAGTTTGCCGACATGACTGTGGGATGCTCTTCCCATTTGAACAAGTTACTGATGAAAAGAAAATGTACAATCTGTAGATGGTTGGTGGCTTGGCCAATCAGCAGTGGTGAGAGTTCGGACTTCAAGGACACTGCTTTTCAAATCCGTGAGCTATGTACATTTCAAAATCTTGCTCTCCCATTGTCCCGTATCCCTTTGTGTACCGAATGAAGACACGAACCTGATTCACTTCTTGTGTTCTCCCGTGTTTTACGGTTTCAATGCGTGTTTTCATGCTCGCGGAATCCTGCATCACATTTCATGCTCACAGCATTTCAAAAAAGATTTACTCATAATTTACTCATTAAAAGACAAAAAAATGATTCCTGATTTTGTTTTCCTGAAGAATAAAGTACTTGGTAATCATACCATGTGTACAAATGACATAATTAATGGTTGGTCAAGGTCAGTTTCTGCAGCCTGTGGTTACGGCTTTCCAGTAATTGGGCAAGTAACAACTTTACATACAAGAGAAGTTGTTTTGAGGCATTTGAAGTACAAAAAGGAAAACTAAGTACGGCAAAACTGAAAATTCTCCAGTGAACAATACTGAGCTGCAAACATCAGAAAACCTCAACTGTACAACACCCTTCTTGAAATATTTGATTGAATTTCAGGACATTACTCCGTCAAACATGTTGACATGGCATGGACTTTGATTTATAGATGAGGAGAATTACATGATGGAATCCCTCCTTGATTACCATAAAATAAAAAGGATGACTGTTTAGAAACATAACTTATTTCTGCTGGTTATACATTCCTAGTTCATGCTGCAAAATATGGTAGTGATCTTGAACCTGGTTTTTAACGTTTTGTCTTGTTCTGAATTCGTCCATAACTCAAGAACATCTTATGGCCAGGCCAATCGTGACAGCCAATGTCTAATATGACACATCCCTGATGTGTATGTCACAGATTTACATGTCATGTACGATTTCACACATTTCAAACATATGTACAGTGTGATGTCTTAGTATTTGGCATTGTTTGGTGTACAATCCTCTTCAGACAAATACACTGTCTGCACTGTCAGGATAATACTTGTTTCTTGCACAGAATAAACTTTTTCCTGTCCACCTATCATCCAATCACAACATTTCAAATGTCCATTGTCTCATCATCTCCGACAGCGATGAAATCATCCTCATCTTCATCTTCATCATCATCGTCGTCCTCATCTCGTCCCACTACCATCCCCGCATTGTGTGGTTGCTGATCTCTGGTCATGTCACCTCTAAATTCATCTTCGTTCTCTGAGTCTGAATCTTCCCTGTTGGGAAAACTGTCAGTGGCAGCCACTGGAGTTCCCATCCGGCTATCCTCAAAACTGAAACTGCTCTCGTTTGCTCCGAAGCTGAAACGGCTCTCCTCGTTTTCAGCGAAACTCATCCTGCTGTCATCATTTCCCGTGGAGAAGAAAGATCCTTCCTCGTCACTCTGTTGCCGAAGGAATGTTGTGTCATCCTCGCTTTCCTCTTCGCTGTTTTCCGGGGTGAGTTGTAGATCTCTATACAGGATGCTGTTCCCCTCTACCTCACCCTGTAACATGGAAACAAGAGTGATTACCCTTTCACTGCAATGGTTCAGCCCAATCATATTTCTTGGTGAAGGGGAAGGCTTAATGAGGCTGATTCTACACAAAACATGATTTGAACTAATTTGGGAGAATAGGATGTAGTAATGTTGGTTTAATCAGCAAATTTAAGCTCATCTGCTTTTCTCTTTTTTTTGCAATTTACTTGTTTTTATGGGTAATTTGGAATATTGCATCTTTCAGCTGAAGGGCACCTAAAACTTTTGATAATTCTGAACAATTAAAAGATTCTATTCTCCCTAAACTTCCAATCATATTACAACAACATACTTGCATCACTAATAATGGGAAAAAATACAATTTGTCTGAAGTTTTATGATTTGGTGTAAGACAATAGAGACTGAAGGTACATGTGAAATGACAGTCTTCTACTGCTAATTTTTTGATGAAATTAATGAAAATCACACAGAAAGGGAACTGAATACATACTACTGTGACAAACAGGGGCATAAAACAAACAAGCCCTGTCTGAATTTCTATCGGCAGCACCCTATTTCATGCATGCCTTGCTATATTTAGAAGTATGTAAATAATCATGAATGGTGCTACTGGGCTCTTTCTTTTCACTCAGAGTCACAATGCTGGTCTGTGGAACCAAAATATGCTATCCTGTTCTTGTCAATTCCACACATACATGAAAAAAACCCTCAGATTTGATTCCATTCAGTAAATCACTTGTACTCCATGCATTGGAAAAATGACTCAAAACTTTGTAACAGTCGGTCCTGGCTAACATGATATATGTAATAGTCTTGATAATCAAGGGTGGGAATGTTTAACTGCAAGCTACTGGACACAAATTATGATCCATTGAAATAATCCCTTACCTCGTCATTATCTCTTGATTCATCCATATTATTCTCATAGTAACTTTCCACATCCACAAACTCTCCATCTCCGTCCTTGACCCTCTCGGAGTCCTCAAAACCTTAGAAGGAATAAGATATAAGATGCGTATTGAAAACATCTTGATGGTCTGATTCAAGGCCGGCTGTGCTGTACTGTTGTGATTTTCATTTGTAGGAAAGTATCGCACTTAACGTACATGTATATCATTCTGCTCTGAATGTTCAAGTATTAAAATCTATCACTGCATTGATTTCCAGTGGTTGACATCACGGTACAATCATCTTGATGTGTTGATGAATGATATTATTAATGAAATATCTCCGCATACACATTAAATTTTGCAGGGCCGATCAAGAATGGGGGTGTGGAACAGTAACAATTATCTTTCTCATGCATAGTCATCATCTTCAAGCGTTTTCATTATGTCACTGAAGTCTTTTGCCAATACACAACAAGGTACACTGTTAAACATCAGTTATTCCAGTTCAACTCAGCATTATATCAACCTCCACAAATTTGTTTTTAGAGAGTGAACGTGCTTAGGTTTACTGCCCTCCAGGTAAGCACATGCCATGACCCACTTTGAGCAAATCAAAACTACATAACACATTAGCTGCATGACACTCTTACAGCATAATGTTATTTGTCTCCAAAGTGTTACAAGTCTCCTAGTTTTCTGTGAGTGCTGGCTTTATATCTGTATAGAGTTCATGATTCTGAAGGATGTTTGTCCACTGAGTTTTGACACCAAGTACTCCACATATTTCAGTCCATTCAAAAGGACAAAGTCACAAATTGAAAATGCATCAGAATCTAAACAATGCCACGGCAGTAGATGATGGAACGGCTTGCTAATTCCAATACACATGGAAAGCACACACGGTCCATACACTCAAAGTAAGTCAAAATAAAAGGACTTTTTCAGCAATTTTCAAGGAATTTTTGAGGTCTAACCTACTGTTTTCCAGGTATCATTTTTATGACATATCATTTTCATGTAATCACTTTACGAATAAATTTGACCACATCATGACTAATTTTTTTTATTTTCAAAAATCACTAGTGGTGTCTCACTTTTTTCCAGATTTTCAAGGACTCAATTTTATTTTTAAAGACTTTCCAAGGCCTTTCCAGGAGGCTTTGAAATTCAAGAACTTTCCCAGTGAAAGCAGACCAACACTTGCAATGAAAGGAGAAATTCTGATTAATACCTGTAAGATCATCACCATCCAGCCCTCCCTGTGGTGTGCTTGGTGCTATGGACAGGCTGTCAGCCTCTGCCGCATCCAGTGCAGCTTCCCGTGTGGCGGCGATGTCTTTCTCCAGCTGCTGTAAGTGTTCCTCATTGGCGGCAAGCTCTTTCTTGCAGACTTCCACTATCTGCTCGGCAGTGCTGGTGTACTGGCTATCCACTCCTGAAAGGTAAAACAGTTCACATCGAAGTCAACGGGACTGGCGTTGATATAAGACCTTGCCAGACGGTGAATATTGTCACTGGTAACAGATATGGTCACTAGCTCTACGACCATAAAGGGTTTCTGTCATCGGAAGAGATGACTTTTCCATTGATTCATATCCATGCTTTCCAAGTTAGAACAGATATGTAGTTGTACATACTATTCTCAACAAGTCAACAAAGTATACATTGCATGATCTGAGGTGCATGAATTATGATAAATAGCCATTTCATAAATTTGCACGCATGAACAATCCTAATTCACACACTAATTCATAAACGAATTCATTGTGTCAAATTTCCGGCAACTTTGATGCAACAAAATACAAAATGCTGATCAACATATCTACTCATTTTTTTTTTCAATATCATATCTACTTATTTTTAAATTAGCATTAGCATTGCAATGATGCTGTCAACTTGTCAAGTAGGAAAATCATATTATGAAAAGTCATGCAAGTAAGAACTGATTTGGGTATCTGAATAATCACCACACGAGATGCAATGAAAATGTTCAGGATCAGAAAGAACACAATTCTAATACCAGGGGCAACCAACAAAGCTGCTTTTCTGTATCAGTTCAAAGGCAGTATTTCATTCCTTATCAGCACAGAGCAAAGAAATCTTATTCAGCAACTTGACAAAGGCCCAATTTGAGGGGGGGCAGGGATATTCAATAACTGTTTTTGGCAGTTTATCTGGTGGGTAACACGAGAAGCAGAGAAACTGCTGTGGGGACTTTCTTAGTAGGGCAAGGGTAAGGAAAAGTTCGGAGATATCCTGGAAGATAGTGAGGATACAAAAACTTATGGGCTGAAGGGGTGAATTTTCAAATCACAGTAGAAGAGCTGTTACGAACAGCTTGTATTTTAGCCTCCAAATTTTAATTTTTAACAAAATACACTGTAAAGACATCTATGGTTAGAGTTTCTCAAAATCAGCCTGTTGACTGCCCCTGTTTTAACAATGTACAAGTGAAGTAATCAAGTGCATAACACAAAAGGTTGTTACAGATCTTGTTTCTACCATCTCTCATAGACAATCACAATGACAAAAGAAAGTTAATAATACAAAACACAACAGAAGTATTGCATGTAAGAGCTCACCGTTGTATTTCTTGCTATTCAAATGCAGCAACTCTACGTGTTCTAGGAACTCCTCTCTGGTATGGTAGTAGTGGTGAGCTATGTTCTGACGGATGGTTTCCAAGTCTATGGGCGTCTTGATGATTTTGTAATAGTCTTTAACAAACTTGGCATTGACCGGCTGATGGAAAGGCCAGGACTGTGGAAAAAATACCAGACAGGAACAGTTGTTATACTACAGTCAGTCTACATTGTTTAGGAAAATGTCAATATACTTAGTGTTTTACGCCAAGGTTTGGAACACTGATACAGTTCGGTGGTGAGGCCAGATGAAAATATGTGTGTTTCTAGTGAAATGCCTCTGAAAAATAGGATACATGTAGATCAGAGAAACTTTCTTTTTCGTTTTATTTTTGTTGGCTGAGACTCATAAAGTATGGTAAAACTTAGAGACTTTACTCAAAATTTTTTGAAAATGCGAAAAAAGATGTCTTGGCTCAGCAGGTTTTTCTTGGTCGGGTTACTGGAAACACACATATTTGTTTAGTTTGCCCAAGGTAACACTTCCATGGGATGCTAGGATTGTTATTTGGGAACCCTGAGCCAAGTGCTTAGAGTAGCCTTGGTAATTTTACATCTCGATGATGACTGATGTTGGCATGACAAAGCTTTGCAGAGCACAAATATTTGACAGTTCCTTCCAACAGAAATAAATATGGATATACTTATTCGATGCAGGAATGGTGTTTTACTTTGTAAAAAAGTGTGTGAGTGATTTTCAAATTTCATTAGATGTGTGAAGAGTTGATAAGTGTTTCCATTAAAATAATCAAAATCTATGAAAATTTTCTGATCTACACTAGTTCCATTAGTTCAGCTACAACTTCAGTTTCAAAACTCACCAAGAGTTTAGGAGATTCTACAAAATGAAAGATGTGACATCCACACACCATTCAAAATGAACTAGTAACATGCCTGTATTTGAGCAAAACATCTCAAATAAATTGTATGTGCGGAACGACACTTTGTCTGATCATTATATCATCATCCTATGACCCTTGAGAGTCTTGTCGCCCTCACTACAGAAAGAATGAATATTTCTGAACACTTGCTGTATCTATCAACCATTGTATTGTTAGAGTGATACAAACCTCTGGTATTTCCTTCATTTTAGCGACCATGTTGTCCAATATAAAGGAGAACGCAACTTGATCATCATCACCAAGAAGAGGGTTGATGGCTTTCTCGATGCGGGCAAATTTATCTTCTTTCTGCAGAAAACATGAAGAATAACAAAATCTTAATACCTTGAAAATGAAAATTTCAACTTTTGTCCAAACTTTTCTCCAGCAAACTTTCAACTATCCCTTTTAAAAATCAGAAATTAAAATAAGGGGTCACCTTGCAAATTTTTGTACATGAAGTATTGCCTAACATTTATCGACACTTGAAATTCAAAATGGCCGCCATCCCTGTGTTCACTCTACGGGAAGAAAACTAAATTTTTGATTTTTGCAAAAATAATCCTGTGAAAACTTTATTTATTCCACGAGCTTTGAAATGAGCCCCCACAAGTGGTAGAGGCTTTTTCAACTAAGAGAGGTCTGTGTCTCAGGGTACACATTTTAGCAGAGCATTATTTTCACAGCAAAAATCATCATGTAGTATCCTAGCCATACAGATCATCAACTCCTTACAATCTTCCTTCGCAGAACCCTTTGGCACTGACTCCTTACCTCCGCTACTTTCTGTTTGCACATTTCATGCATAGCCTGTGCCTGCATTGTCAGTGGACTCTTGGCCCCGTTGTAGATTGTGGAATTGTTGACGATCTGCTGCACATCTTCCAAGAAGTCCTCCTTGGAGCAGTATTTCTTCTTGCGGACATTCTTTTTGAAATATAAGAACCAAATACTGAGTATGCTAGGTAAATGTATTGAAATATTGGTACTATGGGAATTGAAAAAGCACAGACATCTCAGCATATAATGGGTATTAGCACTATCTATACATTAATGAAAATTTACAATGCTTTATTCTTTCATCTGTTCTAATTTTCTATAAAAATTTACATGAACAGAGTATACACCTTCCTTATAAGTTAAAGTTAAACTTTACAAGTTATACTGTTTTATTCACTCTTACGAAGTGAATAAATAAGTCTTCATTATTAAAAAATATGGAATTTTGGTAAATCTTCCTTTATGGGGAAAAAAACCAGGAAACTTTTACACTCAGAGAGTATTAACAAATAGTGGAAAAAAACATCAGTTAACAGGAAGGATGGACAATAACTCACATCTCGCATAGTTTGTAAATCCATTGGTCTCTTCACAATCTTGTAGTAATCCGGCACAAGACGTGGATTGACAGGTTGGTGAAATGGATACGTCTGTGGATGCAAACAGCAAATAAATAACCAATTTCTAGTAATTTGTGGAATCGTATCATGAAACCATTATGCATATTAAATCCAGAATTCCAATGGACCATGGTACAAACAAAACCACATGCACAAAAACAAATACCCGTTTTCCATATACATTTTTACACATGGGTTGGTTTGTACTAGCATCACGTAATCTCTTGGGCGCACTGAGTCTCAAGAACACTTCGCGTCTTTTTTATTCTTGAGTTGAACCATTGGTGTTGAAAAATTATAATACTTAACATACGCTTTTGCAAAGACTATGAATCTTGCAATTCCAGTCTCTCTAAGAGACACCAGAGGGACACTCAAGCACTCTTACTGTAATAAGAATCGGCCATTTTCATAACCCCTACATGACCATACACAGTGGTAATTTTTTGTCGGTATGAGTCCACAAGTTTGATTGAAGACTGTGACCATATTCACTGAATTCTGAACTGATTTGGCACTGTTACATATATCTAAGCAAATATTTACGATTTTCAAATATTGAAATATGAATACCAAATATCAACCAAAAAATGTAAGGGTGTAAAGACATGTAAGGATATTTAAAAGGCATTTTTTGATTCTCACCTTTTTGAATTTTCTCATTAAAAAATGCACATTTTGTTCTGAGCTACACACTGCATTGCATTAAACCTGAAATTTTTTCCAAATTTTACAAGATGGAACTGACATGGTTATTAGGATATTGCTGAGAACTGATGAGTTCCTTCATTGAAAAGACTTTTCATCTGCCCTTCATGTTACTTTTCATCCAGGCATTTTTGTCACAAAAAGGGTGAAGTTGGTTGAGTGCAAAGACACAAATCAATTCAGCCACTCACAGTTTCCATATCTCTCATGGTATTCAGTATCTCTTCAAGCATGGTTGACATTGTGACCAGTGGATCTGTTCGTCGACGATTTGCAGACTTGTTAGGTCTCTGGCGATGTAAATCAGAAAGAGATATTGTCAAAATCCCAAGTAATATTACACTAGGATGATTCTACTCTCCTGTATCAGATCAAACAATGTAGGATTAGATGTTCTGCGTAAAAAAAAAATGCTTATTTCACTTCATTATTCTGTATCCATTGCATAACACACAACGTAATAGAAAATGTAAGAAGATGACGGTTAAATCCTGTAAAAAATTTTTCAGATGAATGTAGCTGCAGGCTTCCCCACAAGGGGATTTTTAGGGATGGGCCACCCATCTGTTTTTAAAGCAATTTATTCATATGCTAATAACCATACAAAAGGATACATTTTCACAACCAAAGAATATGGCAATTATGTATTGTTATGTAAACTGACTGTCCCTCTGATTTTCCAAGCTGTGGAGAACACTTATTAGAATGAGAAATTAGGATGCTCTGAAGAGATCCATGAAGTACATGTTACATTTTCACCTTTAAATAATCACAGTGAACAACGGTTCCAGCGCGTCGTCTCTTTTTATTGTGTACAGACTCCTTGGGAAACTTCAACACCAGCGACTTCCTCTTCAGATACTCAGCACTGCGGAAATGTGAGAATCAAGGTCATTGCATGTACACCAGACTCAATTTCAATGTCTCAGGACAGTGTAACCCCTTCCCCTCCCCCTAGCATTGACCCTCATCTATAGTATCATCCCTGTTTTTTTTCACCTAGGTACCACTGTACTGCTGAAAACAATGGGACTCTACCACAGCTCAGCAGTGTATGGACAAATGCATCATTGATCAGACAGCTGCGTATTGGTTTCAGGTGTACTTCATGATCTCCATCATGGAAAGTGACATGATTATCAAATCATGAAGAGTCAAAGAACTGTGTCCCATTTTAAGATTCTGTTTACACTAGTTCTTGGCTGAAAAAAATCAAACCATTTTGCAAACTGTTTCAGGTGGTAGACATCAGCTGGCAATTGTTTAGACGGAGACAAGAATGCCCAGTCATTGCCATTTCAACATTTACATTAACTTCTAAACATTTCTCTGATGCCTGTGTTGGTACTCACTGATCAATAACAGACTTGGCAAGTGTAATCTTGGTTCCTTCAGTTTTCACCAAATCATCATCATCTAGGAGTGCCTTCTCTACTTGCTCCTCTTGCTCCTCCGTCATGGCAACTTGGATCGGATTGGACGGAGTCGCCTTCTGATACAACGGACATTCCTTATTTGTTCTCATGTGACCAATGGCTCCACAGGCACCACATTTCAGCTGCACAAAATAATTGCCATAAGAGACATATTGATTTGTAATGACCACATCAGTTTTTTTGTCATGTCACACATCACTGTTCCACCCTTTGTGATTCAGACAGACTAGGGTTCTGGAGGAGTATGGCTATGGACAATATGTTTCGATGTTGACAACATCAACATGATAACTTTCACAGATAATTCATGAACAGTTGCACTGCAAACTAGCAAACCAAAACATGATTTTTTACACTAAATTTTAATTTTATTTCGATTTTAATTAAATTTCCATTCTAATTTAAGAGCAGTAATCTTATTTGCATGCAATGTATAAGCTATACACAAAGCATGAAGGTTTGATAGTTTTTACTTGCTAAAAGTACACATATGAAACAACGGGAATCAGAGCGTTGTTAGTACTGTAAAACTCAAGCAGTTTCGGTATCTGTTTCAATCTATGTACTTTTCAAATGTTTTACACAAGGCAAGCAGCAGTCATGAATATTCATATCAACTGAGTCTGAGCATTTGGAAGAAACGCACACTACAGTACATGCAAGCAGGTAGCCCGAACGTCAGTGAAACACTGCATGCTTGTCACTTATTGGTATGAAGACTCTCCATGTATAGGTAATGATAACCTGTCATTGCAAACGTCAACATTTGATATACACCAGCAGTTAGAAATGTTTTGAAATGCACACTAAAGTGACAGAAGGAGAGAGGCATACCTTCAAATCAGGTTTAAATTTCTTCTTCTTTGGTGGTTTTGGAGGCTCATTTTTCTCCTTTTCTTGATTTCTCTTGATTCTTCTCAGCTGCTCCTGGATTCTCCTTCTCTCTTTCTTCATTTCTTCTCTGTGTTGCTCATCTTGCAGGGCGAACTGACGTCTGGAGCAGTCCGAAACAAAATTTAAAAGTCTGTGAGTGACCTGTCTATGGAGTTTATGGCGTTTTGCACAATCAATAAACACAAAATTGTTGACAGCAGTATAGTGCATGCTTGATTCTATCATAAATTCTCCCTCAAAGTAGGTCCAACCTTACCGTCACACCGCAAAGCACCGCTGTGAGTGCTGAGCTCATTAATGCCTTCATCTAACTCCAACCTGACAGACTGAAAAGCAACGTAGCGTGTGCTGGGTTCTGTTGTCAGTTTTCGCCGAATGTGAATATAGGTCCAACCTTACCATTGCACACTACTCAGCACTACTATGTATGTGCTGGGACTCTCATCTGTCCGATCTAACCTGACCATTGCAAAGGAAAACGCACTACAGCATGCGTTGGGCTCTCTGATCAGTTTTCTTTGAGTATAAAATCTAACCTTATTATAGTGCAAGACACAGTACATTTCCACTGATTTACAGCTGACATGGAAACTGAACCACTCACATGAAATTTCCGTCTTTGGTCTGTCTTATCCTCACATAGGTGTCAATGACCTCTGGTTTTCTGACTGTTTCTATACGCTGGTACTCTTTGCCGTCTTCATCACGGAAAGTACGGTAAATCTTCAATCTCCTTCCAGTCTGGAAATGATCCAATGCAATAACAAATCATGTACAGATAACAGATGGAGATGACAGTTCAGTATTGCATAAATGTTATGTTACTTCAGTCAAATAATCAGAGATGTTTGTATGGGAAATGACTTGATGAGAATGGGTCCCTTTTGATTTCGCTATTCATCCTTATCACTTTTCAAATTTGTATCCCTACATAACCATCAACACGAATCTCCCAAAAAGGGAGAGATATGTCATGTACCAGGAGTTAATAATCCTGCCTCACTTATTGATAACACCTTGGATATGAATATATATGGGGGGGGGGGGGGGGGGGTCCATATACACAAAGTCACTTAACATTCAAGGACTTTCAAGGACTTTTTTAGAAATTTTCAAAGACTGTTTAGCTCCAAAATACCATTTTTCAACATATCAATTTTACAATATATCATTATTTATGATCTTGCATATCATTTTCACAATACCATAACTGATCATCTTGTCATTTTTTTCAAAATTGTCAGTGGATTATCAATTTTCCAGGGCTTTCCAGGACTCCATTTCATTCTCAAAGACTTTCAAAGACAATCCACAAGGCTTTGAAATTCAAGGACTTTCCAGGAGCATATGAACTCTGCATTCCCTTCATGATGATGATACGGACACCACAGTTTTATAGGTGTGCTACTTGGCTAGGCAAACACTGTATTAAATCAAACCATGTACTCACAAAAGATGATCCAAAACTGACAACTGATGTCATATCATCATCTTTAATATCCTTATTAGAGCTACTGGAGCCAGGTATGGGTGTATTGGAGCGGGATTTTCCATCTTTGCTCTCCTCACCCATCAGCATTCTTTGCAGTTCCTTTCTCTCTTGTTCCTCCTTCTCATGTGACAACTACAATTCAAGAAAAAGAAACAGGTAAGAAAACAAATACAATATTTCATTGGAAAAAATCAAATGCAACTCTAATCAAATGAAATCAAATCAAGAAGAACTTAAACAGAACTTGAGCTTGTTAATTGTCAGCAACACTTCTCTCTGAATATAAATAATAAAACAAGATTTTTCTCGGCCTGTTTGTTTTCCCTTCAATATATATGTCTGACCTGACTAGCTAGCTAGCTGTCTGTAGATTTTTGTTGACGGTTCATAAAAGATCTTTGGCCAACAGTGGTTTGAAGTATATTTCACTCAATTAGAAGAACAGAAACATTCAAATGTAAGTGTGGATTTGACATCGCTTCCAAATTTTTGTCAAAGAATAAGTGGATATATTTTGTGTATGGTTACCTGTGAGCTTGTTTTCTTGTTTGATAGCATGCTTTCAATGTTCTTTTCCATTTCCTCAAGGTCACTGTCATCGCTGGAACTGCTGTCTTCATCAGTGGACAACACCTCATCAGATGCCAACACCCTGAAATGTGGAGCTCTCTATGGTTACAAAATAGCTGTTACTACGGTTACAATGCAATTTCAGTATTTACAACTTCAGCTCACCAGTGTGGCCAAAGTACAGAAAGATGGCAGTGTCCATGGTTGACATGGTAACCACTTCTCTCATCACTTTTGGATAAGTTGGTGGATGCCGGTGTTTGTCTGACCAGTGCTGTGGTTTACTTCTCAACGTGACACATGCTTTTATTTGTTCATTCATTTAGAGTAGCAAATATGGTGATATTGCAGAGACTGTGGCCGATGGATGAGGAAATCAGCAATTTTCATGACCCTCTCTCTTCCTACTTTACCCAAAAGTTATTGTAACTTATATATTTTCAAGTAAAAATGCATTTTCTCACAGCAAAGTGGTGAGTTTCAGATACTTTAATAACACCATAATAAATAAGAGGATGCCAGCTCATGTAGCAGTCATGAAAATGGCAAATTGTGACGTGACATCAAAATCTTTTCAAAAGGCAATTAATCATCAACAGTTCACCTACTAACTCTATATTCCAATGTATCTGATGATGGCCTGAACATGGATATATCGTGTTTTTTCCCGTTTACTCACTTGTTTTGAAGGTCAAAAATTCTCTGACACTCTTCTTTGTATCTTTCCTGATGTTCAGCAATGCTGAATCGGTTGCCGCGGGCAAATTTGCTGGTGGTTCCCTCGCCCTGCTTGGCTTGTTCCGTGGACATTGTCCTGACAACATCAATGACTTCCCAACGTGATAACTTTTTGATCTGAAAACATAGTTGACATTTGTTGATACAAATATGGAAGCGCTTCCATGCTGGTGCACAATAAAACTGGAAAGACCTATTCATTCACATGTTGAAGGACTTGCTCTATATTATATTGGATTGGCATCTGAGGTCATCAAAAATTTTGGGATCAGCAAGGACTTGAAGGGATATTTCAGGTCGAAAATGAAATTCTTCAATCAGAAAATAAGATAAAATTTCGACTGGAGAACCTTATGGGCTATCAGCCTATGTGTATGCAGCTACCTACTGTATTGAATCATTGGCTGTGGCAAAGTACCTACTCAGTTGAGAATTTTCATGTAGTCTACTTCAAGCATACTGAGTGTTGTTGGTTCTCATTAACCAATTCCCCCTCAGATCTCATTCTTTAGGATTATTGCATTATGACCAACACCAAAGGCAGATATTTCAAGAATTAACAAAACATATTATATCGTATACCTCATTTTCCACAACACCAAACTTTCTCAGCAGTGCCTTGGCGTCTTTCAACGAAAGCCTTCTGAGATCTGCATCGGTTCCAGTCACTGTTCTCTTGACAGACTGGGGTGAGTTTGTGTCATCCTGTGAAGGCAACAACACATTGGCTTGCTGTAACTTGATAGATATTTCTTATTACATGACTACCTCTCAGATGGTAATACAGAGTATAATTAGTACAGGATGTGAGTGATCAAAACAGATGAATTCTGAAAAGGTAATGGGTAAACTACAATATGAAAAGTAACTGAAAAAATCATTTCCTCCATTATTCTGGAAATACTGCTTCTGTTTTGCACCGTCAAAGTATCAACTAACTGTTCGAATGCTGTAATTTTTCCAACCAAACTTTTAGTGCAACATTTTACCAATTTTTATGAATTTTTCTGTAATTTCTTTGATAATTTTAGACCAAATGGACATCACAGTTCATTGGCCACAGCTTTTTATCAAAATTTTGACAAAAATCTAAAAAAAATAACAGGGGTGTATTTTCTGAAGGTTATAAAAATTGACTTTGGCACTCAAAGGATTAAGGATATCCTTTCAAATACAAAAGGAATCCTTAACCTGTTCACCATTTATAACAGTTGGTTTAGGGGCAAACCAATGCGGTGAAAGGGTTAATGACATGGAGTTACAAATCTACTTCAACTGTGACTTTCAGTGTGTAAAACCTCTCTTCACTCTATCTCATAGGACAATCATTTATTTACTTTGCAGTAGAATCTCTGCAGCCCTCAACAGACAAACTGTAAAAGCAATCTTATTCTGTCAACTAAAGAACAATATGGGAATAACGTAATTATGTGCACATACATGTAGGTTGCTTACCTTCTGTTGTTGAGGTTTGTTCGGAATCTTGATGTAAGAGAATCCCTCACCAGATCCCGTCGGATCAGCTATGGGATCAGTGACTGCTAACAGACATTTACCTCTCATTGCTGAGATAAATGCCCTGGTGGTATTCCATGGAGCTGCGCGTACCTAAAATGTCGGGATAAAATTTTGCTGAGAATCAATATACATGTACAACAAATGGACCGATGTGCTATCCTTGGTTTAAGTGAATGCTCCAACCAGCTCAGCGCAAACAACACTGCTGTACTTTGCCTATAAGTTCAAATACTGCTTTATTGGAAAATAGGGTGCATGAAAACAACTAAACAAAGATTGGACTGAATTTTCCTCTGTTGACAATGAGGGCTTCTGTATGGAAAAGTAAAGTTTACGCAAAGCTTAGCCAAAACTTACAACTTACTTTTTAAAGCTCTTCTATACTTTACTTTACTTTCAACTTAGTTTATAATCAAAAACTGTTTGTCAAAGGTTTCATTGCACCACATCCTAACTACACACAAGTACTACAGCCGTGAATGTTTGATGCCTCAAAGGAAATTGAACAATGTGAGTTCTGTAATGTAAAATGCTGAAAATATTCAAACTGATGCGCAACATCCTAACCAAACATAAGTACTATAGATGCGAATGTTTGATGCCTCAAAAGAATTGAACAACGTGAAGTTTTGAACTGTAAAATGCTGAAAATATTCACACCGATGCCATGTCACATTTGGTAAGGGATACACACAGAGACTACATATATCAGTACAAGATACACACAGAGACTGCATATATCAGTACAAGATACACACAGAGACTGCATATATCGGTACAGGATACACACAGAGACTACATATATCAGTACAAGATACACACAGAGACTGCATATCGGTACAGGATACAAACTGAGACTACATATATCAGTACAAGATACACACAGAGACTGCATATATCGGTACAGGATACACACAGAGACTGCATATATCGGTACAGAATACACACAGAGACTGCATATATAGGTACAGGACACACACAGAGACTACATATATCAGTACAAGATACACACAGAGACTGCATATATCAGTACAAGATACACACAGAGACTGCATATATCGGTACAGGATACACACAGAGACTGCATATATCAGTACAAGATACACACAGAGACTGCATATATCGGTACAGGATACACACAGAGACTACATATATCAGTACAAGATACACACAGAGACTGCATATATCAGTACAGGATACACACAGAGACTGCATATATCGGTATGGGATACACACAGAGACTACATATATCAGTATGGGATATACACACACACAGACTGCATATATCAGTACAGGACACACACACAGACTGCATATACACTGTATCAGTATGGGATACAAACACAGACTGCATATATCAGTACAGGATACACACACAGACTGCATATATCAGTACGGGATACACACACAGACTGCATGTATCATGATATCTGTGATGTACTCAGAGATTGCTGATACCGTGATGTATCTAAAATGTACACAGAGACTGCTGACATCATAGGTATCCATGATGTTGCAATACACACATACCTCATCATCAATCTTGACATCATTATCTTCATTCTCATCATCGGGAGCAAATAATGATTTCTCACCATAGCCAGCATCCTAATAGAAGACAGTGTGAAATAAAACAATAGTGAAGCTCTTTCATTGAAATCTATACATTCAGGTATATACATGTGTACAAGTAGTTAAGTACTGGATTTTAAGAAGCTATATGGTAGTCAATTGTACCGAGATTGTGTTTATTTGCATATTTTGTTTTTGCTCAAAAAATTTGCTTTATCTCAAATGAACAAAACAATTGCACTTTGAAGTAAAATTTTGAGAAAAGCAATTTATCATCACAGTAGTTTAGACCCATTTCCTCCACTCCCCTCTCCCTCCCCCAACATATGAAATGGTTCGTCCCTTAGTGTGCAAGACATACTCTATGCTTTCATAATCCACACAGCCTTTTGGTTCATTAGTAACAGCTTAGTAGTACAGACTTTCCAGAACAGGGTAAAAACACGCCAAGATCTTTGATCTGGGAGTTGTTCGAAAGCAAACAAAATATGTGTTTGAAAGACAGAAGTGTGACAGACAGCAACAGGCTAATATTGACCCTTGTAGCTTCCTATGTGTGATTGTGCTTGAGAACTGGACAGTTTTGTCTTTGTCTAGGTAATAAACATTTAGCCCCTTTAGAACTGCAAAATAAAAGCTTCTTCAGACAAACAAGCAGATCAATGCCCTCTTTCTCCAAGGAGTTCACAGCTACCTGCAGGTAAAAATTTACTGGAATCAAGCGCAATACTCCAGCAGTGATCCTACAGTTCAACATATCTCCCTTACTATTGATTTAATTTAATACGCTATCCATTCAACACCCATCACCTTTCATACCAGTAATATGGATGCTTATCTTTTGAAATATCAAAATTACATTAACATTGTTAGTTGTTCTGAACTTCAATTAGAAACATTTGAGGGACGTGCCTTCAGCAGAAAATAAATATTCAACCAGATTAGACTTGGTCACAGTAGGATTATATAAAAGTTTTCTAATGTCACCATATTCCCTTAATAATATGATTTGAAGAGTGCATGTGCAAACACATTTACTGAACAATTGAAACCATTATGAACTAACAAAAATTCTATTATTAGTCACTTGCTTATTGAATATACATTATATAATTAATGGTAATTACATTCGAACTTCAGAGTCATTGCAATATAATTGCTTGAACATTTAAATGTGGCCATCTTTGTGTGTTTTTATGTGATTACTCCTGCCATGATTCAATTTATGAATAATTTTCCAATAAGATAGCTTTAATATCTATTCAAAATCTACTAATCTAATATAACGGTAAAAGTTTGTGTGTTAACCTTGAGCCTCTGTTCAGCAGCTAACATGCTGGCATATGCACAACACTGTTCAGGAGACACCATGGCTCGGATCTCTTCCTCGGTTGGTAAGCGGAAGTCTGGCTTCAACACCCACCAGTTGGAATCCATGCCTGTGAGAGGAAATACAAAGCTCAATGGAAAAGGCGGCTAATAATGGAAGATGTGAGATGCTTCCCTGTAAGAAACTCTAATGACAATAGACTGAGAATTTTAATGCATTCCCAGCAGTGATTAAGTTATGCCAATATAGTGTGAATATAGTATATAGTGTTTGATAGTGGCCTTTCCATTGTACACAGTCTTTGGCTTTGGTGAGTTCAACTCTTTGTAGTCAGAGTGACAACTCTCCTTTCAAAACTGAAAATTCAGTTGGGACTATGGCAGTTCATTTCACTCTTAAATACCAAACCTTGGTCCATGATTGAAGTCTGTTACAGTGAAAAAGTACAATTAATCAACAGCATATCGGTAGTTCTGGTCTTTGTTTGTAGGCTTTGATGATAATACTATTGTTTCCTCTTGAAAATTTTTCTCAATCCTCAGAGAAAATATTATGAATTTATAACGTGGCTACTGCTTTCCGGGAAATTCATGGAAAACAGCACCTAAGTATCCAGGCAGGCGTTTTTGAAAAGTTGTTCACGAAAGCAAAATGATACCTGGCCTGATAATTTATTCCTCAGGTACTGCATACCGAGTACAATAAAATATAACAGACACTGGACATCAGCTATTTGGATATCACAAAGGGCAAAGAAATGTACACATGTGTCATGATGTAACACCATGGCCTTGGTCATTCTCATCTGTACCGTAATTTTATTGAGAAATTGCTACTGGCCAAAAATTCACCTGCCCTGAGCCAAGTCAGTGGGAGGGTATTTCATACTTTGGCTACAGACAATAAATGGCATACCCGTTCTTTTGAAATCTGCACACAGCTTCAGCCTTTTTCTAATGCTGCTTTCAGAGTGGGTGGGAAAAGCTCTCTTGATGTCTTCCATCTTGATCCTCCTTGGTTTATCTTTGCTTTTCCAGAACAATCTGTAAATGAAAACCTGAAAAAAAACACAAATTTATAATATTTCCTGGCATAAGACTAAATGCATACTGTCAGTAATCTCCTGACTTAGAGAACATTTTTTCAAGATTAAGGTAGAATGTGCCTTACAGACAAATATATGGACTCTCAAATTTTTACAATAAATTTTTGGTCTGCTGCTTTAGTGTGTTGGTTTATTTTGAAGCTTATTGAGTAAATACCTTTAACGTTTTCACTGGCTTAATTTTGTGAAAAGAAAAAAATTTATTTCTCCCCATAGACTTTACACAGGGATGGAAGCCATTTTGAATGTCAATTGTCGGTAAATGTTGGGTTATTTGTTTCTCTAGTACAAAATTTTGTGACCCCTGATTTTTCTTCTTGAAAGGGAGTGATTTAAAATTTCCTTAAGGAAAGTTTTGGAAAAAAGTTTTAGTCTTTTAATTTTGAGGTGTACCACCTTAACCCTTTCACCCCCAGTTCCCTGTATACAGGTCCAACTTTACCATAGAAAACGATGGATTTGGGACAAACCATGGTGGTGAAAGGGTTCCAAAGACTGGCACTGAATATTTTGGTAAAGTATGTAACATTCATCATATGCAGTGCTTCGCTACTGACTTTTAAAATATTGATTTATACTGTAGTGCTGCTACCGGTACTATTTATAGATGACACACTTGCCCTTTGACAAAGTATGGTATTTACTAACAACCTAGTCTTTTCCTGGTATTCTTATCACAATAAATGTTCTGTATCTGTAATATATCTAGCAATTTCTCAAGAAAAGGAATGTAAGTAATTATCATGATTTCATTTCGTTGAAATATAAATCAAAGATACCCACTCACATGGATAGATATACAGTAGACTGGGTTGCCCTAGATTAGACAAAAGGGCACAGCAAACCCTGGCATTATCAGGTCGGGGAAGAGCTTACCTGCAGGAAGTCTCTAATATGGTTATTGGCTTTCTTGGAATTTGGACCTGGTACTTCCATAAGTGGACAAGTCTGACCGACAGTGTAAATATCCTCAACTTCACGGATGTAATAGCTGTAAATTTCAACCAAATGTGCAATGTTAAAATGAAAATTCCAAAAAGTTGTTGGAATAAAAGATCATCGATGGACAAATTTTCCATGGATCAAATTTTAGACAGAAATTTGTGATGGTGTTACAACAGAGGTTGCCACCATGCGCCGATATGCTTTGATTGTCAAATCAGATGTGTTTAAAATTTGATTCATACACACAGCAAATATGATCAAATGATTAAATAACATGAACATGCACACTTTTAAAAACCTCCATAAGCATACACTGATTATCGCATTTTGAAAACTCTTCATACTTTTGTACATTCAGTTCTCCGTGGTACATGCAGGGAAAAAAAGAAAAAGCATTGCCAGATGTTGACTCTAGGTGGCTTACCCTTGTCTGGTCCGGATCACCAGGAAGTCAGTGACTTGCATATCGTGACGGTAGATTGGGGCGCGGAACAGGTTATTCTCAAACGCCTGCAATGACTGCCCTGGTGCCAACGATCCAAGGAACGGTGAAGAATGGGCATAGCTGGTCTCTCCAAACTTGTACTCCACAGGTTTGTGATCAATGCCAGGTTTCTGAAATGACAAGCATGGACATCAAAGTCAGTGATCTGTGGCATCAACATGTTTATACTCAATGAAACTCACAGAACAAAAATATTGTATCAGCATCATCAATAGCATTCTTTCTTGAGTGTTTTTTCTCAAATTTATTTCCTTACAGAAGACTATGGGAGTTGCATATCCTGGTTGAACAGGAATGTCCCACATAACGCTTACCAGCAAGATGATTTTTTTTTTTTGTTATTCATTTGGAAATGTTCTGCCCCTTCCATATTTGTTTTAATTTTTAGGTCAAAAAATATTAATATTGTACTGTAGGCGGTTTCAAATGATTACAAAAGCACACACAAAAGCACTATCAAATACTTGAAGGACCATTAGCTGTTTTGATGATTTGTCACCATTTTTATTCCATATGTCAATAGACCTTGTTCCGAACCGCGCGAGACATTCCAAGATATCGCGAGAATATGTGGTTCGCAGTGGACATGTTCCCACAACACAGGACAAACTGCGTAAAACAGGACAAGTCGCTAATTACGTTAAACACTGCATAAAATATATGAAGTTGCAATCTTTGCTCAGTTCTGCACTTTTTCTAGTTCCATACAAAATTTGACTTGTATTACTAAGCTGGAATCCTGTTTCTACGGGCATGTATTAAAGTCTTGCGAGATCTCGCAATCAGCGGAACATCGTCTATTGCAACCTCTAGTTCTACTGCCTGAAGCATGTTGAAACACCAACTATTTAACTTGTCAACATAGCGTCTATACACCTCCAATGTTTATTGTTTAAATCTGAACTCTAGTCTGCAGCAGAACGCCAACAATAACAATACAGTTCACAGACGTACAGCCTGAGTTGGCAAACTGAATACTGTATATCTCAACATACTTTAGGGAGAGGAACAAGAAACTGTACTTGACATTAAAAACAAAAATAGTGAAAAACTCATCAAAAGTTACAGCTAGTTGACCTTTAATAGTACCAGTAAGTCACAAATGTTTCTGAATTATTACATTGACAAGCCCTTGTTACAACATTACAGAATACGACAGATTTCACTTGATCATACTGTATGCACAGTAGGCCTACTTTTCGATGAAACCACTTGCTAGATTTCACATCGACATCGACAACCGCAATGGCCAACTTACCC
This sequence comes from Ptychodera flava, assembly GCF_041260155.1. NCBI lineage: Eukaryota > Metazoa > Hemichordata > Enteropneusta > Ptychoderidae > Ptychodera > Ptychodera flava. The sequence continues at coordinate 39,137,079 of NC_091931.1, read as the reverse complement.
TCCTATAGAAGTTTTTAACCTTTGTTGCCATGCCGACATTCATGATGTGAGGTGGGTATTCCTCACAGTATTCACACAGGAGAAGTTCACCGTCCATACCGGTCAAGTCTTCCGGCGTTCTCATGAAGAACATCTCACCACCACCTGAAGCAAGCCTTTCCTGTTCTCTTTCCTGTGGAGTGACACAAATACATATACTTGTTGTTTAACCTTTTTGCCCCATTTTCTCTGTGTAGAGGTCAAACTTTTCCATGGAACACACAGGGACTGGGCCAAACCATTGTGATGAAAGGGTTAAGGAACCTTTCGGTCGGTATATCATCATGAGAGAGGAGCAGAACTTGTAGATTTGCCAAGTAGTTAGTGCATAGACCCTAAAATAATTACATTTGTTTACACAGATTACATAGAGAAGTTAGTGCATTGACCATCATAATGGGTTAAGGAACCTTTCGGTCGGTATATCTCAATGAGAGAGGAGCAGAACTTGTAGATTTGTCGAGTAGTTAGTGCATAAACCCTACTGTCTTTGGTTGGTGTCAGTTAATGACACTGTTTGCATACAAATGCTCTAATAGCTATAACTACATGCTGATCACTACATGCCGATCTATAACTACATGCTGATCACAATAATTTCTAGGTTTGCTGTTCAATATAACTATATGCATGACATTTCCTGTGGCTGATAGATATCTGGACAAATTTTATCTTTGTGTCGCTATGTGTATTACTGGAGTTTAGTCCTCAGATCCTCTGACGTGTTACTTTTATAGTTTCCATCAGAACATCTGTGGGCAACAATTTACCAATTTCACCATTCCTGTGTGGGTAGTTTCTGACAGTCAGGTCAAAAATTTCAGATAAACATTAATTTAGTATATTGATTAATAATAAAACTATGATGTCATTAGGAATGAGCACTACATAATTCTTGTTGACAATTTTCTTTGTTTAATAGATAGAGCGACAGAGTTTTCTCAAATTACAACACAACTTTGAAAAGTAGCTTGTATTGCATTATCAACTTTGCAGTCCATTTTATTGTGGGCTGAAGAGCACTGATCATGCATCTACAACACTCAAAAGTAAACACCAAACAAGCCCACCACTGTTCGTTTAGATATCATACATCTGTTCTTGAAAATGAAAGGCAACGCTAATTTACCTTTTTAAGATTCAGTTTTATTGTTCTCTTTGTAATGTTTCTTTTATTGTTTATTGTTTTCCATTTTGTCATGTTCTATACTTTTGGTGTGATTTTTAGTATTGTCATTTAATACATTCATTCTATTTCCTCTCTGCTTTTTTTCATTCCAATTTATTGTTTTGAACTTTGTTCTATTCTATTTATTCAATGCATGGAAACCCATTCAGGTATGCATTGACTTAGAGAAATAAAATGTAAACGTAATGTTTGACAGTTTTCTGTAACAAAGGGTAACTCAATGTTCTTCCCAGGGCAATAAAAGCAGAGCAGATAACAAAGACAAACTCATTAACATCATCACTTTTACTGTCATGAAAATTTCTAGGGAGTTAACTAACTGCTCACACAACTGACTGCTTTATCTCCATTCTACACAAACGTAGTGAATCTTTAGATGTGTTCCACTATAATCGTTTGTATTTATGTCTTTATTTCCACGTAGTCTGCTTATGCAACTTAACGTCCAACTGTTACAATGTAAAAGTAGAATGCACATTAGGGACAGATATTCGGACTCTTACATTTTTACCATACTTTTCTGATCTACCACTTGTGGGGGCTCATTTTAAAGCTTTTGGTGTCAGAAGAACTTTTATCATCTTAGATTTTTGGAAATACCGGTACTTTCTCCTTTGAGATAACACTGGGATGGCAGCCATTTTGAATTTCAAATATTGGTAAATGTTAGGTAATTTCTTTCTCTAATGCCAAACTTTTCATAGTTACCCCTGATTTTTATTCTCAATTCAGTAAGAGTATAGTTGTGGAAAGTTTAGTAAAAGTTTCAATCTTTCACTTTCGAGGCGCATACGATATTAAAATATATAATTATACTATCCATCTCTGTGCTTATTTCTTATAACCAGTAATCTCCAAGATTTTGCTTGAAGTGCAATCATAGAAGTGTACTACAGTGATCATTTTTGCCTGTGTTTATCAAAAACTATAAGTAAAACAAGGAAGACAGTACTACTGCCTGACTTACCTTGGCTTTCTTCTTAATTTGCCTGAGGAGAGGATACACTGGGTGTGAACCTGGATTTGACAGCAGTCCATGCGAGTAACGTTTCAGTTGTGGCCGATGAAATAGTCTTAGTTTCATAGGTCCGTAATGAGTTGGGAAGAAAGGCTGTCTCAGTTCGAGGGCTGGTGTGGAATGCTGGAAGTCAGATACCAAAAGTTATATTTGTGAGTGTAACCATACACAGTCCTCCTTTCAACTGTCCATGCGCGTACTCATTACGTGAACAACTTTTTCCCACTTTCCAAAACATAGACTAAGATAACTTATATTGAAACATAAGTGGTTATTTCAAAGTCAAGAGGCTCATGGTTTAAGTTGTTTTAAATGTTTTGTATACATGAAATGCTCTTGCCTTGATATTGCCAACAGCATTCCACATTTAAAATCTTACGTAAAGCTTTCAAAGTTTACTGCCACATAGATTCTGGATACAAAATAGAAACTCACCTGTAACACACCCGCCATGGTTGTTCTCAGTGAATTCTCTCTGGTTTCTTTGGGATTGTAATACTCATCATTGGAAATGTTGAACATGTCTTTTCTTTCTGGTTCACTTAGACTCTGGTTCTGTAATTGGACACCGAGATATATTTTACAAATACCTTTGTAATTACGTGTAACGCTGTCACTGCAAATTGATTTGTCTGGTAAGGATCTGCTGCTAGAAACATCCAATCAAAGCAATTTTGGTTGGCATTGGTCCGGTTTGTAGTTGTAGTCACCTGATCATGATCTGTTGACTCAAGGCTGCTCAATCCATGAACATTTACTCTGTCAAAAACTCTAAATACCTATGATTTGACACTTAAATTTTGTCAAGAACTTTGGAGAATATATTGAGGAAATCAGAACTGTAAATAACTGTTGACAAAATGCAGTAAATATATTAGAAAATTTCCACATGAATTTTTGTGTTGTTCTTGTCATAAAATAGGCTTACATGTCAATAAATGTAACCTTGCCATATCCAATTATGAGTATTTGCAAAAAGCTACATTAAGCATCATTTAATGGGACAAATTTCCAATAAAACTTCCACAGATATCACATGCAACACTTCAGTAGCCAAATTTTGTAAATGACACTAACTACCATATCACCCATAAAGCTTGATGAGATAAGATTGTGGGATGATTTTCATTCATCATAAAGTCAGTGAAAGTAGTTCTTACTTCCTGTTCTGGTTTGGTAACACCAGACTTCTCCAGCAAAATCCTTGACCTGCGGGGTTCTTTCTTTTCCTTGGCTTGGGCAGTTTCCTGATTGGGATCAGGATCATCCGGGATACCCAGCACAAGGTTTTCATCATTGGGGTCTAATTCCATGATCAATGGTGGCGGAATAGTTTCCATATTCTGAAAAAAAAGCAAAGGAACAAACTTGGTGTCTTCCTGCTTGTTTGTAAATATTGCCATTTTCTGCCCGGCAAGTGAACTAAACTAATATCGCAAACCAGATTCTCTATGCCTACACTTGAGGGATTCATTATTGTTAAATATTGTTGTCCTAACAGCATATATGCTAGAGCTGCTCATTAACATCACAGAAGGACTGAAGTCAGGAATACCAATTTCAGAAAGTAATTGTTACAAAGCTAAATTAATTAAGGGAATGATGATATCTGAGTGTTTTGGTAAATTCAAAACATGTTTGTCTGACTTACTGACAAATCTTATTACAGACCTCCTTTGGAGACACAGAGGAATATATGTGCAGTTGACCTGACAATGGCACATGGAGGCTAATAACTGCCCCTGATGCTGACAAGGCCATAGAGTCAAGTTCAAAAGGACAAACTTAATAGAGTTTCTGTAACAGTCTCTGATAGACTGTACATGCATATTTCATTTTCAAATGCATGTTTGAGATCCATTACTACAAACCTCTGCATCCCAAATCACTTTATCTTCCCATTTGCCGTACACCAGCTCTTCATTTTCCACAGGAAACATGGAAAACCAGGTGTGTTCTTCTTGTTGATCCGCTGAAGCTGAAAATGAGAAAAGGAAGGTGAAGATTTACTGTCACTGAGGAGCAAGGATGAATTGGAACTTTGTGGGAAGGGTTCTTTCACAAAGATGAAACCAAAGCTCGCGATAGTTAACAACAAACACATAACTATTCATTGAGAAACTAGTGGACACTGTAAAATGACCCTCAAGTCGTAACTATGTTATATTGAGTCTGAACAGTAAAACAATGCTTTCATTTTCCTTAAAGGTATACAGTCACCCGTAATCTAAATATGCCCATACATGGTCAAAGGGGCATTCCTTGGTATTCAAAATGCCCATGTGAGGGCGCTGTTTTTAAAAAGTGGCCACCTGTTTAAAATCTGTGATTGGTTAGATTTTCTCTTTCCATGGTAACTGTGGCAAAATTGGAACAGGTGACAGTATACCTTTAACAGCAGGAAATGTAACACAGAATTATGATTGGTTCAAAGTAACACTAAACATGCAAGTCATTGGCTAATATGCCCTACAAGGTCATGTGCTATGAAAAAAATCACCCGTACAATGATGTTCAAACGATGACGTCAAACTAATTAAGGCTCCTATTCCTATTTAAACATCAAGCTCTAACATGCAAACACAAGGCAAAGTAAAATATCACTGACATCAACAATCACCAATTATTTCAGTCTCTCACAGCAGACTTCTACAGTGAATAGCAGATCTCAGATCACAGGATTGTAGAGACTCCGACTGTATCAGAGATTCCAAAACCGTTTCTCATTTCAGTAACACTCATGTCAATGCAAAACTCGAAGATCTCCAAAACGCATTTCTCTCTTTCATGTTTCTAAAATTTGACAGTCCATAAATTATCAAAAAATACACTTACTATTTCAGGTTATCACTTTAAACATGCATGTTTGGATATTATCAAAGAAACATCTGACATACTCACCATTATGGTTCAACTGCGGTTGTTGTTTGGTCATCTGAGCAACAGTCTTTGTTTGTATGGGAGTGATCGGAGGTGGCACCTTGGTGTTCAAGTACTCAGCATGTTTGTTACCTGAAATGAATAGTATACACCAAATACATACTTGGGGTTACACTTGAGCTTTACCTTTGTGGGATCAAAAATTGAATATAATGTGAAATTGATGTATGCATCATGACCATATCATTTGAGTTTGCTTGAAAGCTATACCTTTGTGTAATCAAAAATTGAATACAATGTGAAATTGATGTATGCGACACGATCATATCCTGCCATAATTTTCTACAAATTTCCCACATGTGACTTAGCAGTAACCATACAACTATTACTGACACTGTGATGTAACACTTTGTAATAATTTGATGGTCTACAATCTGACAGAGCCAAGATGATTCACAGCAGAGTTCATCTGATGACAGTGAAAATTCTAGTGCAGTCCAGGAATTTCAGAAAAATTTTTCTCAGGTGGATAAAAAGTGCCCTTGCTGAGAGACGTGGCTTCGTTTGCTGACATTTGCAATCCACGCTTCAAGCAGCGGGGAGCCAACACACTAGAAATGAATATCTGGACATTCATGCAGGATGCTACAGTATGCTGACTATCGTTAGAGGGCGCCCTTTAAAAAACTGCCCTTTCTTCCCAAATGTTGCCATTAATCCTTGACATGCCCAGAAATCATTTTCCTACATACCCATATGCACATTATAGAGGTGAGCTGTCCTATTAGCACTTGTGGGAATCCAACCAGCTTTGCTTGTTGCCATGGAATTGATCACTTTCTCTTTTATCTCCTCTCCATTCCAGACGACATCATCCTCCCACTGTAGCTGGGTCACCATCTCAAAGCATTCATCTGTCGGATTCCAATCCTCACTCTCGTTTTCTTTGTTTTCTCCCTCTTCATCAACGACGTCATCTTCTTTCTCTTTCTCCTCCTCTTCTTCTTGCTTTACTTCATGCTGCAAGAATGCAAGTTTATGTAGATGGAATGTTGACATAATCTTACCTGGTGAATTTCACAGTGTAGCTGAGGAAATTGCAAGTAACAGTCATATTATAACCAACAGGGGTAGGGGGTGAGGGGGTAGGGGGGTGACACCCACATCACATCATAATGTTTTGGAGGCTGATCACAGTACATGACTAAGATACCTTGACAACTATAAGTGTTACGAAAAACTTATGAGAAACGTCACTGCCTCATAAATTCACATAATCTGACTGAAATGACCAAATGTGTTAAAAGAATAAAAAAGAAACCCTATGAGTGAATGTGTATACATTTGGTTGTTTCCATACTTCCATATGGTTTCAGCTAAAATATTTCCTTCAGTGAAAAAAAGATTGTCTTTGTAAGACTCCTTGATTACAGATTTTACAGGTATGTATATGCATAGAGTAGTGCATGAGTGTACTTAATTCATACTCTTGATGTTAAGATTGCAGGATTTCCATTGGCTATGATAGTGAGATATTCTGCTTTTCTGTTTTATGGGACTCATCAAAGTATGAATTTGGTAACCAAGCAGCCAGCATAGTTTCCCATTTATACCTACACCTTCATAAACTTTTTTTCTCTATTTCTGTCTGTAGAGGCCAAACATTGAAACAGAATGCAATGAGGCAGAAGCGAACTACTGCCACGAAAAGGGTTCAATACAAGATATACATTCCAACCTTTAATCTGAATCCATAATCAAAATCTTCACCAGTTGGCTCAACTCCTATCATATCATACCAATACTGGGCTGGTCCGTACCTCCACTCTGGAATTTGTGGCTTTCTCTCTGTCTCCTTCAACCCACTGCCATCATCTTGAACCCTGACGGCTTCCATAGGTGTACCATGGCTGATCTGCAAAGGCACACACAACACTATGCTACAATAAAGACTGACATCACATTCATTTTACAGCAAAAATATTTTATATTGCTGATACCCTCCCAAGATGTTTCACTCAAACATGCAGATGCAGTTCAAAAGCTTTCACAGCATATGATTTAGGGTCCAACTACTGTTTGCATACACATGTGTGATCATATTCACTTTCTTTCCAACTGCATTAGGTACACAAATAAAAAAACCTACATCCACTTTTCCATGTATACCCATGAGCAGTTGCGTTATTTTCGGTCCTACTTGATAAATTCAGTCAATTTTTTTCTGTTTTTATTTATTTATGGGCATGTGTGTAATCAAAAATAGTGAAAAAAGATATAAAAAGTGATGCTGAAGTTAAGGTAGTATACACCTCGAAAATATAAGACCTAACTTTTTCTCAAACTTTCCTCAATGAAACTTTCAATCATTCTCTTACAAAATCAAAAACAAAATTCAGGGGTCATGTGCAAAGTTTGGCGCTAGAGAAACAAATTACCTAACATTTACCCCAATATTTGAAATTCAAAATGGCCACAATCCCTGTGCTAACTCAAAGGAGAAAAATAAAATTTCCAATTTTCAAAAAACTAAGATGGTGAAAATTTTTCTTACTCCAAAAGACTTATGAGCTCCCACATTAAAAAAATCTAGTCTGAATATCTGTCCCTGAGGTGCATTCTAACTTAAAAAAGTTTCTTTAATGCAGTGATCTGAAGACCATATGATGCCTGTCAGAAGTTGAACTTCTCTGCATGCTTTCTGATAAATCAAAATTATAAAAATTTTGTTATGATTTTTAATTCTCACTTGTAACATTTATTCAACCACTAATACTTTTTCTTGGGCATGGAGGAGCATTCACAAAACATAAGTGGATAAACATAATCAGGATGTATTTCAGAAGTAGGGTACATCAATTGTTACAATGATCAATTTCATCAGAAACATGCATCATTTACATATGATGATGGTTGACCTCTGACCTCATCATCTGTCATGCACTGATCAGGTGTTGGCATTGGCCTTGGTTGGAATTCCCATCCAGAACTTTTCTTCGGCTGACTTGCTTCCTGCTCTGTTTGGCCATCAGCTTGTTTCTTCTTTTTCCGTTTTCTCCTGGCACCTCTCCATATGTGAGGCTGTGATGTGGCTTTCCATGCTCCAAATAGTCTTGAAAACCTTAGAACCTGTGTTATGTAGAATTCAGGACATTATTAAAGGGACAAAATCACACTATCTTTTCAAATTAATTTGGTAACCCTTGTTCCTGTGAGAAGCTATCTATGTTGTTCTAATGACTGAACCATTGTGAATTACAGAGTAAGAAGTCTAAGGCCAGCCATATGGAGAAATGACTAGCAAAACAGCCAGTCATTTGCTGAAATCGTAAACAGTTTGGCGATTAACTTTGCTGATAGCATGGCCACTGTAAAACTGGACGTAACAGTTATTAGAGCTCCCCCTTGTAGAGAGCGCCCTCTAGCAACGGATCTTTCAGTCATGAGTGACAGTGTGATAGAACAGTGTCTTACCAAAACTGGTGAACAAAACAAGATCATATTTTGTCTAATAAAGTTGAGATTGTCTTAAAATTCCATGAGATAGTTTAATATCATTAGCGTTTTGTATTTAAAAGAATTTTCTGTCATTGGTTGGTGATAGCTGGCTCCATTATTATGTTTTGACACACACAGACAACATATGTCAATTTGGTAAGATAGGTAATTGCAGAAACACCCTGAATATGCAATGATGACAAAATTTAAACTTTTCCTCTGTCTCCATGTGTGACAACTGGTAATCAACCAACCTACTGGAGTAAAGAATTCTCAAATTCTTTACAAGAAAAACATTAGCAGAGAGTTGATAGCAACAAGCATGATGAAATTATTAAATTTCTTCACCTTTCCAGGTTTAAATTCAGGAAACAGTTCAGTTACGCTTGGCATTATCTTTTTACCACTGGTATCTGACTTTGGCAGTTGTATACTACCAGTCACTGTGCCTGCCTTAGTCGCAGAATCTGCTTTCTTATCAGCTACTGCAGCTACATCTTGGCCATGGCTAGAATTCCCAGAATTCACTCCCGTGGTCGAAGGCTCTGTAAGTTGACTGTCACTGTGAGCATCCTGTTCTTTTTGATTTTCAAAAGTTGGTGTTGGTCCCTTGACAGGTGGGGGCGGCATTAGTTCAGCATCACTGGTTGGTTTGGTCTTCTTATCGCTGGTGTCATCATCATCTGCATCATAATCATCATCATCATCATCTGCACCACCTGTGAAGAGATCATCAAAAATTAATCAACAGTGCAAATTTCTAAAGCTACTCAATAAAAATGTAAGGCGACCTAGCGGCCGATATAGCTCCGCTGTGTTTATGTACAGAATAACTATTTTTGATACATGTTGATAAATAAGGTGGAAATCTTGATAACTCAATGCAGTGGCCAGAAAAAAGTGGCTAAAATAAGCTGCAAAATACAAAATTGAAGATTTCATCATACTTTGAATATATCACATCCGATCATCCCTAAGAATATATCAACCAAAGCTATCTGATGAGTAGTTTTTGAGAATAAAATAGTCCGACCAACAATGGCAACAATTGCCCCCAAAAATAAAAAATTGCAGATTTCATCATAATTTCAAAACATCACACTTAGTTCATATATAGAAACCTGTATACCAAATTTCAAAGCTGTTAGACCAGTACTTTTTGAGAAACGCATTTTTTGACCAAAAATGGGAAAAATTGCCCCAAAAATTCAAAATTGCAGATGTCATCATTATTTCAATAAATATCATTTAGTTCATCTATGGAAACCTGTATACCAAATTTCAAAGCTATCAGATAAGTAGTTTTGGTAATACACATTTTTTGACCAAAAATGGCAAAAATTGCCCAAAAAATAAAAAATTACAGATTTCATCAGAAATTCAATATATATTATTACTAAGCTTATCTGTAGAAACCTGTATACCAAATTTCAAAGCTATCAGACCAGTACTTTATGAGAAACACATTTTTTGACCAAAAATGGAAAAATTGCCCAAAAATACAAAATTGCAGATTTCATCATTATTTCCATAAATATCATTTAGTTCATCTGTAGAAACCTCTATACCAAATTTCAAGCTATCAGATGAATAGTTTTGGAAATACACATTTTTTGACCAAAAGTGGCAAAAATTGCCCCAAAAAATACAAAATTACAGATTTGATCAGAAATTCAATATATATTACTTAGTTCATCTATAGAAATCTGTATACCAAATTTCAAAACTATCAGACCAGTACTTTTTGAGAAATACATTTTTTGACCAAAAATGGCAAAAGTTGCCTTAAAAATGCAAATTTGCATATTTCTGCACAATTTGAACAAATCTGAAATAGATCATCCCTAGGGACATATGTACCAAATATAAACGCTATCTGACCAGTAATTTGAAGAAGAAGATTTTTAAAGATTTTTTTACCAAAAATGACAAAAATTGCCTTAAAAATACAAATATGCAAATTTCACCACCATTTGAACAAATCTGATTTAAGTCACCCTAAGCAAACTGCATATCAAATTTCAAAGCAATCGAACGAGCGGTTTCAGAGAAGAAGATTTTTTTACCAAAAACACCAAAAAATGCCCCAAAAATACAAATATGCAAATTTCACCATGATTTGAACAAACTGAAGTGAGGTCACCCCAAGTGAACTGCATATAAAATTTCAAAGCAATTGGACTTGTGGTTTCAGAGGAGAAGGCAATTGTTGACGGACGACGACGGACGACGGACGCCAGACGACGACGGACGACGGACGACGACGGATAATCAACCTATTTGATAAGCTCCGCGTTGCTGACAGCGGAGCAATAAAAATGTAAGGCCAACACTTTGTTAACTGAATGCATATATGCCTACTCCTAAGTGTATCATGTTTCAGATCATCACCTTGTCAGCTTTATGTAACAGCAGGAATAAACAGAGAATGACAGCAGATAGATATCAAAATCATTCAAGATTCATGAAGCATAACACTGAACAGACCTTTTCATCCCAAACTGCTGAAAGGATGAAATGTTCATGTGTTAAAATGATCAGCCCTAGATCTGACACAGACTAATAAGTCTAACTGGTCCATCATGACTTATATCAATCTGAACCTTTGCCTCAAATGTGTTGTCTGCAGACTTTTCCTGAATATTTTCATGGCACAATAATTGAATTGGTTTTCCCCCACACACATTTCAGTTTAGTTTTCCCACATTCACCTTCTAGCAGCAGATACAAGATTAAGATTCTCATTCTTACCAGAGGCAGACGCTGCCACTGTGTTCATGGCTTCTCTGTACTTGGTATCCTCTTCATCTTCAACTAATTCATTGATATCTGAATAATCCACAGCTGTCTCATCTGCAGCCACTTGTTCTACAATATCATCAACAACCAATAGCAGATTAAATTTGAAATAAGCAACTTTCACACAGAGGAATATAATTTGTTATCTGTGTATGTATTAAGGTAGTATGCGCCTCAAAAGTGAAAGACTTAAACTTTTGCTCAAACTTTCCTCACAGCATCTACAGATTTAAACTTTTGTTCAAACTTTCCTTACATCTTTCAACCATTCTCTTTAAAAATCATGAATACAAATCACGGGTCACCGTGCACATTTTGGTACTAGAGAAACAAATTTCCCAAGATTTACAAATATTTGAAATTCAAAATGGCTGCCATCCCTGTGTTAACTCTATGGAGTAAAATAAAATTTTTGATTTTCAAAAAACTAAGACTGTGAAAATTTTTCTCACACCAAGAACTTTAAAATGGGCCCCCAAAAGTGGAAGATCAGAAAAGAATTGTAAAAGTTTGAGAGTCCAAATATCTGTCCCTGGGGCACATTCTACCTAAATTCACAAGAATTTAACATTTTCAAAAGATTCTCATCTGATTATTCTTCTTTAAATATTTGATCTATTAATTGTATCTTTTAAACTAGTCTATGTCAAGCAAGAAAAGATACTGTTGTTCAGATATTCTCTTATTGAGACAAAGGAACCAGCAAGTGAATATTTGTATGTTTTCACTTGCCAAAAAATTTCTTCAGCAGTGTTCTCCACAGCTTAGAAAAAACAGAGGGACGCCATATAACAAGCCTGCGACTGATTTTGTGTTCATTTTCAAAAGCTTGGTAAAATAATTGTAGATCAAGAAGATTCAAATCACACAATCAATTCATTAATTTTGTCTGGTCCTAATCATTTGCTCTTTAAGAAAATGAAAAGGTAATCCAAAATGAATGAAGATGACATCACTGTTCTGGGGAGAACGAAACTTACCTGAATCATCATGGGAATCATAGGAACTGTCGTCATCCTTAGCGTCTGTATCATCGGTGATTTCCTTCACCAAACTACCAAAACCACTGAGATGGCTCAATTGACATAGGTGTCGTTTCGATTCCTGTCATTGTCATAAGAAAAAAAATTGACATATACTGATTGGGACATCTAACACACATATATATAAATTATATATATATATATATATATATACACACATATATATAAACATAAATGCACATTAAAGGTGGCTTCGGATACTTCTGTAGTGTATTCCGATACTTTTAATTTTTATTTTTATTGTAGCCATTATGACCTACATTTTGACCTGTACTAACTTCCCCCTGATTTGTGGGTATGCCGTGTTATTGTAGAGACTAGTGTTACCCGGTGTTAGACTGAAAGACCCATCGCTCGAGGATGCTCCCCTCCTCTTACAAGAGGTGGGAGCGTAGAGAGCACCCTTGAGCAATGGATTTTCCAGTCTAACCCAGCATGTAATCTGACCATTGAGGTCTCTTTTTTTACCTCCATGATATGAAATAATATATACTGAAGACATTCGCCACTTAGTTTCTTTCTATCTCATCTGAACGTTTTCCCAGCTTGGGCAAGATTTACTGATAGCCATGCTTACTCTTGCTGAGTGTGCAAAGTTGATCTGTAATGTTAGTGCATTGGTGTTTTGCCTGTTGTGCTGCTTCTTGTTTGCCATGCATTGGCTTTGAGAGGGGAAATATTGCGACTGTGTTCTTGGACCATTATTACAACTATTGGGAACCACCATGTTCTACTGAAGTACCGCTACTGTCAGATAAACGTTCATGAACACGATTTTTTAGTCACGTTTATAGGCTTTCACTTGCGGGAAATCTTCATAGTTGACGCCGGACAGCCCTATGACACAGAAAAAATTGGTGTCTACGTCATTGGGACTGTCCGACAAAATCACACGAGCGACTGTGGAAATTTGTTTTTCACCCATCCCATGCCAATGGTTGAAATAATTTTCAGCCTTGTGTTGAAAATCCAGAAGCAAAATTCGAGTTGGAACACTGCAGATGAATAAAGTCTGTAGATACACTATGGTAGATAGATGCACATGTAAGGATGTAAACAATGAATGCAAGTTGCTTCCACTGGGCACCACACAACAATAATAGTTCGCCTGTACTTAAGGTTTAGTAGAAACAGACTGACCTGATCGAGAATGTCTTCCTCCAGCTCTCCCTTCTCGTCAATGTTTCCAAAGAGGAAACCGGCCAGTGAAAGCCTGGTTCCTTCGTCGTATTCTTCGTCGGAGTCCATTTTTTCACTCGAGATTCTCTGCTCAGCTGGGGTCACAGAGAGTAAAGTAAGCGTCCATGCATCAACGGAAGACACCAGTGTCAGGGCTTTCGCTCACATACTCTGGTGAATGCAGCTTCGCTCTGTCGTTCAAAAGAAGTCTCTACAGCTGTATAAAACTTAAGAAACCCTGCACTTCCACAAACACGCCAGCTACACCGAAAAAGCAGCTTCCAGTGCCTACGATTTGTGAGTTATCATTATCCTTTCTAACTGTGTGATATGAAGTGTAACATTTACAGTCTATGTGTTCGATGACCGCGTGAAATAACAAGCGAATTTATCGAGACAGAATAATCGCAAATTTACAGAGATACTCATTTCACATACACTAAAATATTTTTAATATTCAGTCAAAATGCCATCTATGTCACCATTACTCTAACATTCCTCTAAATTTATATAATATCTGAGGCTTTCAATAATAAGATATGGATAGTTAAACCAATCTCTGATTGGTTTGCATCTCTGGCATGAACTCTGACCCTGCAGGTCTATTGCAGCGCTTACGTTCTTTAGGGAGCCTACATTATTTAAGCCGTGGGGGTCGGAGGAATTACATAAGAAACTCCGAAATTTCGATTGACCACACCCCCATCCCCCGCTAACCATGATGAATTTCAGTAACCCCCTATCCCTTGCAACTTGGAAAAGTTAAATATCAATACATGTATTCGTATAATTTACACATCCTGGTTTACCCTAACAGATCATCAGTTGCCTCATGACGGTTGAAAAAGGTGAAACCAACAAAATGAAATTCAAAGTCATTACAAAATGTAGATATGAATGCTCAACCTACAACTGGTATCCAACCAGGTAGTATTGTTTATTTTCAAGTTGATGGTATCGTTCAATGTCAAAATGGTTATTGTGCTTATGTTTCTGTAATAATAAAGGGTGAATTCACAACTGTTCAATTTTGTCCTAGATCCTGTGCACTAATAGTGGTACCTGCTTCGACAATTTTATTCTTTTTAGGGTATCAAAACCTTGTTTCTGCAATGTTGTGTTAGAAAGAGATTGCCAAAACTTGTATCAAAGAGGGAAGAGAAAATAAAGAAGACAAAGAAAACAAAAATTTTACATGTTTAAGGGCTTAAATATGTCCTAACACTCCATAAAATCAAATGGTATAGCAATAACTCTATAAAACGTATTTAAAAAATCAATATGGGAACATTACTTTTACTAGTCATTTTCCTTTGCCTACTTACTGTACTTTACACTGCATGTACAAAAAGCAGAAAATTGACAATACTAGTATTCGCTGACAACTTTCAGCCATGTGTTTCCCTGAAATTATCAACAACAATGACGAATAGTATGTCTGCAGATGAAAAAGCAAGGAACAACTTACCCAAAAAGTAGAGCTGTGACCCCCCTTTTTTCTGTTAATTTTTGTTGTTGAAATAAATCAAATCACAACATATGCAAAATCACCGAAATGATAATATTTCTAACAAGTTTATGTGTCTGTTATTCTGAAACTAATAAAAAATAACAAAAACGAGCCTGTTTTTGGTGAAAAGAGCGTGGGGTAGGGTTCCTTTAGGACCCCCAATAAGACGGGAAGTCCGGGAACCCCTTTTCTTGATATTAATCAGAGCACAATGGATGCAAAAATAAGAAAAATGACATTATTCTCCGACAAGTTTTGGGTCTATGTTTTGATTTGAAGTCATCAAAAAGGAGGAAAAAGCCTATTTATATCAAGTATAGTGGTAATTCAGGACCCCCTAAATAAAAAAGCAGAAGAAAAACCCTCGGCCTCACTTATAACACCTTCAAGAAGCGCTTTGCTTATCATATGCAATCGTTGCGTAACGAAAGGTATGATCGGGCACTGCACAGAGCTTTCCAAGTTCGTCTGGTCCTTAAAACAAAAGAACCAAGTCTATGACATCTCGTTATTGATTATTGACAAAACATCGAGTTACTCTCAACGTTAACATAAGCAAGCGATGTAATCTTTGTAAATCAGAAAAGCTACATATTGTCAATGTGACAAATTTACGCTGTTAAACAAACGCCCTGAGTTGATTTCTAAACGTCGCCACCAAAACAAATATTATTTATCAAATTTTTACACCGCCAACAAATAGAATGGTACGTCCCGAACATATAAATGAGAGTGTCGAGCTAAGAATCCTTTCACTTCTTCTGTCTGAAGATTGCAGGATGCATGAACATATATCATTACTTTGTGTGTGTAGGCCCTATAGATACACATATACGTATACATACACACTTATGACTGCTAACGAATTATTTGGTCATGGCGATAGGCCCACGCGTTGGTGATCGGCAAATTAAATTAATGAAGGGGATTAGGAATGAATTAAGTGATATAAACTGTTTTCTTTGAAATACTATACTGAGATAGCGAGGGTAAAGTAATAGGTACACACGTGACGTATGTAAGGCTTGTATAACGAAAAAAACTTTAAATGCGACATTTATTGATTATATTCATAACTTCTAGACGAATAATGCCTGTAGTACCCTAAGTCTGATCAAGAGAGACACAACCTACTAGTGCATCAAGCAGAAAGGAAAGAGAGAATCAAGAAGAAGAGGAAAGACCACTGACTTTGATGCCATACAAATATATGTATGTGGCTTTCAGCTGTTTGATGGTACCAAGTACGACTTTTCTGCAAGCATACACATAATACTATCTTCGCGTTCATCGAGAACAGAATAACCAAAAAATGCGGAAACGGAAAGGACAAAGACCTACTGGAAAGACGTTTAACGTTCAAGGGAAAACTACAATTAAGCCGACGTTTTTTCGCCGTTTGAAACTTGAAATGTGTCAAACGTTTTTTCTTCGTAAGATATATATTGAATGTTCTCCCTTTAAAATAATGGATTGAAGTTCATAATGTGTAGTTAAGGTAGATTCCTGTGTGAACGTGTACAGTATGAGGGACCCGCCTGCAGGATCGTGCGTGCGTGTAAGTAAACAAATTAAGGTAGATTCCTGTGTGAACATGTACTGTATGAGGGACCCGCCTGCAGGATCGCGCGTGCGTGTAAGTAAATAAAGGCATCATGATGACGTCGTTGATTTTTTCTATTTGGTGACACTTCAAGAGAGAAAGAAGGTTTGTCTTTATCAAAGAGGATCGCTGTGCTTGTTTTCGTGGCACGAGATCGGTAGAACAAATTAATGAAGGGGATTAAGGAGGGCAGTTAACAGATACAGACTGTTAACATGATATACAGACTGTTAACAAATACAGACTGTTTTCTTTAAAATACTATACGGGCATAGCGAGGGTAAAGTAATAGATACACACATGACACAGGTAAGGCTTGTATAATGAACAATAGTTTAATACATGACACACTATTGATCATAACTCCTGGACGAATAGTGCCAGCAACAACCTGTGATACGATATGAATGAGTTGCAACAGGCACATGTCTTGAAGGAAAACGGACAAATGAAGTGACAAAAGATTATTGTATTCCGCTACATGAGTTTGATCAAAGTCACCATGACGATTGGCCTGTCAGATCAGGGGTTCTCCTCTACTTCGATGTTCGGAAAAGGACCAACCGGACGGTCTTTGAACTCTAATCAAGCAGTGTGAATGCTTAATGATGTACGGCCGAATGATGTTTGTAGGAATGCTAGGAGCCATGTCGGATTGATGCAAATTATAAAAACGCTAAAATTGTTCCTCGTGCCACGGTTACTCTACGTGCTCGTGCCAAAGAAATAACTGTCGACTTAAAATCACCGAATAGCTTGTTTAACATGTGATATATGGCAAAACACGTTATTTTAAGGAATGATGGCAGCCCTATTGAATTTATGCAAATGAGACATATTTCCAAAAGGTGAATTTCGGTAAACCTCTTATGATTGTTCTTGGTACCTATCAAAATGCATTCCAAAGAAAAACTCTGATGCTATGTGTGGTGGGTTGGACGTAAAAATCTCGTAGATAGAAAATAATATGTATTTCAAATAGCTTTCTTGTGTATCGTAACCTCCTAATCTGATTGATTAATATAATGGTATCGCGCATTCTTTAGAACGCAAAGAACAATTCGATTATTGGAATATCGAAACGTCGAAAGCTGATTCGACGAACAAACTTCTTGACAAAGCGCGGGTTTGTTTACCCAAATTCTTCCAGGGAAACACCATTCCTCCCATACGCACCGAACATCGGACACATCCTGAATATTACTTCCCTGTTTTACGACGATTTGTTTCAAAAATGGAGGCCACAGAGTTTATCATGTCTCTGATAGTGACTCTCGTAACCGCCGTATATGCACAGATGAAGAAAGTACCCATCGTTGGCAGAATTCTGCGGTTTTACGAAACGGTATTTCACCTGTTGACAACACCGGTATCTTTGGTTTTACACGAAGCAAACTTCGTGAAAAATGCCATCGGCACTGTACCGTCTTCAAAATCGGAGACAAGGAAGGTTCTCATCTACTTGGTTGTCACTCTCGGGAGTAATGTGTATGCCGGGACAAAGAGAGTACCGGTGATTGGCTCAATTCTGCGTATGTATGTGGGTCTATTTCATTTCATGGAAGAGACATTATCTATCATTCTCCATGGGACAGAATTTGCGACAAATGCGCTTGACAATGCGCAGTTTGCAAAGATGGACCCGAAAAAGGCAACAATTTACTTGGCAGTGAACCTGATGGTGACGGTATATGCTGTTACGAAGACACTGCCTTTAGTCGGAACAGTTTTGCGTATTTACGAGAGACTATTTTACATTTTGGTGCCGCCGATGGCGTCTGTTTACCGAGAAGCAAAGGTCGTAATTGATGCTACTGACAATGCACCTTCTTCAAGAATGGCTTCTAAAAAGATAGTGGTTTATTTGATCTTGATTCTCACGATCAACGCCTACGCCGCGATGAAGAAATTGCCAATAGTTGGAACCGCCCTTTGTCTGTATGAAAGACTCTTTCATCTGATAAGTTCACTGGTAATATCAGTGTGCAATGGAACGAAGTCCCTCGGAAATGCCGTTTTCTACGTCTGTTTCGGGATACCTGTGGATGTAGCTGCACTAGCGTGGTACTTGCTGCAGCGCTGGGTTTTGAACGACGTTGACGCTTTGGAGAGACCTGTTGGCGATCGTTCGGCCGAAAGAAATTTACGCAAGCTGAATGCAATGATCGAGGTTGCACGTCGCTCGCCGTTCGCAAGTCATATTGTAGTCCTAGCCGAGAATTTGACATTGCCTGGTACCAAAACAAGGCATGCTTTGGACGAGTTGAAGAAATACACAGCATTTACCGTTCAATTGGTTTGCTCCTTTACTTGGTTGGATCCAGCGGCGAAATGTCGAGTTGTGATGGTTGCGCTGTCGTACGTGTTACCCCGATGTCTTCATCGTCGGCTAGTGAGGCTTACAAGTGAAATTTGATGCACACTACTCGATAAAAGGCATTCGATGTTGGTGTGGATTTCGTCGAAATATTTGTTCTCGCGAACACTCCTGACTTTACTTTTCAACAGTTTTGTTAAAGGGCGGTGGTCGTCGGACCGGCGCATGTGCAACTTTCTTGTTTACAAACATTGTATTTCATGCATCATATAGCTACATCATGTCAAAACAGCTACAACATTTAAATTTTACGATGTGCATTAAGACAAATATGTTTTAACTTTCATCAATCGCCAACGTAGCTTGGATACAGTGTTTATATCGGTCGTAGGGGTCCCAAGCGACCTTTGAGCGCCGTTCCGACGACCACCGCCCTTTAAACAATTTCAGATTCTGCGATCTCTAATATTCTCAACCGAGCATAAGTCATGTGATTTCACTTTTCCGAAACTGCCCAACTGTTAACGATCTCTGCCTTATTATTCCGTTTTCAATCTCCACAACATGTTTCTTCAATGGTCTGGTCTCATTTTTCAACGGATACCCAATGTAGATTCGCCTCTTTTTATATAGAAAATAAATAGCTAATGTATAATGAAATGACGTCTTCTGCAGTACAGTGTGCATGCAATAACAAAGATTATAGAAAGGCAGTGCCAGAGAAATTGGTGGTTGTAGACGTGAGTAAAAACTAAAATACTGTTGGTGTTGTCACGAGTAGTCAATCAAATGAGCTGCCTTGGCAATTTGTCAGTCACCGTGAACACGATTGGAACTAATTTGGGATAATTGGATGGCGAATTAAGGTCGTTCTAACCTGCAAATGTAAGCTCATCTGCTTTTCTTTTTGAGTTACACACTTGTTTTTATTATTAGTTTGAAATATCACAACATTCAGCTATAGGGCACCTAACACTTTTGAGAAATTTGAAAAACATAAAGATCCAATTATCCCAAATTAGTTCCAATCGTGTCAGTGGTAGCTGTTGTTTTTACACACACCGGCAACTTCACATTCTGCCTGTATTAAAAGTGATTTTAACAGAATTACATATCTCACATCATGCAGTCGGATTTCCTAGCTTTGATCAACTTGATCTTTGTTGGTTTCGTTTACTTTTGCACTGATAACAAACTTGGCTAGCTCCGGAATTTACTCGCTGTATATCGAAGGATAAACGTCTAAAATTTCCGCATCTCCGAATTCTGATAAATGTTTTTTTTCGCGCTATCCTGGATGCTCAGATTGAGCAGTTTGCTTTCGATCGAAAATTCATGCGTTAATCTGACTGTGTCATTTGATCCAGATACTTTATTGTCTTTTTTCGGAGTAAAAATTTACAGATATTACACACAAAAAAACTGATTACGTCATCATACCTTATTGTACAACTATGTACAACTATCTAAGAGTAGCTTTACTGTGGCGTCGTTGATAGAGTTTTACCTAGTAACTGGCCACTTTGTATCCAATAAGCTTCCTAAAATATTGACTTGTAGTAATTTCGTATATTCGTCATTTACCACGCATTTTAATGCCAATTTTACTTATAACGTCTACTCAAGAAATGTTTCCTTAAAATATGAATGATGATCATATCACTTTTGAATAGTCAATTTTTTAGCCATATATTTATGTACTTAGAGATAGCTACGCCTTTTATCTATTAAGACGGTCTAGAGATACAAGCTGTGGGAATATGAATTCACTCTGTGAAAGGACAGACTTACAATTTATATAAAAATATATTGCTGATGCATACATAAATTTGACAAAGTTATATTATCTCGAATCAATATTAAACGCTGTGCGGACCCTTTTATCCTTGTCCTTGGAACATTACACTTTTGACGAGCCGGAGAATGGGAAACGAAAGCAGTTTAGTTTGTTTTTTTTCTATAAGAAGTTGAAAATGTTAAGTTTGGGGCAGCACTCTGACTATGGTATAGTGGTGTGATGGGTGGTGACAGTATAGTTAGAGTTTTCAAAGTTAATTTCGGGTACCCTCGAGTACCAATTTTGCTTAATGTTCAATTTCTGTGTTAACCGTGTAGCTTCTTCAATGTATCGATACCGCTAGTTCTTTTATTGACATTTACGAGGTACGTTTCTTGACGGAGCTCATCGACCACTGTAGGAACACCTTGTGTCATGTTTCTCCTTTTAGTATTCATGTGATTCAGTGGCGCAGGATGAATGGCCAGAATCCGGCAATGACCTGATGTGGATCATCGTAATAGAATCTTCAAGTTCAATATCGCTGATATACCTTGATTTACAAAGCCATGAGAAGAGGCATAAGGCAGTGATTCTGGCTTTCATTATAATGTACTACATACATAGCTGTGTGCAGAAGTGATTGCCGTGGTGGCGTGGGTTATATCGCTCCACGTTATGATCTAGCCTAGATTATATTCGTCCACTTGCCTCCGTACCTCCGAGTGGGTCGGAGGTACGGAGGAAAGCGGACGAATAGAATCTAGGCTATATCGCTCCACGTTATGATGTAGGAACTAACTTTGATGCAATAAGAAGCCTTCCGACGTCTCAGTGTTCTCATCCCACTCAGGTTTAGATGCCACGGTTCCGTTGAAAATAAACCCGCACGTCTCAGTGTCTTGAAAGAACCATACATGTTGTTCCATTTGATGTCGTAACATGAACGAATCAGAATGCTTAATCTCAGAGTCGTTTCGGCGGTAAGCTGCTACCGATTGTATTTGAATTGCATTAGGCAGTTTTAACATGGCTTACTCTACCACGCATCCGGTCGTGTGTCGAGAGTTGAAAATTATGTCAGGTCAAGGTAGCGGTTCATTGTACATATTCAAAAAATTGCACGTTTCAATTTTATGCGAAATTACGCTTAATGCCCATGTTTGACATGGAATAAGTATTTGTAGAATAAACAATTTCTGACTTTACTTATTAAAAATTTGTAATTGTGCTTGTTTCTATTTAATGTTGTGAAGCAAAAGGCTTTCTCAAGTACCAGTCGCCATCTTTTTCTTGTCCGGCGTGGCTAATTTTAGTTGTTCTACAGGACGTTCCCAAATGGTTTGTACGTCTCTTTCAATTACGGGGCTTCGGGAATTAAATCCTACTACGCTTTTTTTATTTTTTTACCCTTTGTCGCTAAATCTGTACCTAAAAGGCCTATTCTGTCAAAATTTGAAATATTCTTCAGGTGGGGCAGGCTTTGCCTTCCAACTTCTTCCAAGTAACGCTGACACTTTGCCATACAGCTCCTCAAGGAGACCTGTCCTCCCGTCTTCAATTTCCTTTTCCTTCTTGTTGAGCTGTTGTTGAACTAGAGCGTACGTCCCATCTTCTTGCACTGTGAACACTTCATCGTCATCGTAGAATTCCCTGGCACTGCTTCCTTTGGTTGAAATTTTGGCGTCGTACACTTCGAAGTACTTCAGTCTCTTTCCTGCAACCTCAGCGATTGAAAGGACTGTGTCAGGGTGAATAGAACCTCGGTGGATGAGGCGAGACATCTCGGTACACCTGTTAGCAATTCGGATCAAATCCTCGTCAATACCAAAGCTATCCGAATAGTCACGGTAGTACTCAAGACTCTCGTAGTAATAGGTAGCCAGCGCCTCTAAAGCAACCTGGGTCGCGCGGGAAAATTTCATGAATATGACAGCTTGCAGGGGAATCATTGGCTGAAATATGGCAAGCAAATCATTTTGCCTGATTCTACCAGCAAAAGTGAAGACAACCTTCATGTGTGGATTGTTCATCCTGACTGCTTTCCATGTAGAATCGGGAATTACGGACTTCTCGAACTCGCCGGGCCCCCGTTGATAGGCGATCAAAATTTTAAACTTCGCCAGTCGATTGACCCTCGGTCGGGCAAACACCGACACGATCTCATCTGTCAGAATGCTCATTTGAATCGAAAAGATTTTCACGTGTCTGAACTTGTTCAAGCAAGAGGAGACTTCACACGATTCCGGCATCTCCAGTATTCTCGCGGCCCACGCCGGGTTGTTCGGCACAAAGTTCCAGTACAGGTTCAGCTCCTCAATGTCACTTATGTTATCATTCATTGCCATGGTCGTCAGAATGGTGAAACCATTTGGATCTTTGTGAGGCCAAGACATCAGGTGGAACTTCCTGAGGCGCTTCAAATGCAGCATAATCGTGTGAACTGGAATAAGTCCCTTCAGAGTTGTGATCGGGTGAATTTTAAACCTAACTACCTTAATGATCTGGTGCGCGCCATAAACACCTATGCGCAAGGTATCCAATTCGCTGCAGTTTCGGAATACAGCACGGAGAACATCGTAATCTGACGACAAAAATTCCGTTCTGAGGTAAATAGCCGATACTGTTAAGGTGTCGAGATATTTACCGAAACGCTGGAGCATCGTAGTCTGATGGTCCAGCGAGTACACGTTGAAAAGCACTTTGGCCTCCTCTTCATCTTTGGCGGCTCGAAGAACGACCTCGGCCTCATCCCAAACGCTTGGGTGGTTAAAAGCGTCCGCCCATGCACGACAAACTTGAGCGGCCCTCCCTCGGTCAGTCAAATTTAAAATATTGAATATTTTCACCAGAATGGGTTCCGGTAGACCGGCGAAGTCGACGTCGTCCAGCTCTTGAGCCATGATGACCTTACATACTTTGAGAACAGAAATACTGGTGCACACCTTTGCACACCTGCACCCAGCTGCCTGGGTGAGCTCAGTAGTAGTGCAGCATAATACTTCCGTGTGTATGTCTGGAATCTGTTAACTCCAATAATGTTTTCTTGTACGGGGCGTGGAGGGCGCGATTCTAGACTCAGGACCTCTCAAATCCAGGGGTTTAACTTTATAATTTTTGCTCGTTCGCTCGACACATTCACAGTTTTGTAGATTTGTTAGTTTTTTCAAAAACGGACCTCAAGAGATGGTTCATTTGATCTCCTGAGAGAGGGAGGCGTGGAAGATTTTTTGGGGGAATTAAGATAAATTGTATTTGAAAAATGTTAAAGCCCCAGGTAAATCGAAAAAAATCCAAGAAGACACGATGTGAAAATAATGCACTTACACAAGTCACATTCTGTCATATTACTTGTTTCATTTTCGGCGTTCCCATAAGGCGGCCTCGCATATCATTCTTATAATATCTGAACATACCAACTTAAATGCCAGAATATGCTCATTTAATTATTGGTTTTGCATGCTACGGGATACAAATGGTAATTGCCAAAGCTGCATCCAAATTAATAGCTATACCATTACTAATTTTTTGAAAAATAAAAAATTCCAAATGCTTCTGTAACATATAAATATGCAGATACTGCATTTGTATTTCTTGGCATTAACAAAAGTTTCCCTCCCAACTTCCAATAGGATTTTTTCCTACTTCCAATACTTAGCTATTCACTGACGACAACTACTGGCCTGGGGAATAATCTTGTGTTAATTAATTTTGAATTGCACTCCTAGAGGGCCACCACATGACTCTGTTTTCTTATATTCGAAATTTTCAATGTCAGGAGGGAGTCATCTCCTCTTTACCCACAATAGATCAACAACTTGTTTCACTTTAGTGTTAATACATGTAATCATAAAGATAACTCTTCTCTATGCATTGCACAGTCTTTCAATACTCCAAGCCGAGAAGGTTCGTTTTGAGTAGAACGAACTTTCATCACTATTAACTTTTCAACTTCATAAAGCAGACACTGTTTGCCTTAAAATTATGTAACGATATGTAAAGATAAAGTAAAAGAAATATCAGCGGTGATGTGTGCGGGCAGGACTCAAACAAAAGAAAAAGATTCTGCGGAGAGGGAAAGTAAAAAATTGTCGTCAGAATTGGCCAAGTTGGAAAAAAATGATTCAAAATGAAGGTAGAAGAAAAAATAACGCTCTTCTGTCCATCTTCATAGCCCCCTAAGGATATCAAATGGTCTATCCCTTGCTAGCATATCTACATGCTGTACCAGCATAGTTGTCCATCGATATTGTTACTGTACACTTCCAGAGCATGAGTCCATTGTGACATGGGGCTGTAGATGCATACTACTTGGAAGTTATTTAAATACTTTCGTCCTTGATGTGAATATTTTAATTACATTTTCGATTTTCACAAATGACTGCTTTAGCTCTATCCTGAAAATTCAGTTTTCGATTTGAACACAAAACAAGATGCTGAAAACTCCATTTCCCCAAAAGGATTGAACTGACTACACTAAAGTAGCTGACAACAATTTTAAGAGCGCCGATATTTGTCTTCGGAGCGCTTTCTGCCCTGAGTCTTTTTTTATGGGCTATGAAGGCAACCTTTGTTCACTTTCTTGTTCAAGTCTCCTTTCAAATTGAATAACAATGTATACAGCAGCTCGTCACTGCACTTTAATTTGTTCCTTGCTACAGAAAGACTTGGGGTTATATTTGAATGACAAATACTTTTTGCTGAATCATCGGTAAACATTGCAATACAGTCTGAATGCAACAAAAAGGGGACTTCAAATACGCAATAACAATGATATTAACCGTATAGCGCTGTCTCCTCTATACTTCTCTTTCTCTTGTTTTTTCATATTTCGACGAGTAGTTTCCACATTTGCCTTATTTTTTCAGTAATTGTACCCGCTGTACCCGCTTCGTTTGGAGTGGTTTTTGGTCACCGGTAGACCCGCAGCTTTCAGTCTCTCTATACAATCAGCTACCTCTTCGATTGACCGATGTTTGCCATGCTTTGCCACATTCCAAGAATAGAATCCTATTTGTTTGACAATTTCATCAAATATACTCCTCTACACGAGGGCCTTGTAGAGGACTGCGAATACTTTAAAAAAGATCGACTAAGGATACAATATGTTATATGTTGATTATTTTCATTCCATGAATGCCTTTGGAAAGTGCCAGTTGGAACATGACAAGTGACGTAGTTCCTCTACCACCTCCTTGTTTATGTAATCCAGTACAACGCTGGCACAAGCGACAAAGACTTTCGCTGTGACTGTACATTTTCTACGATAACAATGGCCTGCAATAGCAATAAAACATGACAATTACAGAAATATTACATTTAGCACATCAACATATCAGAAACTTGTTTGCAGCAGCTAAGCTTAACGTTTGAATAGTCAGATTAAATGTGTTCACCTCTTACACTGATCATTCAAACATCCACCCTGTTGCATAACAACATGCTTCAGAAAGTGTGGGAGAGCAAATACAACAATCTAAACATTACATGCATCATCAACATTGTCCTTTTCAACCGTTTCAGCAACTGTTACTACTGAATCAACCTCATTGCATTTCTGGCAATAAAATTTACGTATCCCACGATAGAGTAAATGAGTGAAACTCGAGTAATAGGTATACGTACTATATATATATATATATATATATATATATATATATATATATATGTGTGTGTGTGTGTGTGTGTGTGTGTGTGTGTGTGTGTGTGTGTGTATATATATATGTGTGTGTGTGTATATATATATATATATAGATATATATATATATACAATACTCGAAAAGCGATTTGCTAGTAAATGCAGGCAAAGTATAGTGCTCAATGCATTTCTGCCCTCCTCACTCCTGATGATTGCTCAGCCTGTAGAATGAGAACTACAAGTTCCTAGATTTTCTGACAGTATATAATACAATCTATCTATCTATCTATCTATCTATCTATCTATCTATCTATCTATCTATACACACAGAGAAAAACATGTCTAAACTGAACCGTTCAGGGACTGAGAAAATTGTTCGGTTTGGTGAGGTGTTTGGTTTAAAGAGTTCCTTTTGAGGTCCTTTTAACATATAGTTGTATTGGAATGGGACTTGGAAAAAGGTTCGGTTTAGACAGGTTTCAATAATATATATATATATATATATATATATATATATATATATTATATATATATATATATATATATATATATATATAATTTTGGAAGCATGTAGGCAGCTTGAGAAAACTAAAAAGCGGAAAGTTGAAGATGGATAGTATTATATTTATTTGGAAGATAGACACCTTCAAAATTAGTACATACGTAGCATGGGACTTCAACAATTATTTTCGTGGTACCAGCAAAATGTGGCAATCGGTAATAGTTAAACATCCAATAACATGGTAGATTGTGTCATTTGGGCGAAGTTCACTATCGCAACTTGCAAATAAACAATCCCATTTTTGCGCTCGCGAAAATAACCATCTCGGTGTCTTTCCAGGGATTAATTTGAAGTGTACAAAAGTGTATGGTGGTATTAGCATTAAATCATATTACAGAAAATGGCAAATAAAAATTTTCTGTCGCAAATGATTTGCTCAATCCCAAATATGTGACGATGCCTCCACAAGGTTAGCATCGAGCACGACCCTGGATATTACTTTTCCTACTTGCCGTCGACCTGCCAAGCAGGTCCGACACCAAATAATCGCACAATAGTTAAAAAGCAGCCAATCAATTCACAGCAAACTACAAAGCACTCATCGTCGTCGCAATGTTACCATCCCCTCTCTTGATATGCATATTTGTGTGACACAAAGTAGTCCAGAAACCAACACTTTTAATACACCTACGCAGATATGTACTTGAACTAAAGAAGTGTTACATAACCGTACAAACACCAAGGGTGGATTCGCTGTGGCATTGCATTTACTCGGTTTGCCTCTCTGTTCCGTATTGTTCCATACTTGCGGTGTAGCGTGCCAGTCCAAACAACTACTACAGTTACTTTTTTATTAAAGCGTGATGTCGGAGAAGCAGGAACTCGAACAGGTAGGACATTCATTTCTAATATCAGCTCAAAATGATGTCAGCAACGCCTACAGCTATTGTTAGGATCAGCTTACAAAGCGCAGGCAACTTAATTTGCTTTGTCTTCACGTCTCAAAGACACAGAACGGAAACCGTTAATATCTCCTGCTTTATTGACCACTGCAGTTGTCACAGCTCGTTGTGCCAATGGGACTGTTGGAAGTATGGTTCAGTTGTTCACAGCAGACGACCGCGTGGGCGCAGAGCTATCGTCATGGCTAGTAGTAGTACAACAATTGGTTTGTTGTCCGTACAGGGGCTTCGTGATGAAAGCAGTTTTGTCGTTGTACTGTTCAAGATATACTGTGTTCGAGCAATGCAGAGGCAAATTAGTCCCTGCAGAATTTATGAAAATCCACCATATTGAACACACAATTTAGACGAAGGATGTAGTATAAACATCTAAAAATATGCACAACAGTTGAATGTGATTCAAAATCGCATTGCAGTCTGTCGTATACAATGTTCTATGCCTTTTCTATCCCAGTCTGCATTGTATGTTTTCAAAAGTCATTTAAAGAACGAAATTCAAAATCAGAGGCTTAATTTTGCATTTTGCAGAAGCTATATAGGGGCTAGCAATTTTATAAACACCAGTAATTGTGTATCTTATAGTTGCCAGGCTGTCAAAGGGTGGAGGGGTGATACCTGTGTACCTCAAGTTCATATTCAATGCATGGCAAAAATAAATCTCCCCTTTGATGCCTCCGGAAACCATTCACTTGCTCTAATAGTTTTGTTTGTAGAGCCACATGTACACATTTCTGTAATCATTGCCCAAACGATACCACACAATCAACGAAGCAGTGCCGAAATGGGAAGAGATTAAATCATTAAATGATCTTGGGATAGCACTGAGTCGCGAGATCAGAACTCGTGATGACAGCTGTTCACTTCTACGTTCAGGTTGCGGTCGCACGTATCGTCTCTAATTAATCGAATGTGTTTGGCGGTTAGACAATGACCAATCTGTCATCTTTGTGTCCACATCCAAATGACAATGCAACCCAACACATCAGTATAAACCTTACGCAAGTCAAGCTAACATTATCTACAAGAGTAATAAAGAAGAGGTGTGCAGAATTTATTGTTTCAATTTCGCTTAATCTTGCTTCAATTGAGAAAGGGTATTTTGCCGGTTTTGAGTCGATCTTGACAACACACTATCGTTGTTGACAACCGCATCGTGTTAAACGTGCCAGCCAACCAGATAATGAGTTTCGAATCGGTAGATCAAGGGCTGCAAATTTTCTACGAAGAGATCTGCACGCAATACAATTCACGAAAGGAAAACATCTCGGATCAGAAACAACACTTTGAGACAGGTGGGCCGTGACACCATATGGAGTCGACCGACAACGCCCGGAAAAATTGAGATCAATACCTGGTATATTGATTCACCCGATACCGTAATGCATCGTAAAAAAGTGTATGGGATAAATGGACATTATGAGAGGAATGGTTGGAAAAGTATAATAGCTATAGCACAGCGGGAAATTTAACGGGCATTGTTGCTAAAATGGTTTACCCTCGCTCGTTTACAATTATATCTCTCCATTACACAGCATCCATTACAGCTATGCATATGATTTACTGTCATAAAAAGTCGTGCGGTTTTTGAATATAAGTGTAGTCTATATTTAGTCAAATCGGCTTTGCATTGGAGAGGCATAAATTTATATTTATTTTTATTATTGCCGCGTCCAGGTCATGTGTGCTCTGACGATATTATGTCCCCACGCCAAATAGAAAAAAATAAATCTGGCAATACTGTATGGAGTGAGTGCTCCCAAAATCGTAACAACATTACCACATATACTGTTCTACACCAAAGAAACAACCTAAAATCTATCTGCTAAAGATTGCAATTAACGTAATTAAAATGTCTGGCTCCTATGTAAAGTAATCGTTTTCTAATGTCCACTAATTATGTGATATTATGTGAAATAAATTACCCGTGACCTTTATGTATGTAAATCTGCGGGTCAACGATCAAGGGATGACGGTAGGGGGTTATATATCAAGGTGATCATGCGCAATGAGGAATAATTAATTGATTATTTATGTTGCAATCCAGGCACTTCATTTTAACTTCGTATTGACTTGGTCTTATTCCATGAGTTCAGTGTAAATGGCGCCTTATTTCGTTTTCTACATTACTTATTTTTATTCATTTACTTACCTATCGATCCATCTATTTATCTATATCCCTGACTATATTCTATAGATTATATATTATATGTTGATCGATCTATCTATGCGTTCATCTGTCCATCCATATGTGAACACAAATAAATATACATTTATATGTATGTATGTATGTATGTATGTATGTATGTATGTATGTATGTATGTATGTATGTATGTATGTATGTATGTATGTATGTATGTATGTATGTATGTATGTATGTATGTATGTATGTATGTATGTATGTATGTATGTATGTATGTATGTATGTATGTATGTATGTATGTATGTATGTATGTATGTATGTATCTGTCTATCTGTCCGTCTATCTATCTATCTATCTATCTGTCTGTCTATCTATCTATCTATCTATCTATCTA
Source organism: Ptychodera flava (assembly GCF_041260155.1). Classification (NCBI taxonomy): domain Eukaryota; kingdom Metazoa; phylum Hemichordata; class Enteropneusta; family Ptychoderidae; genus Ptychodera; species Ptychodera flava. The sequence continues at coordinate 39,106,590 of NC_091931.1, read as the reverse complement.
TCTATCTATCTATCTATCTATCTATCTATCTATCTATCTATCTATCTATCTGTTTTCAACCTGCTATTGGTGTACATTGTCATCAGAGAACAGGAAAATAAGAGCGTCGCCTAAGCTGGCAAAACATAAATAGCTGACGACTTATGATAGTTGTCTGAGTATAAACAGAAAGGAAGCAAGAAAGATTGAATTTTACAAAACCTGAATAAATGTAGCAATTCTGTCGATGTAGAAAAATGACAAGTGAATATGACATTTCATAGAGAGCTCGATTTGCATTAGAAGTGTGTGGACAGCAAAAAAGAGTGTGTGGATCAGATGCGAATTGCTTTCCATTGAACTACCTGTATGTCGTCGTAGGATATCCTGAAATATTCCTCGATCAACCTTTGCGCTACCGACATGTAAATGATAATAAGCCGCGCCGTTGGGATTATTTTCCGACAAAATTATATAACCCTTTTTGTGTTACGTAACTTCATTAAGAAGCCCGGAGTCTTTGTTCAGACAATCATGACGACTTACGGTCCTTCACTCTGACACCTTAACACCTTATGTGAGTGAAAGAGAAAGATAATAAATGCATTGAAATTGTTCAACTTCAAAGAATGGTCGAAGTAACTTGTTTCTCTATTAAAACAGGATGTAACTATAAGCTTAGAAGCAGCAGAAGTGAAAGCCAATCCTGAAGACAACCCGCCCTCTTACGATGAAGCTCAGAAAGGCAAGTAGTCCCCAAGTGTCAGAATAAAATTAAACTTAGTTAAAGGCGGAGCCTCCCTTTAAAAGGACGTCAAGTTATGGTGGCGTTCATTGTGTAAGTGGACACCAAACAGGCAACACGCAGGCACACGCTCCAGAAAATGCAACTTTTTAGTTTTCCCCAGCCGCACAAACATAGACAGACTGCCAAGCGGTCAGCGCGAAGTTGCTGCCGATCGAACTCTGTGGTTATATTCAAAGTCTAACGCGACTGGAAGACTTTTTTTTAGGAAGTTCAAGTCTTTGTGGTGGGGAATCAATGACTGTTTGCGATTTGAATCGACCGTCAATCAAAAGCTTGCATAAACTATGTTTGCAGGATTAGCAAAATGTGACAAAAGGTTGAGATCAGTTTGTGTAATCAATGTTATACAAATCAAACATCGTACTGGCCAAGCGTTTGACTGGGAGGAGAACTCCACTAATGCGAGAACCTGGGATTGAAAAGTGCGGCTTTAAGGTAGCTCGCTTTCCCATTATTTACAGTAGTCATCATATTATTAGTTAAGAGAAACGGTATTATACTAGTTTTTTTTTCAAAAGATTTTATTTTCGATCTATGCACACACACACTCACACACATATACAGACAGACCGACAGACAGACAGACAGAGTATTCATCTTTGAGTATGACTTCGGCTTTCAGGAATAAGGCTACAGAGCGAATACAGTATGCACATCGAAAACGCTTTCGAGAGATAAGAATAGATGCAAAACACAATGAGGACAAACAGTTTAACACAAAACGTCCGCAAATATCACAATACGCACAAATTGTTGACGCCCCGGGCGCTCCTTCACTTTTACTTCTTAAATAGCCAATCGCTTTAAATTTCAGTATGCTCATGCGCTACAGTCGACGCTACACAAGAAAACTGATATTTTTAACTTCTAAACCGTGACAATAAACCATGATCCCGATATGTTCGAAGCGACCCCAAAGACGCCATACAAGTGCATCATGGTGTTTGGCACTTTGTAAATGCGTCAACGACAGTGCGTGCGTGAACATGCGACAGAAATCGCTGCCAAACAATTTCCATTGATCACTTCGCACCAGATTTCGCTCTTCATAGTAAATTCCGTGACTATTTTACTGTACACGTTTTGAAAAAGTGTCTAACTACGCAGGGTTAATGAATTCCCATCGACAACAACAAAGTCTACATTGTCCATGCAAAGAAAACATTACATGTAAAAGGCCAATAATGCTAACTTTTGGTGATTTTTTTACCGGAGTATTATTTTTATTTTGCATGTCAACTTCTGCTTCTTGTGCTACTCCAAAAAGAATGTTTCAACACCCGAGTTTAGCTTGTCTATATATGCAAAACGCATTGTTATTATTTACATTAGTCCGGACCAGAATTCACTTTCAACAATAACAATGCAGTTCTTACTACACGTACAAGCTGAGTTGACAAGCTGGGCACTGAGTAAATCAACATGCCTTGGGGAATAGAACAACGATTTATGGTTTACATTGAACAACAAAAGTGTTAAAAATATTACCAAAAGTTGCATTACTGGCCCTTTAAAGTCACTTAGAGGAAGGAGAATAACATAAACTTATGACAAACGTTGGGGTGAAAACTTTCAGCGCAAGCCTATTATTATTATTTAATGCCAGGACATGTTCTTATTCTCATGTTCATTCAACTTTCAGATCCACCACCTGACTATGGTTCCATAATTGGCCGTATCAAACAAGCCAAACAGGATTCATCCGGTGTGAAAGATTTCACAACTTCTGTCTGTGACATCATTCTCGGAACAAGTGAGTAGTCCATGGGTGCACTATCACATGTTTTGGGTGGACAGGTCTAAGTACCATCGGATCTGTGGAGGGGCTGGTCTAAGCACCTTGGAATGGGCCCGTCAAAAGTGGGACAACTCTGCCAAGTAAAAATTGTCAATTTTTCGATGAAAAAAATATTCGGAAAAAAGTGTGAATTTTGAAAAGAAATACATGCAGTATGCCCTCTGTGAATAATCCAAATGATATGTCCGAAATTTGGAACCATATTTGCATGTCAACATTTCCACTGACTCTCCAAACATAAAATGGTCAATCCTATGTTGATTGACAACAGGACGAAGCCATTATTTTAGACAACTTTGTCCAAGTAGTGCACGTCGGTAACCTTGTAATGTGCCGAAACACTGTTCGATAAAACGTACCATAAGCCCCGCGCCCACTTACAAAACACTGAACTTAATAAGTTCAGGTATCTACCGGGAATATATACACCAGGTATTCTGATTATCCAAGGACTGTTCGGACACACGAACTGCAAATCCCATGATATATGATAGATACAGAATTACGTATTCATATATATTATGCATGGTGAATGTAACAGTTCATGGCTGATGTCGAGATAAGCCTTTCATTTAACACGATTGGAACTAATTTGGGATAATTGGATGGTGAAGTAATACCGATTTAATCTACAAATGTAATCTTAACTGCTTTTCTTTTTTATGAGTAATTTGTATTATTGCTACATTCACCTATCTGGCACCTAACACTTTTGAGAAATTTAAAAAATATTAAAATCCAATTATCCCAAATTAGTTCCGATCATGTTATTTATGGAAAGCCACCAAAAACATAACTACAAACAAAATATATCGAATGCATCGTGTACACTTATTCTTTCACACGTCCAAAGTCCTTAAAGGGGGGGGGGGGGGGATGTGAACGTCAATACATCAAATGCGACACGTTTATAGCTTAACGATCTTACACAACTGTCTCCGCTGGTAACTGTGCAAGGTGTCAGAGAAAAGCTATCGACTGAAATTAATTCAGTTCCTGGTCTGCTCATGATTCACCGTCTATAACGCTTGTCAAGATAAGGAGTGCGTGATCTATCGTATAAATGTAAGGTCGTTCATAACAGCCTTCTGATATTTTGCATTTCATGTCACCAAACCGTTCGTTTATGTTTTTCCATCTGTTTTTCCTCTTCAGCTGGACTGGTCTTTGGATGTCTTATTTGTACAGGCTTAACAATGGGCATTCCAATCGCCATGATTGTCATCGGTAAGTTTAGTCAACGTGACAAAGCCTACTGAGCAGTGAACACTGCAAGTTTTTCTGTGAACAGATGTAATGCTGACACCAGGCGGCGCTGTTTTCTGTCTCGAGCGTTACATTGTCAGGGCTAATGTGCAGCATTGAATAAGCTCTTATCCAATTGGGTAGCTGAATCTTACCAATATAATTAAAACAATAAAATAGACTCCTTAAGTCGCTGTGAATAGTGACAATGGACCAATCAGAGAAACAGCTTATTCAACGCTGCACATCAGCAGCATTGTCACTCTACATACAGTACAAGCGTGATTTCGTTAGCAACGTTAGTTATCCACAGTCTCAGACTTCCAGAGTTTGCATCATCGCAATTATGTTTAGTTTTGAATTGTGTGGAATGGAAATTGCCATCCTTTCTCAACAGTTTGCGATATTGTTCGGTATCGACTGGTATCGACCTTCTGAGATCATTCTCCGACGGCACAACTGACAGTTACGAGTGTAGTGATACATAGCGGCCGCCGCGTAGTATGCATAGAATATTATTCTATGCATACTACGCGGCGGCCGCTATGTATCACTACACTCGTAACTGTGGCACAACTGAATCGGACGACTATGAAAGACTGTGTGAAAGTCCCGGGTGAAAGTCTCACGACTTTGCCATGCCCATGCCTTTTTTTTTGCCAACAATGTACAAAGATAGTTTCCCTCCTGACCTACAGAACAACCATACTTCCTCGATAATCACGGGGCACTGTATTTTTTTTATTTTCACAGGCTCTATTTACCTAGATGACTGCCCAGCTGAAAAGAATATCCCCATTTATCTCATCGTGTGCGGCGTGTTCACCATTTTGTCCTATCTGCTGTCAGTCTGTTTGGGTAAATCAAGGGGCAAGAAAGATGAAAATGCTGAGGGCGAAGGCGACGCCGCAGGAAAAGGAGGAGCTGTTACCGGCTGCGCAGGATGCATATCATGTCTTATTGGACCATTTCTCTTTGCTTGGTTCATCGCAGGTAAATAGAAGACATAAAACTACAGTAATTATCTTATACTTTAATGCATAGAGTCCCGGCACACTGAAACAGGGCCAACATTTGCTCAATTGTATGTTATGCTAAACGCCAGCCTTGTATCTCATAATCATTCGTGTAATCTTAGTTTAATGTCTGTGTACCACCAAACATTCTGCGCCAGCTTGATGTATTATTATAAAGAAGTTGTGTTGTCTGATCAACTCAGCGGGGGGAGGGGGGGGGCACAAATCCTATTTTTCCTTTGAAATGTTTTAAACCCGAAATATTCTTGTCGGTAAAGACAGAAGAACCCCTTCCTATTCACGTAATCAATTTTATAATAATATCTCATGATGCTGCCTCGTAAGCCTTTAAGGTCGCTCGTTGTAACTGTAAAATAGACGATGGCGGTGTCATGGCGGTGAAACTACACAGCAATAAAGTTCACTAATAAGTTAGATAAATATCAGTAGATAAGTAGACCTTTCAAATAGATAAGTAGGTCGGAAGATAGAGCAATAGATAGATCGATAGATACGAGCAGGTAGAGGCATGAATACTGCTAGACAGATATTAGCTTTGAGTTATCATTATTACAATTTCAAACCGTTATTTAACACGCTTCTTTCTTTCTGCATTTCCAGGTAACGTCTGGATTTACCGAACATACGAACCAAGTTACGATGACGTCAATGCCGCCGATTACTGTAACAAGACGCTGTACCTGTTTTCGTTTTGGTTGCTAAATGTCACCTACATTCTAATCGGGCTGAGTTGCTGTATCGGCATATGTGGATGCTGCGTTGCCTGCATTCGGGGGGATAAAGGAAAATAGTGGGGAGCGTCACTTTTAAACTAGTGCTAGGAGGGAAATCTAACCCAGGTACTTGCTCGTAAGAAAAGTAAACAAACAAATCAAAACAATGTAATCGTTGTTGAATGATATGTATGAATGTGAATGGACATAAAAAAGATAGAGCATCTTGACAATAAGTAGCCGTCACTAAATGTGTTTTCTCTAAACTTGTCGTTTTTCATATTTTAGATTATGAGTGGGACTTATCTAGACTGAAAGATCCGTCGCTCGAGGACGCTCTCTACGCTCCGTAGAGAGCGCCCTCGAGCGACGGATATTTCAGCCTAGAACTTAAATTACTCAGAACGGTTTTAAGCATGATATACTGTGACAACTTGTGACCATGTGATCTCCTTATCTGTGTTGTGACACTGGCTGTGATTCTTGTATGAAGCGATTGTTATAGCTTTCTTTTGTTGTCAATTACCTGTTGTGCAATTAGCTGTGTGTATTTTAGAGTCTGCTGCCGTTTCCAAAGTTTTTTACATGTAATAGACCTGGTAACCTATTGATGTACGAATTGTGCAAAAGAGATTTGTGAATTCCTGACACATATCCGACTAATCCTACGTGACGTGTCCTTGCCTGGCATTATTAGAAGTAGTTAACTGTCGACAAACTGTCGACAAACTCTCCATTCAGGGATTTCGCGTCGATCGTTGTCGTTGTTTCACAGTCCACAAATCAATCCACGGTTGCCACATATACGGGACATTGTATACAAATGTCTCGGAACCCTGAAGGATCGCAGAGATCATCCAAAGCGGATTTTTGAACAAGTAGAGAATACCTGGTGGGTGTGAAGACGCCGATACGATTACGCTGCCAACCGAGTATATACACACAATCAAACATTGCGATGTTCCGTCTTTATCTGCAGATAATTACTTTACCCGCAAAACATGTGTTTCAATCGGACTTTCTTTGCAACATACCAAATTGTTATACGCCACCTTTATTTGCGCAACCGTTGTTCTTCATCAGGGTCTCAAATTTCTATTATAGTCTATTATCTCCGATCAGACACTTTCAAATAATGATTACATGTCATGCATATTTAATATTTTTCATTTCGTTATTGTTAAAATTTAGACATGTCGGAATTACCTTTGAAATTCTTCGGGTCATCGGCCTTTTTTCAAGAATGTTTTGTTCAATACTGTCTTGTTTTGCTCATAAGATGGTATTCGATTTTAGTCAAATATTTAAATTTCTATGGCATCTGAGAGCGTCTTTTAAGTGTTCACCTTCTTTTATAGCTTTAATACTCTTATATTTAACTTTCTCAGATCTGAACAAAACTTCACATGTGCAGCTTCATGAAAGTTCAATACGAATAAACGATTCACTGTTATTATCTTGTAGGCTGGATTCCGAGAGTTTCTTCTTAATCGATGTTTGTTGTGGTCAGAAACACTCTTACTAGCTCTCTAAGCGACTGGTGCAATGCGCATCTTAATTAACTTTGCTTAATTTGTCCACTCCCAACGGTTTCAATACAAAATTGACGTAGAGACCGATGGAGACAGAATGACGAACAGATAGACTCTCCCCCTCTCCCTCCCTTTCTCTCCCTCTCTCCGAATGCACAACCATCCATCTATACATTTAAATAAAGATCACGCTTCATGAATGTGTGTTTCAGTATATGTTTGCTTTTTAGCATTCGCATGCAAATCTAGATGTATTATATTGCCACCTGAATGGTAGTATAACTGTGAAAGCATACTAGTATACTTTAACTCGAGAAGGATCCGGTAGGCCTACTCGTAATGCGTACCCTTGAAATTTGATCAAGGGCAAAGATTTGAAAGCAATCTTCGATGTGATAGCTGCAGAGTTTGTCAGTTGAAATGGGAAGTAATTGACATGTAGCTTCGAGTTTGACACAGGTATCTACAGGTACCAACCGGTTAACGGACGTTTTACAAGGAATTACGTAAGTCATTATATTCATGATACAGTCTCCACTGAACCGATCAGTGACTTTCTAATTATTGCAGTGCGGAAAAGATGCCTAAGCTTGATGACGTGCCGATATGGTCCAATCAATAATATTACACATAAATTAATAAATTTGATATTTTAAAAATATTTTTGCAGTCTATATGCCTGGTGAGTATATGCAGAAATCTGGACCGTGGACGCTGTCCTGTGTGAGCATTCGAGTTTGTTCAAGGATAGTCGTCTGGAGCATGGCCGTAAAACAAAAAGGTATAGGCCTACGGTTCAAACTACAAGACACAATCTCTACAGGTTTTCGTCTCATAAAGGAAAAGGGAGGTTAATAATTTTCATTTTTGCCACATGTTTTGATGTCAAATCTCTACATTTTCTCAAAAAGGATGGATCAAAAGTGGCAGAATGGAGAGTCCAAAGTCCTGCTGACGTCAAAAAACAGAAGGGAAGTAGGGGAAAAGGCGAAAGATGTATGCGATAATAAAAAAGCAGTTTGTGTGAATTGTGTTTCAGGGTAGGCCCTAATATGTCTCATGTTGACGTCTGTCTGAAGTGTGCGAATTTCATAACATTAGGCTAAATAATTACAGACAGGGTGGAAGGTCTCCCTTCATATCAAAATTTCCAGTCAAAAAATTGTAACTCCCGTCAAAAGTTTACTTACATAGACCGAGAAAGGGGAGTCAAAACGGCTTAACCGTCAGTATGCGGAGATAGAAAAGAACACTGGCGGACCGTGCAATTAGCCCGCCATCATGTGGTCACTCTTCACGTCAAAGAACAGCGCATGCGTAAAGCGGTCCTTTCGAACTTATCTGGAAGGCGGCGGATAAGAAACAGGAATACGGAGACAAAGTCTAAGCCAAAACGTCGACCAGGTATTTTTCATGAATTGGAATGCGCCCCATAGGCCCATCCTCTAAGTAGGGTAGGTTTTTATTATTTGAATGGTGGATAACGGTGTCCAGCTTGCTAGTCGAGCAACTGCACATTCATGATTCGATGTCCACTGTCCCATGTTCCCTCCCATTCCCACCTCACCCCAATCTATTTTTTACATCCATGCCCCAGTGGACTTCCGGGAGTGAACTATGGTCGTTATCTCACAGTTTCATGTTGTTCCCGGCGCAATACTTATACTTTTGCACTTATTGTTGATTTTGTCAATGGATTGAGAAATTTGATTTTCCACTTGTTTACAAAATCAACCAGGAAAAGTTGTTTTGCCATGCACCTCTGCAACAGTTCTGAATGTTCAGCTCTTCCAAAATTTACTTGTAGCATTTGTTTTCTGAAGTATCCATGTAGAGAGACCGGGAGAGACAAGCCAGCTGTAACTAGGTTATGGTTGCAAATTGAATCAACTATTATTTCAATAGAAAAAATCCCACTTTATGATTATATTACTATTACTTTGCGCAGGCTGGCTGCGCTATTAAAGGTCATACAATGAAAAATCTTGTTAGTTATTCTCTTTGTTGGCATTGACAATCGTATGTCAAGCAATTTTGTTATTGATATTTGCATCTTTAAATTCTACTACAGCAAGAACTGTAGGTGTGTTTAGGAGGTCAACAAATGCCCCCATATTACAATGGCCTTGCACAGACTTCAGGCTATGCCAAATTCATGGATTTAGGAGAACAGCCCATTCTCTTTTGTATACCTTAAAGGTACACTGTCACCGTAAATTTGCATATTCCATAAATGGTAAAGGGGCGGGGCTTAGCGTACTACCCGTAACACCTGTAGCTGTCGGTCCTCCATATTTGATACGTCAAATGACATGCAGACGACGCTGCTAAGTATGCCATGGCTAGTCGTGTGGGGGCGCCCTTTTTAAAAAGTGGCCACCCGCGTAAAATCTGCGATTGGCTATTAAAAAACAGGTGACCGGATACCTTTAATATGATGCCTTTCTCATCACAGTATTGACAACAAATAATTTCAGCGTATTAGCATTGCTATTTGAATGTAGAACACAAAGAAAACATGTACACACAAATATGCACACACAGACAGACACAGACACACAAATATACTATATATATATAAATTTATATATATATATAAATATATATATATATATATATATAAATATATATATATATATATATATATATATATATATATATATATATATATATATATATATATATATATATATATATATATATAACACAAATAACTGCAAATAATTTGAGTTATTATTTATAACGCTCTGCTTTAGCATCAAGCACTGTAATTTCCCATGAGGACATCTGTATACTTCGATATACATAAATACACACACACACACATATGCTCATAGATGACTTCATTGAGAGACTATGAATTACATCATGAATACCCATCTTCAACAATTCTATGAATGTGCTCCACCGAGTGTTTGTGTTACTGTAATCCAGTTGAGTATGACAGCGCTGTTTCTCCTCTGAATCACCTCTGAATGTTCCCATGAGTGATTGCTAGCACCTGTATGTTTGTCTCCATAGGTGGTATGCCTTCAGAGTTGAAACACATCCAGAGTAACAGACCCCAGACAAGGTTTTAGAAGACATTCATGGATCTGAAAAGGGAACCAAGGACGAAAGTTCCAGAGTCTTTCCCATTCCCTTTTCAGCCATATGATATCCAACAGCGTTTTATGAGAGAGTTATATAAAACTTTGGATCAGGGCAAAGTTGGAATTTTTGAGAGTCCAACAGGAACAGTAAGTCACAGTTTTTTTTCTCTGTTCCCTCTGACACTTTCTGTCATACACATTCTATCATTCATATTCGATGATTGCAAATGTGTTGTAGTTGTGGTAAACTGGCCACACCAAACTTCAAACACGTACCAATCATGGCGCATTGATGGAAAATTGAAAGTGCTAAGCTGTAGCAGAAGCAGCGATGCGGTTACAGAACTGAATCTAACAAAGGCTTGGCTGCTGATGCTAATGCTTGAAATATATCTTATCAATCATTGACATTTATTTCAAAGCATTTGCCAGTGTTTGAGTGTGGCACCTGTGTTGAGATCTTGATATCAAAGTAGAATAAAAAGAGTTGTGCTAAATTGGACTTTTCTCTGGATGTTCTGATTCTACATCAAAAAATTTTAAAACAGGTGAAGCAATAATCTATTTTTGCATGAAGTATAATAGATAGGTGTATCATAAAGACAACAGTAATGTTATCATAAAAAGAACAATATTGTCAGGACAGCATTGTATTTGTCACTCTACTGTCAGATGTAAGGGAATGGTGAGAAACTGTCCTTAATTGTTTCAATTTATTTTTCATTTAAATATCAGACTAGCTAATTGAAGTTTTGCTAACATGATCAGTACAGCAGTATATATATCAAAGCAAATCAGTAGACTGTACTGACGCTTGGCTGTGCTAGAACTTAGATGATGGTTTCATCTGTGGTCACTTTCTCAACTTCAGACTAGGCGCACCTTCTCAACTCTTTTATTAATAGTTTGATCTTATGCAAGATGCCCTAGAAATTTCATCAAGTCACACAACCACCAACACATCGGCAATGTAACAAATTTTCTTTCATCATGGACAATTCTTAACGCATCAGCATTTGCATCCCCAGGGGCTGGAGGAAGCTGTCCTCTGTTCACTGCCCATTGCATGTTACTGACAGATCTGAACCATTGACTTTACACCAAATTTATTATGCCTTCATGACTTTTGAAAAGATATTGTGGTCCTGAACAATGCATGGTTGAAGCAAGAAAAGTTAAAATTCACCAAGGAGTGTATTACTGTAATTAGTGTTTATATAAGTTTCTTTTTTCTTTTTTTTCAGGGTAAATCATTAAGTCTCATTTGTGGTGCTTTGACCTGGCTGAGAAAATACGAAGAAGAGCAGAGGCAACAGTTAGAGGATATCCTCCAAGGGAAAGTTACCGTGGCAACAAGGTGTGTCACTCTGTGATATGCTGATTAAGTGCTGAAATTACTACCTACATATAGCATTAAATTGCTCGACACTAGTCAGTTATTTTGATATGACAGAGTGTAATTGGAGTTGATTACTTGCATTTCATGAAACCTGTAATGGCTCCCCATTCACATATGCAGGAATTAATGTCATTCTAATTTCTCAGGTGCCTAGTATGCGAGGATTGTGAGAGCACCTGAGTCGGATCTGTTTGTTTTCACATCCTGTATTGTTGCATGGGTAGTGAAATACATGTTCATTTGACAAGTACTCATCGGTCCTTTGCTGTCCCTGTACCCAAGCCATGCATACTACTTGACAAATGTGGGGTCGCACATTACAAAACCAGAACTACAGCGCTGGCAGACGACACACTTCAAAGTGAATGGATTTGTGCACTCCCCACCGGCGATAAATATGTATGAAGATTGGCCAACGCACTATGCACAATGCCACATGGTATATTTTGACTAATACATTGCAAAATTTTAATACTAAATGCCGATAGAGCAATGAGAAGAAAACTTGATCAATAGACATGTTTCGTAAAACATTATATGTGAATAGATGTTGACTAATATGAATCAAAGAAAGATATTGATGAAAATGGTGTTTTCGACAATAAAATATAACTGCAGTTTTCACAAGTATTGAACAGACGTGAGAAAAATACTCCCACACCCGAATAGACTGAAATGGAATGTTACACACTCATTGGGGAATTTCTGTCTCACACATGCCAGATATGTTTGTGAAGCTATCTGTTTGTTGTTTTGTTTGATATCTCGCAAATGGCTTGTCAGATTGAAATGATCTGTTTACACCAATGTGTTGTTTGAATGGCAAGACTAGTGATGGTTGGTTTGTCTCTAAATACAGCAATGTACTCCAGTATGTGCTGCTACTGCTGCCAGTGACAAAAGTTCAAACAAACATGTGTCTTTGTGCGCCTTTCTTTATTCCTGCAGCCAGTAGTCATAGTTTGAGATGTGATGTTTCAATTAGAACATCAGTGGTATCACAATTTGCTGCCTATTTAGAACAATTTTGAACATACTGAGTGGTGTGTTTTTTGGGAAAGGGATTTGAAGAATAAAAGTTATCCAAATATGTTAGTATGCTTAGGTGAAGAAGCAGGATACCAAGAATCCTTGTGATAATAAAATTCAGAGAAAACTGTTGATTTTCTGAATTTCTGTTTGAAATCTGAACCATTCATCAAATTTACATGAATTTCATTTGTACTGTGTAATTTGATTTCCAAACAGAATTGGTAAAGAAGAATAAGATTTTTAAAATGACTGACCCACTTTGCTACAGGCCATGTAATGAGCGAATAGGAATTTTACACCAAGGCATATACAATACATGCGATGATAATTTTTATCAGTGACAGCAAAAATATGATGCTACTGGTACAGGTACAATATAGGGTCGAATACCTATCTCTTCATAGGAGTGGTATCATAGATGTACCAGTAAGCCCTTGTCTAGCTTGTACACATGGATATAATTGCCATTTATTACTGCCCATTCTCGACACTAGGGATCAATTAAAGCTTTTTAACCAAGCAGTTGGATTCTACAATGTGTACATTATGATTTATTTATTCATTTATATTTATTTATTCAGAAATCCTACTGGATCAAGTCCCATTTACAGGTTTCTCAAAAACTAAAAAAAAACCAGTTAAAATATTGATATTGTCGAAAAAGAATATGTTTTTATATTGCTGTGTCATTTTTTTTTATCATCCCCAGTGCCGACTGCGATAGCAAAATATTAGTGAAGGAAACAACTGATGAGCCGGATTGGTTGGCAGAATTTGATGAGAAGAGGGCACAAGCTGAAAAAGCCGCTGAGCTCAAGGTAAAAAGATAGCCTTACAAGAAGGAAAGAACCGTTTCAAGGGTGATTGTGTTTTGTCTTCCTCTCACAGGTTGTCAGCAATTTCCGGGCCACCATTGAAGGCCTTCATTGCCAATACTGTTTGCATTCAGTTTGTCAGTCGCTATGGCAATGAGTGATGCAGATAATGAGGTTGTCATAGAAACAAAACAGGCAGAATCATACAGGGCTGAAATGTAAGGCCACAGCGACCTCCTCAACAAAAGTATTTTGGTTTCACATTGCATTCAAAATGATGTTAGTCTTTGACAAGCTTAACAATGAATACTACGTTATCAGTAGCAATTTAGTGTGATCTGTAAACAAGGATTTTTGCAGGATGTAGGGGAGGTGAAATGTGTGAAGGACTCTATATCAAAATGTAAACAACAGAAATCTACGTCAGGATGTCTTTTTTGATGTAAAATAAGCATTTTATTCTCAAATGTATGAAATCAAGTTGTGATTGCACCCAGAGTCAATCTACCTATGCTTGCAGCAATAAGCATATACAACCAAGGAATTCAATAAGAGGGGTGGTGTGAGCAAGTAGGTGATATGAACATTGCGATGACATTGAAATAGAGGTAGATAGATAAACTAAGATTTCAAAGCACAAGTTGAAATAAGTCTTAATGAATAAGGACAAATGAAAAAAAAAATGAGAATATACTTTTTAGCTGTTACTAATGCACTAGGGACTTGATACTCTGTATGAATGGAACCATATTGAATTTTTGATAATGTTGCAATCAGCGTTTAATATCATACATAATCTCTTGTAGAATTAATGAGGCAGCAATTTGACTCTGTGCTTCTGAAAATGTGTTAAAAAGCACTGTAAATGCAGGGTGTGTAGCGTAGTGTAGATTGCCCTGCCCTAATGGCTGTGAAGAAGGAAAAATAAAGATGCTCTATTTTGCTGTCCAATCAGTCGTATTTGGAATTCTTTGACCTGTTCACCCCAATTCCCTGTAAACAGGTCCACACTCACCATAGATAACAATGGGTTTGGGCCAAACCATGGTGGTGAGAGAGTTAACAATATGGGGGTTTTATAGAATATAGAGATTGCTAATCTTGCACATTTGTAAAATCATTTTAGTCATTGACATTTAATGTATTAATCATCAATCAAAATTAGTCAGCAATTTCTTTGAGTTTGACTTACAATCAAAATAATGGTCTATCATGAAAATAACAGGTGAATGAACATGGCTCATTTTAAAGCCCATCAGCTGTATCTTTTTTTATATTTTCAATATGATGGTTGGACATCACACACAACTTTAATGTAAAAGTGCTTACCCAAGTGTGACCGTAGAACATTGTAGAAAAATTGGTGACGGATGCACAGCATAGATTTTAACAAGTAAATGAATTTGGAGTTGCAACTCTAATACAGCTACTGCATATATATGTGCAAGCAAATCCAGCACCAAAGATTGAAATATTGACATTTTCAAAGACAATGTGGTGTAATAACAGGAATCCAACACATCTCTATCATTACTGGCTGGTATTTTCTCGGTAAGCAAAATGCAAAAGCTACAGCTAATGGGGCTTTAATATTACCATAACCAAAGGTAATACTTACTTTGTTTAGCTTGCCATTTAATCAATATGAATCATATTTCATATCATAGAGAACATTAAAAAATAGATGAAAAATCATTGTTGGGTAGAATGATTCATCTCAATGTCAATATACAATGGTAAAAATTATAGTTTTGTTTCCAGCTCAATACTGTAGATGCCTGTTGAAGAAATTGAAATTTCACTGTCGAAATATGGCAATTATATATGTTGGAATGGAATGGAAATGTGAATTATTTCACATTATTATAAAAAGAGCTAGATACAAATCTTACAGTTTCTATGACCCTTAGGATTTTTTAGTTGCAGACAAAGGCGATTTTTCTTCAAACCTAACATTTAACGCTTATTTTGTTTGGTGGCTCTTCTATTTTCCAAGTAAAATTGTTTGAAAGCGCTGTATAGACATAAGTAAAATGTCACAGTGAAAATGAAAATAAAATTGAAATGTAATAGAAGGAGCAATTCAGTTCATTGTCTTATTTGTTCAGAAAACGGGTTTCATTTAAAAGTACACACAAACTTCATCTGAGTTATGAAGCATATCAGTGGAACACTCAATGAGTCTGAATTTTTTTTGCAAATTAAACCTCAGAAGAAACGGGATTTGTTATCGTATTCTCAAACATTACATTGTTGGTTGGACATAAGTGTTCTTGACTGGAGCTTGCGGAAACTGTTTCAGATGGGGTTTCAATGGGTCCAGCTGTTGGCCTCTGTATTGTGATTTTAGGCACTCTAATGTTCCGTCTGCGGCAAAACATGTTCTTAACAGCCGACCTGTAGTTGTCGCTGAACGCAACGTACACAAATGGCCGAATCGCACAGCCAGCTGTGAAGACCACAGAGGTCACGACAAGACCCAGCGTTGGTGCCTCGGAGAACACCTGTGATCTTGCTAGGGAACTGAGGATGGTGTATGGCAGTGCAGAAACCAAGCTGATTAGGAATATGATCTGAGATGCCTTGGCCAGTTGCATAGCGGCATTCTGTGCCGGATGATCAGGCGAGCTTGTGTAGTCAGTGGTGCTCCCCACCTGTCTGGAATGTTTGCGCATCTGGTGGAAGGTCAGGCCGTAGCAGTACAGTGTCGTTGAAAATGGCAGTACATAGGCTATGCAGAGTGTGAAGTAGGAGTACATGCCAAACCAGAAGGAACAGTGGCCGGTTGACGTCGCAATCTGCTCCTTGCTGACCTGGGTGTTGGCCATCAAAACTGGGAACCAGATGAGAGGATTGGAAGACCAGCAAAGCACCAGGGACATCACCACCGTTGTGTTCGTTGAGTAACCTGTGCATTTACTGGCATAGACCAACACCACACAGTGGTTGATGGCGAGGCACATGGAGTGGTACAACATCAGAGAAATGGTCACGTGGTATAAGTACTGGTGAATTCTGCACAGTGTAGTTTCACCTACCCCACTGAACATGTACATGTAGAACTGCAGGGGAACAACGACCATCATTGTCAGCAAGTCAAGGAAACTCTGACTGGTTATGAAGGCACTGGCTAAAGTCCTCAGGTACTGATTCCGTAGAATAGCTATGATGATGATCAGTGTGGCAACAACTCCAACTAGGATGCAAGGGGCTAACACCCCAATGACGGTATTCGTCGGGATCCTTTTGGTTTCGTTGATTCCATCAGATTCCTGGGGCAAAGCTGGCATTGGATACATCATTCGAACAGATCAGACGGGTTTTACTTCACCAGTGGCCACACAGGGCGGATGTTGTGTGGATCAGCTGCGATGACAGAATAAGACTTTGTGTTCAGATCTTGAGCAGTCTGGTGAACTGTTTCAGCCGTAATGTGGCGATCGCATCTATATGCTCTCGCCCGTACATCAACAGAATAATTTCAAGTGCAAGTTGTCCCTTGCTTTTGACAAGACGATTCACTGTTCAGTGGTGACGCTGTTGTTCCGTTTTTACCTTCTGTTCGTAAGTGTGGCTAGGCCACCTTGAAATTGACGTCACGACACACTCTCACACCATTGGCTTGCCAAGATTAGCCTCATTAAATCCCCAATTCCCATCAGCATTTCTTCTTTTTTGTTACCATGGGAACTTGTTTCATATTGTAAGTTCAAAATCACTCAATCAATTGTCAATTCAGTAATTTAAGATAATGATTATTTAAATTTTTCCCTTTATATACTATGGTTATGATGTTTTTTTTAGCTGAATTAAAATACTGCAGATTACAATGAAAATCTGCAAGTGTTTACAGTAATTCAGTATTTCTCATGTGCAATATCCTGTAGTCGATGTCTGGGACTGTAACGTACAGGAAGTTAAAACAGACAATCCTAAAGTATGGGAATTGAAGCCCCGTTAGCTGTGTCTAAATTTTTAAATTTTTTATTGATAAAATATTTTTGAAGTCAAGTGCATGTTATTTAGAAATTTTTACTGAAGTATGACCACAGAACTGTTTTCAAAGATTGCAGATCAACACACAAACTAGATTTTTACATCTTATAGAGTTCGAAATTTCCAAGTTAAAACTTGAAAAATAGCCTCTACAAATAAATACAAATATTCGAGTGAGGTCAAATATTAAATTTCCTCTACTCTGCGAAAACCAAAGAACAAGAGCAAATGATAGACAGCAATCACCTAGATGGAATCATGTGATTAGATGGGAACATGGCAAAGGTATCGGAAAATCAGAGGTGCACAAGAAACTGAATAAGAGTCCATTCCATGCCAAAAGACAAATGGTGACAGGGCTGACTAGTGAAAAGTCAACTCTCTAACTCTGCAAGATTTTTGATCGAAATTTGTGCATTGACAAGCCTTGGTAGTACCCTTCAAATCCATGTCTGGGATTTCATTTATATGCCTTTTTTTTGTAATCCACTATTAACGGTGTTATACTGAGAGGTGTTTTTCAAGGAATTGTAATTGTCGCACCATATAATTTGAATGGAGACTTGGATTTGCAGGGTGTTGCTAGGGCATGTCAATACATAAATTCTATCGGAAATCTTGCAGTGTGTTTGCTAAAAGGAGGAAAAACAGATTTTAGAAAGGTTCAGCAAAACACTTGTCACATGACTATTATGCAAATAATGACTATGTACTGTGCAAGGTCTGATTTCCCAATATCAGGGCTTTCAGAAAATATATACTTTATAGGGGTTTGGGACTTCTATAACTGAGAAAAAAATAGAAATCAAGTGTCTATTTGGTATGTAGCTACCTTAAGTTTGTATTTTGATTGACAGTACCTACAGTTTAAATTTTTCCGATCCTGAATCATGTTGATGCTTTGAGCTTTATTTAAGACATGTGTTGTACCTTTGACAGGAAGAAATTGAAAGAAAGTTGAAATATGAGGAGAGGTTGCGGCAGTTGAAAAATGAGACTCGGCATAAATATTCCGTTAAAAGAAAGGTAAGCCTTCACTACAGTAAAACTCTTGTGTGAAATCTTTGCTGGCAGTGACACAGCAGTCACAGACCCCATAGAACTAACATTTTCATCTCAGGGAGTGTTTCATGGTCATGTTGACTTTTGTTTGAATGTTTCCATGGAGATTAATCCCAGTAGGGTCCACAGTTGTTACGGTGATAACAGAGCTGCCATTGTGACAACGTGTCGGCTGCCTCATAATTGAAGTGTTGCACAAGACAGTACGACACAAAGAGCTACTTGTCCATCTTCACAACAAACCAATTTTGAGTGATTAAGAAGTATTTCCCAGACTCAGCCACTGAGAATTACAGTAAGGAGGTATCGTAGATGACAAAATTTCTACTGAGCAAATATTGTTTATTGTAGTGCGTCCTTTGTTGCCATTTTTACCTGGACCAACTCGCTGGGTGAGGTGGCGGGTTTTCACTGATGTGGTGAAATAGGCGTATTATGAAATGGCCTCCCCAGAGCACACAGGTGTTTTGGATAATTGTTCTCTGAGGTGGTCGTGTCATGTTCTAGGATTCATATCTCACTGCATTGGATGTTCTTCTTATCTACTTTTAGCGATGTAGAAAGATTTGATTTCAAAGATAGTAATTCCTGACACCAACCTCACTTGATGAGTCACATTTGTCCTTATCAACGGTATTCTGTTGCCATCAACACTGAACGGAAACAAGTAAATGGATAATAATTATCATGAAATAATAATTTTCTGACACATCTGCTATCTTTTGTTGGATAGAAATCTCTGATAGAAATTTCACATTTTTATTTACTGTGTAACTGTTGCTTTTAAAAATGAAATTTATGATTCCTCTGCCAAATGCAATCTTCACTCCCAGCAAACGGCCGAGTCTGTCACCAAAGATGAAGATGTTGAGGGTTCAGTGTCGCAACCTTCAGGTAGCATCAGGGAGGATGAAGATGATGATGATTTGGTTGTGACAGAGTATCACAGTGATGAGGAAGGCGCTGCAAGGAGAATTGGTGATGATGATGATGAAGATGAAACAGAAAATGATGATGAACCTAATATTACCAAGGTAACAAGGCACCAACAACACCCACAGTTTACAAAATAGCAAAAGGGACAAATTCTTGTTTGAAATTTCATGAGGAGTAAATTTCATTGTTTAACATGTTTTAATATAACAGACAGAGTTATTGACTGAAAATCATTTACAGTGATTTTACGACTTATCCGGACACCAAACTTGCTAATTACCCAGCAACTTCGCTGGTGATATTGAGACTTTGATCAGTAATTACCAAAGCACTTTGGTAATTCACCTCAAACTTGATACTTGATCTGGCTGCAGTAACTCCATGGGTGGCAAAGTGTAAACACAGACGCCGACATCTCAGTGCATACAGTGATAGCATAAACCAATTTGACGGACATGAGTTTGCACTCAAAGTTTTCAACAGTGTACCCATACAAAAAATTGCTGAACAAAGTGATGAAAATGACACAGGACAAATACAACTTGCATTGCAGTAAACCTACCCACTGCACCACAAAGATTTCTGTAACTTCAATGGACATCATGTCTGATTGAACAGTCCTACTTAAATACTTTTTCCGCTCAATTCGTGCTGATTTAGGCACAATTATTGAACACCACTAAAACTTTCAATCACTTTCCTAAATCAACTTACACCTGAAGAAATTGTAAAGGAAGCTAGAATACAGAAAAGATTTTCAATCTCTCTATCTTCATGAACGGGCATTCCTCGATCACATTTATGCTGATAGACAACCATTGCCAAAAGGCAGCAAAACTCAGCAACGATTCAGAGCTAAACTGACGCAGTATTTCATATCCCTGCATCAAAGGAAATTGAAAACACAATCCCATCAGTGATATTTGGTAAAATCAATCATATCTTGACATAATAAAAGTGAAACAAAGACGTCTTGTACTTTGCCGATCAACAGCACAGTGTGAACTGTGAAGTGGCATCTGCATTGCCTGCACATAAAAGCAACTCACCTACATCAGTATCAAATGGTCTGCATCTTATGAAAACAACAACTGGCAGTGAAAGTTGTAATAGTCACCGGTAAAAACTCTTCACGGATGAAAGGATAATTGCTTCAAATGAATGAAACTGCAGGTTTTAGAGGAGGAAAACCAATGGCGGATGCGTGGAGTGGGAAAATTATATTTAGGTGACGGAGACGGAGGGTCATAGGATTATAAATAAACTGGATAATGTAGGATTTTCCTCACAATGGTGTAACAGGAATTCCAATGTCAGCTTGTTTTAACGTTAGTAATAGTTTTTCTGCTCTAAGAAGTAATTTAACAAACTCTAACGACCCATTATACTCTCCTTACCTCTCCGTAGTTGAGTTTTACATGTAGCACAGATGAACAGCACACATGTACATATGTTGGTTTTACTGAGGAATGCTGTTCAGTGGAATGCCAACCCCTGGTCACAAATTAGTTTATGGCACTAGTATGATACTTATCAGTGACTTTGTATACACATTGTGTACCCCATGGAGCACTCATGCAGCCAGATCAAGTATCAAGTTTGAGGTGAATTACCAAAAGTGCTTTGGTAATTACCGATCAAAGTCTCAATATCATCAGCGAAGTTGCTGGGTAATTAGCAAGTTAGGTGTCCGGATAAGTCGTAAAACAACAGTAATTCCCAACAAAGATAGAAAAGATCAACGACAAGATATTATGACAATTTCCGTTATCTATCAGAAATACATGCTAATATACCTCGTACATGGATTAATGTGATACAACACCTTACATACCACAGTGCCTATTTGCCTAGCTTTAGGAGAGATCAGCTATCAGAATAACCACCCAACTGTATCCCCATCTTTACAAAAGGTGTTCAATAACCAAGTTAAGTTGTTGCAATTTTCTGACCATGTCCCCTCAACATGGCTGTAAAGTTTATGGAGCAGTTGTGCATGCATACTCTCTATTGTACATGGCACACAGACTTCATAAAATGAACAAAAAAGATAAGCCGACAGTGAGCTAGCACTGTGCTGTTCTTGTGATGCCTACTCCTCTCTTTATTGCAGATATATTACTGCAGTAGAACTCACTCTCAGCTGGCACAGTTTGTCAGAGAGGTACAGAAGAGTCCATTTGGTGAAGATACAAAGGTTGTCTCACTAGGATCTCGACAGGTACCGACGATTTCAAAGAGTGAATTTTTTTCTGACAGATATTCTTGATAGATGAAGTGTAGTAGTGAGAAATGTCCTGTGGTTATGAAGTTTAATGGCGAAAATTGTACTCAGATTAAAAGTTTATCATTCTCAGACACCACACTCTACAGCTAGTGTGATGTCATAGCTAAGCAAATTCTAGCAAATCACACACAAGTTATTCAAAAAAGTTTATTTGGGGATGAAGTGACCTCTGTTTAGAGTTCAGTGATCGACTTAGCTTATGTTACTGATTATTCAAAGGAAGTACACCAAAATGTACCTGCGGAGAATACTTTAGATCTTTGGCATAAATTTTGTTATTTCCTAAGTTTGAGAAGAAAAAGTTATATTTGTTAAATCCGCAGAATGATGTCTTCTAGCTGATTAATTCAAGTCTTCTCCCAACTTATTATTTGAAATATATTCTTAAAAAAATAAAAGTAATGCAGGCAAAAGTCTGTATAAGATTGATTCATCTTTCTGTGTCTGACCTTAAGTCATACATTTTTCACAACTATTTCTTTATAGAATTTGTGCATCAATGAAGCTGTCAAGAGGCTTAAATCTGTATCACTGATGAATGACAAATGCTTAGAAATGCAGAAGAACAAGAAGAAAGGTATGGCCCTCTATAATAGAAATGTATGCCTTTGTGGAAAGCATTTGACAAAAACTTAGTAGTTCAAATATGTTTTGTACTTTTTGTGTTGTTTGAAGATAGTTTGCACCTCAAAATTGAAGGAGTTCAACGTTTTCTTAAACTTTTCATAAAGAAATCTCAATAACATTCCTGTTTGGAAATAAAGAAAAAAATCAGGGGTCATGGTTCGAAATTTTGTAATGTAGAAACAAGTTACCTAATATATTTACTGAAACTTCAAATTCAAAATGACTGCCATCTTTGTGTGAACTCTGTTTGGAAGAATTGAATTTTCCATTTTCATAAAAATAAAGCTGGTGAAAAGTTCCTTTTCCCCATGAGTTTCAAAATGAGCCCTCTCAAGGAGTGGACTACAAAGTATTGGAAAGGTTTGAGAGTCCAAAAATCGGTCCCAGGGGCATATGTGATCAAACATAACAGTATTGGGATTGATGTTTCAGCCTGGTCAGTGGTATCAGAAGTTCTGACATCGTCTTTCATTTACAAATGATATTTTATCATTATTTAGTGAAGAAGATTTTTCTAGATTGCTTCAGAATTTTGCTAGAATAACTGAGTCAAACTTTAAAACTTCGTACTTTCTCCATTGTTGCTGAAATGAGTTCAACACTATACCCAACAAGTAAGATTTTTGGATCTAGATACAACTTTAATTCACGCTACTTTACGGTTTTAGTCTATATTGTGCAGGGATGTAGAAAATTTTGGTAACAGATGGCAAAAATAAAAGTACAGGTGGTTACAAGTAGAGTATGTGCACATTAAGTTTGTGCAAAATGTCGCAATTTTTTACTATTACTAAATTTTCACAGCAGGCAAATTTTAGCTGACAGCCAGTTCTTTTGGCCTGCTGCCAACTATTTTCTACATCCTTGTTGTGGCATTCTTATGACAACCATATGCTCCACTATCAATGACATTGAACTTACCTGATGGGTGACTGACTGGTTATGTCTGTGGTCAGGGTGGTCAGCTTTTTGTTAAGCAGAAGCTCTTCTCTCAACCCTCAATCAACTTTGATAATTGGTGTAAGTATTCCAAGGCATGTCTTGATTCAGATTTGTTCAAATTGACATAAATTCTCCCTCATAATTTTATTGAGAATATTTCCTTCAAAATTATTCTTCCATAAAACTTTTTTTCCAATAACTTTCACATTTAGGGTGTAGGCTCCATGGGATGATTTTATTCAGCTCTGGCAAAATGGTCATAAAGTTTGTATGTTCGTTTGAAACTAGAACGCTTACAGCAAGAACCAGGAAGGATTGACAGTCTCATATACATTACATTTACTGTTTTGTACGTCACACACAAGTTTTGAAGATAACATTGTAGATAAAAAGAACCGACTCATTTGAGTGTTTGGATAGAATACAGACGGGAGGTGCTGAAATACTTATATCTGTTGTTTTCTTTGTGATAGACTCACAAATCTCAGAGACAGATGATAAACCAAGAAAGAAAAGGAAAGTTGGTTCAGGTAGTTGCCCATTCTATCAAAACATGACAGATTTCAGAGACCGGGTTCTCATAGAGGTCAAGGACATAGAACAGTTGGTCGGCATGGGTAAAGAAACTAAAACTTGTCCCTACTATGGCACAAGGTACTCTGTACCACTAGCACAGGTAAGAATTAATTACCTGTGTATTAACTAATATGGGGCTGAACCCCTCAGCTCATACAGCAAAGGTTTGGAAATTTCAATTCTAAAATGCTAGTAAATGATAGTTTATTTTTTGATAATCTTTTTGGCTCCATTGTCAACAACACAGAGCTTATCAGATAGAACAGCACGATAAATACCCACAATTCATTTTGATTTGCACCAATGAAGCTTACTTTTCTTATAACTTTTTTCTGCACTACATTTAAGCAATGATGTGAAACATCTAAATAATTGTTGAGTAAAGGTATGTTCAGATTTTTAGGCAAAGATTTTCAAAATAATCATTAACTAGCCATTAACCCTTTGAGTGCCAAAGTCAATTTTTGTCACCTTTATAAAATGTACATTAGTCAAATTTTTACAGATTTTTGCCAAAATTTTGATGAAAAACTGTAGTCAATGAAATATGAAACCCGTTTGGTCCGAAATAATCAAAAAAAATTACTGAAAAATTCATAAAAACTGATAAAATGTTGCACTAAAATTTTGGTGGAAAAAATTATGGCACTCAAAGTGTTAGAGTTACATTCTGCAGGTACTGTAAATGCCATACTTTATGGAAGTAAGTTATGACAAACTGAAGGGGTCTGAGGAAAGTCAGCATGTAAATTTCTTTT
Source organism: Ptychodera flava (assembly GCF_041260155.1). Classification (NCBI taxonomy): domain Eukaryota; kingdom Metazoa; phylum Hemichordata; class Enteropneusta; family Ptychoderidae; genus Ptychodera; species Ptychodera flava. The sequence goes on along the minus strand of NC_091931.1, from coordinate 39,081,956 downwards.
GCCATTTCCATTAACAAAAATCAACATCGTTTGTTTCATAAGACAGTCTCTCTTCTGTATAGCTGAAGACACAATCAGTGGGGACTTTTACAAAAAGTGCTGTTTCCTCATTTAAAATGTGAATTGAGAGTTATTGTTTGCTTGAAAGTATGTTTTCAGAGTGGCTGCCCTGTGCAGCTGCTGTGCAAGGCAATGTAAAATTACACCAAAAAAATTACTGGTAAAACAGTGTGTTCTGTTTGCAATTGCCTTGGCAAATAAACTGAACTACATCATGGATAAGAACTTTGTAAACTGCCTGTACCGCTATGTTTCTCAGTACGGTAGAATTATTTGTATGCAATAGATGACTCCTTGTTCTTATGCTGTGCTTGTGTTTCAGTTAGTTGTGTTGCCGTACAACACACTGTTGCACAGGTCAACAAGGCAAGCGTGTGGCATTAAACTTGAAGGGAACATCATCATAATCGATGAAGCTCACAATTTACTGGAAACCATCAGTAACATCCACAGTATACAGATCACAGGAATGCAGGTAAACACTGTTAAGGAAAGCTGATAATTCACATACAACTTCATTTTCATGACTTCACCTTTGAAAAAAAAATTTGCTTTCGAGCTGTTGAAAACTTTGTAAACTTTTTTATCTTTATTTGTATATGGACTATACACAAACATTGGTAAATCAAGAAAAATATCTCATTTGGCAGTCTTTTAAAATAGGAGCTTATATGTAGAACAAAGTCATAACTTTTATTATGAACATCACTGTATACTTGTAGAATTACCCAATGATATTTATACAGTCATACTACCATTACTAGTGAACAGGTGAATTTAGAGAAGTTCATGTGAAATGTGACATGTTGATTTTCCCATGAAGTATGCATATAAAAGATAAAAAATGAAAATAAAAAAAATTTTGCTCCAAATTCAGAGCAGAAAACCGGGAAAGAGCCCAATTTCAAGTAGTGAGAAAAATTATATTCATTATGTTGTGTATTTTTGTATGAAGCAAGTTACAACCTTTCCTCAGTGATTTCACTTTCAATATTAATATATCCTTAATTACAGTGTTTCTATTATATGAATCACAATCTGATAAAAACTTCCCATATGGCTATGAGTCCCTTTACATTGGTTTGGAGTAAATTAAACAGAATCATTGTATGGTATTTTTGTAACGTCAATGACCAGCCCCACTTCTGTTAATATCTATGAACACATCAAGTGATAACATTACGGGATTTTGTCAGTACAGTTATTGTAATTGGAAACTTGTTGTAATATTAGAAGGGTGTAATATATCATTTTGTTGATGTTTTTCATAACATTGTTGGCAAAGCATAATGAAAGAATCGGCTTTCATGAAATTACCTATGAAGTTTGCCACTATTCTTGGTTTCATATACACTACAATATATGCTATAGTTTGTCAGATTAGGAATATTTCAGATCAGGTTACCTCCTGTATAAGATTACTGGAATTAGGGTTTTAAATGCACTCTATTTGAACAACTATAGTACAATATGCAAGGCTTTCTAGCTCATGGACGTGCACTTTGTCCCAATATTTCCAGCTGGTAAAGGCACACTCACAGCTAAACCAGTACATGGAAAGATACAAGAGTCGACTTAAAGCAAAGAATCTGATGTATATCAAACAGATTTTATACATTCTGACCTGCCTCATCAAATGCCTTGGTGGTAAAGTTGGAATAGCACCTCATGCTCAGAAAACAGGTCCAAGCAATGTGAAGTTGATGACCATTAATGATTTCTTATTTACAAATGGAATGGACAATATTAACCTCTTCAAGGTAAGTCTGACCTTTGACCTGAACCTTTCAACCAATCGCCATTCAGTGACGTGATTAAATGACCATTAATGACTTCCTATTTACAAATGAAATGGACAATATTAACCTCTTCAAGGTAAGTCTGACCTTTGACCTGAACCCATCAACCAATCACCATTCAGTCACACAGGGCATACAACTACAGACCCTAGAAAAAGACACTTTACCATAGAATTGTTGTTAGCAGGATATGTTGTTTGATATACTACTGAGTAGCAGCAGTTTTTGCACACTGCTGCGTAACAGATGTAAAATGTCTACACTGTTATAGTAATCTGTCTTTTTTTCAAACACAAGGTGCACTTTCTGAAGACGACTCTTTCACCATTTCTTCAAAGTGAAGATGTTATACTTAAATCTGCTCACAAATATCAGATGCATGTGGCCTGTTGAACTAAATAAAAATGTGCTATGTCCTCTAGAATTGATGGATTACTAATAAATAATAAAAATAAGTACTTTTGTTCCCATTTTTGGTAACGTAGTGCAAAATTTAATTTATCATGTCTATTTTCCCCACATTTTGATATAGTCTTTCTCATTTTGATGTACATATTTTGGTAGTACAAAGTTTCCCATGTGTGTAAATATAACCCAGCATGGATTCACATTTGATCTATCATGGTGTTTGTCGCAGATTGATAGTATGACTTGCTTTAACTGCTAGATTACTTTTTGTCTTTCAGATTGATGAAATTAGTAGGATACTTATACTTGGTCCCTACGTATTTGGCTGAAATCATTCTTCCGTAGTTTGATTGACGGACAAATCTCTCCCCTCAGTTACTTTTAAGATGTAATTTTCAAGGGTATAATGCATGTACAATGTACCAGCAATCAACCATATAGAATGCATAGCATTTGGTTTTACCGTACTCGTCCGAGTATAAGCCCCTGCTCGTGTATAAGCCCCCCCCTACTGATTTTAGAGGATTTTAGAAAATGCATTACATCCGTGTATAAGCCCCTACCCTAGTGTAACTCAAATACAGAAAGGTTAGGAGACTATATATGGTCATTTAACTTGGTAAAATTACTTTTAGATAAAAGAAACTATTAAAAGATGTTAAAACAATGGAAACTGGAGTTCCCTTGACAATATCGTAAGGAAAATGACACGTTTTTCCAGTACTATCTTGATTCTTTGACCCTGCTCACCCCCGTCGTCTAAATAGAATAGTCTCACTCACGTCCGCCATTGTTTATTTTCATTCACGGCCACGATGTTTTCATACTTGAAACATGCAGTTTCTTTTGTTTGAAGCAATTATCCTTTCATTTGTGAAGACTTTTCCTGGTGACTATTACAATTTTCACTGCTATGTTGTTGTTTTCACAAGATGTAGACAGTTTGATATTGGAATATTGAGTTGCCTTTCCGCGTGGGCAATGCATGCCTGTTCACATTACTGTTGATCAGCAGCATACATGACGTCTTTGTTTCAAGTTTGGGGTTTTTTCGACGCTGAAATTTCACCAAAATGTCACTTCTGTATTCAGAGATTGTACAATCAATTTCTTTGGATGTGTAAGTCGATTTTGAAAGCGACAGAAAGATCAAGTGGTGTTGAAAAAAAATTGTGCATAAAATTAGCATAAATTAAGTGTCCATGCCAGATAACATGGGGTTGCTCAAGTATAAGCCCCTCCCCTAGTTTTACGGCTGTTAAATGTTGCCGAACCGGGGCTTATACTCGGACGAGTACGGTATTTGTGTAAAAAATGTTCGTTTTTTTCCATTTTGTGCTGTAGGTGCAGAAATACTGTGAGAGAAGTGAGATATCAAAAAAGGTAATTTTGTAAATGATTGTGAAGCTGATGAAAAGTAATACATTTGGAAGGTTCTGCCTCAAAATATTTCACCTTTCAACTTTCTAGATAATAAAACATATTATATCATACCAGTATATTGATGGCACAAATACAGCGATCTGATTGGTGGAGATGTGAAAATAACTATGCTGTATTTGTGATTTAGCACGGTTGTAACACATGAGAGCTCTCAGCTGGAGAAAAATTCCATATTTTTGCATTTCCGGCCAGGAATTCAACATACCCTTATGATATAATAGCAATAAATCACACCCAGCAATGATATACCACTTGATTTTGACCAGTTTACTCTGTATATGCACTCACTGTCGCTTGCGCATGTATGTTGTGAAGTGGTCAAAATCTCATGGTATACCGTTGCTTGGAAGCCTTGGTGTGGTTTATTGCTAAAATATTTCTTGAATTTGATCAATTATGTGTGGATGTGATAACAGAACTGAACATTTGTATTTTATTAATTACTGTCATGAATCTGAGAGGAACTTTGTGATTATTTGTAATACTGGTAGCATTGTAGATGATGCTTTCTTTACCCTGTGGAACCAGTCATGAATAAAAAACAAAGTAATTAAGTATGAATCGGAGTTATTACATATGCTCCCCATTTGAAAACTTGAAATGACTTGTTGTGCATGACGGCGTGTCTAGAAACTCTCCATAGCGTCAGTATGGTACCTCAGAACTTATGTCAAGCATCGTGTTGTAATTTTCTATCAAACCCATGAGACTGCTTTTTCAACTATTAAAGGACCCAAGCTGAGAATGTTTATGTAAATTGGCATCTTCTTGAAATCAATTACTATATTTATCCCTCTAGTAATTGGCTATGAATGCCATGGGAGTTACTTCATTCTTGTATATTTTGCCCAACACAACTCTGTCTCCTGGATACTGGTCGTATGTACATTACGTAGGTTTGCCTGAATGAGCCCCATGGGGATGTGAATCGCGTAATTTTTCTGGGCTTGAGACCTTTCACAATCAACAGTCAAATGAGCAGTTTTTTGCTTCGACAGAAAATCAGAGCATATAGACATACAATTTGGGTATAAAGCTACTGAGACTAATTGCCATGTTTACTTCATTCTGCTCATGTGGTGTGCCACAAGGGTCAATACTGGGACCGCTTTTATTTTTAATTTATGTAAATGATATGCCAGCAGCTGTTAAGTGTAAGATTCTATTGTACGCCGATGATTCGGCTTTGTTTGTATCTGGCAAAGACATAAATGAAATACAGGAGGCGTTGAGTAGTGAAATGGAGACAATTCAAGAATGGTTAGTTGACAACAAGTTGTCTTTGCATCTCGGTAAAACCGAGTCAATTCTATTTGGAACAAAAAGAAAGTTAAAAATTCAAACGAACTACAGGTCAAGTGTTGTGGAACTGACATTGAGTCAAAGCGGCAAGTTGCATATTTAGGAGTAAAATTAGATCAGTCGCTGTCGGGTGATTCCATCGTAAATGATATTGTCAGTAAATGTTCTAAAAAAGTGAAATTTCTTTACAGAAATGCAAGGGATTTTAAACTTGATATAAAGAAGCTCCTTGTCTCGGCGCTGATTCAATGTCACTTCGATTATGCTTGTTCTGCATGGTACTCTGGGCTTACAAAACGATCTAAATCACGGCTACAAGTGGCTCAAAATAAAGTTATCAGATTTCTGTTGAATGTCCCGCCTAGAGCTCACATTGGGCCGGGCGAATTCCGTCAAGTAGGTATGTTGCCTGTTGAACAGAGAGTAAACCAACTTAAACTTAATCATATGCATAATATCTTCAATGACCATGCTCCCGATTACATGAGAAATCAAGTACAAAGACACATAAGCTGTTACAATACAAGAAATAGTGTTGCATCTTTCAAGATTCCAAGGGTAAAAGGTTGTGGCATTAATTCCTTTAATTATACAGGTTCCGTACTTCGAATAGTTTACCTTTGTCACTAAGACACTGTGAGTCAATCAGTGTATTCAAAAAAAGAGTAAAAGACCACTTAATGTCAAGAATGTTTCTCTGATTTTAATGAATGATATATATCTATCTACACTTTTTAAAACATAATTGTCATGACATTTTCCCCATGTATTCCATAGATCAAGCAGAACAATTGCCGTCTTATCAAAATCAAATCCGTCATTTTGTTTTTTTTTAACATCGAGGACCACAATGGAAATAAGCATCAATTGCTTTCTTGTGTTATCCTCGGCAGTAATGTGAAATGTACATTTTATATATTTTATTTTAATTGCCAAATAAATTCAATTCAATTCAATTCAATACTGGTGAACATGCCAAAATAAAAACACCTTAATTGTGCCATACGTAGTTGTTTGAAGTATTAACTCTAAAATGGATACTCATTCCTCGATTTATTTCCCACAGCTGAATGGTTTTGTTGAGAAGTATCAGCCATCGGTGGAAGTCAAAATTGAAGCTAAAGAACCAGCTAACCAGTCTGCCACTAGCAAGTTTCTCCAGGAAATCAGCAAGCGCCCTCTAGCAGCAGCGAAAAACAATGCTGCACCAATAGTCGGTACGTAACAGCAATATGTGCCTTGTGTTGCCTCTGCAGCCTGAATTTTCTTATATCAGCCACTTTCTGCATATATTTGACATGCGATATATGTATTCTTGACCAAATCAGTAATCAAGGTTATATGCTTTGTTTCCAAATGTACTGGAATTTTCAAATACCAGATAAAATACAATATTGTATCTTAGCATATATCACTATGATAATTTTTTAAGTAGTATGTAAAAAATTAGAGAGTTCTGCTCATCAGGCAACCATGTTGGCAGTGACAAATGTAGAAATTTAAAAATTTTTATGTAGTGTTTTTTTATTTTCTGGCTGTTTTAGAATCTGCTACCAGAAGGCAGTATTTGAAACAAGTTACATAACATTTGAAAATAAAGTATGTTGTGCCAATATCAGTACATGGGGAGTGTTTTAATATAGATTCCCACATTTATGCTGAAATAAAACTCACACACAATAATAGAAAAAATTGTTTCAAAAGCAATTAGAAATAGCCCAGTCACTTTTCATCTCAAAAATCTGTTCCTTTTTAGGTAAAACCCCGATAAGTGCCCCCAAAATAATAGGTTTGCTGCAACTTTATGTGAGGTTTTGAGTGGGTGAACATGTTTTGTGTATATTTTTGATCATCCAGAAGTGAATGAGAGGACAGATGAGGAATATCAGAGCTGGACATCACCTCTACGTCAAATTGAAGAGCTTTTATTGGCATTGACCAATGCTGACAAGGATGGTAGAGTTGTCAGTAATAGACAAGGTGTGTGCACCAATAGAATTCATCTGAATCCATCTGTATCCAAATTTGAAGTAGTCATGCAGGCAAACCAATTTGCTTTTGGAATATTATTTATCTGTACTGTGTCTGCCTATTTTTGATCAATTACCTTTATGTTGCTTGCATGTTCGCTTGACTTTAGGATGCATTCTGTTTTATGAATATTCGATAGATACATTTAAATTTTTCGACTCCGTTTCGCTGTATTTTGGCCCAGCTCACCATTGAAAAGTGGACCGTACCATTGATGGGGAAAGGGTTGACCAATACACTACATAGAGTAATTTTCTGTGGCTAGAAAGCTTTGCTGAAACATATACTTTTTAAACTGACATGTTTGCAAAGGTGTCCTTCAACTAAACCAAACAAGATAAATCTTTAAATTGCTGTGCTATTTTTCAGGGCAGAACTTTGATAATATTTTTTCTTGATGAGGATTCAGGTATTTTTTTGACCCAAACAAATTTTGTTTTGTATTTTGACTTTTTCAGAATTATTAAGTCAATCAAGTATCAAGTTTCTCCTGCTAAACCCAGCAGTTCATTTCAGTGAAATTGTAGAGCAATGCAAGGCCATGGTCATAGCAGGCGGTACTATGCAGCCAGTCTCTGAGTTCAAACAACAGCTATTCAGTAGTGCTGGTGTACAGGCTGACAGACTTGTAGAGTTCTCCTGTGGTAGGTGCAGTGTTTCTTCCATATCCCTGATGATCTTCATATTCCACCTACCATACATCTATCTATCAGATCAACCAAGGTATAAAATCCTGTATGCCCAAACCTCCAGATTTAATAATAATAATAATAATAATAAATAAAAGATTTATAGAGCGCCATATTTCCTTAAAAGTTCATAGGCGCTTTACATGACAGTAGAAATCACAATAAAATACCCGCAAAAATGTAGTCAAAAATACGTATACAAAATTTCAAACGCTAAACTCAGATATTGTAAGCCACTTTAAAAAGATGGGTCTTCAGTTTTGTCTTAAAAGTCACCAGTTTATCACATTGTCTAATATCTAGGGGAAGCTGATTCCATAACAAGGGTGCAGCATTTGCAAAGGCACGTTTACCATAGGACAACTTACAGGCTCTAACTTCAAGAAGTAATTTGGATTTTGAGCGGAGATTTCGTGTTGGTTTGTATAGATGAAGTAACTCACAGAGATATGGAGGGGCCTGTCCATTTATCGCTTTATATGTAATAAGTAGTAACTTGTATTTAATCCGCTCAGATATTGGAAGCCAATGGAGATTCTGTAAAATTCCTGTTATATGATCGTATTTTCTGGTTTTAGAGATCAAGCGAGCAGCAGTATTTTGTACTCGTTGAAGTTTTCTGACACTATTAATGGGAATGCCATACAGTAAACTGTTCCCATAGTCAAGCCTCGATGTTACAAATGCATGGACCAATAGCTTGACTGTATCCTCAGTGAGATATTTTCTTATTTTGCTAATGTTTCTTATGTGAAAATACGCTGATTTGCAGACTTGTGTCACATGATTCTCCATGTTCATTCGCATATCAAGTATAGTACCAAGGTTCCTTGCTGTTGTTGATGGTGTAATAACATTTCCATTGATCTGCAAATGCACAGATGGCACGGTCAAGTCAGACAAGTTTTGACGAGACCCAAACAATAGCAGTTCGGTCTTATCCGCATTGAGTTTCAAGAGATTATCTGTCATCCAACTATGAACGTGAGCAATACAGGTTTCCATGTGTGAACAACTGTAACCAATGTTTGCCATCTCAAAACTCAGGTATAATTGTGTGTCATCCGCATAGGCGTGAAAGTCAGTATTATTTTGCCGAATGATGTCTCCAAGAGGTGTGGTATACATAGTAAACAAAATCGGTTCAAGGACCGATCCCTGTGGAACACCGTACTCAAGAACGTGTGGTGTGGATGAAATATCACCTATCTGCACCGATTGGTTACGATTGGAAAGATATGATCTGAACAGGATAAGGCTGTACCTGTGATTCCCATTTCTATACGCTGATTGTAGAATTTCATCCAGTTTGTTTGATTGAAGATAGTTTGTTAACCTTGCTGCAACAACCTTTTCAAGGATTTTAGATAAGAATGATAAATTTAAACAGGTCTGTAGTTTTTCATTATTTCAGGATCCAACTGTGGTTTCTTTAACAAAGGAGTTATTATGGCGTTCTTCAGTGAGTCGGAAACTTGACCCATGGACAAAGACGTGTTGGTAATTTTGACAATGGTTGGTAGCAGGACATCGATGCATTCCTTGAGAACAGGTGTAGGCAGTGGATCAAGACACGTCCCTCCACAAAAACGGTCAAGAAACGCCACCAGTTTCTTTTGTTATAGTCCGGGTTTCGATTGGGCTTTCTGTTGATTTTATGATTTTACTGATGGGGATAATCCTGGATTATCACGCGTGCGGCGGGAGGTGTTAACAGTTACGTGCATAAAATTATCGTAAGCAGAAACTTTATTCTCCCAGAATGCATTCTGATTATTGTCTGCGCATGCGTCTAAAGGCCAAAGTTTGTTTACATCTAGCTGCCTGCCGTGGAGTCACGCAGCGTGAACTATGTACAAGTTCGGAGACGATTTCGTCAATTTTGACGACTCCCATGTTGATTGGGACTTCATTTTGGAAGATAAAAATCCTGCGTCGACACGTACTATTAAAGATATGATCTGAACCATGGAGAATCATGTGACACATATCTATTAATTTCATTCTCTCCCATCTCAATTGTCTAAATTGTAAGAAATCTCCAGGTTCAGACATACTACCACCCAAATTCTTAAAGTTGGCAGCCAACACTATAGCACCTTCTCTCACGTATGCATTTAACTGCTGCATTGTTAAAAGTCAGTTTCCATCTTTATGGAAATTGGCTCGTGTTAGTCCAATCCATAAAAAAGGTCCAGTAGACGAACCTGGTAACTACAGCCAATAAGTGTACTTCCTGTACTTTCCAAACTCCTCGAGCGCCATGTTCACAATCACCTTGTAAATTTCATGGAAACACACAATCTCTTCTTTTCTAATCAATCTGGATTTCGTGCCAAACATTCTTGTGAAAGTACTCTTGTTGGTCTGGTCAACTCATGGACTAAAGAAATCGATTGTGGAAACATCGTTGGCTCAGCATTTTTAGACCTGAGCAAAGCGTTTGATCTCGTTGACCACACAATCTTGTTGTCCAAACTAAAAACCTACGGGTGTTCTGATCATACCCTGTCTTTTTTTAATCATACTTATTTACACGTAAACAATTTGTGCAATTTAATCGTACAAACTCAGATGTTATTGATGTCAGGGTCGGTGTGCCTCAAGGTTCCATACTGGGGCCATTACTCTTTATTATTTATGTTAACGATTTGCCCTTCACCTTGAAATTCATCCTGTACTTCCTTTGCAGACGACACAACACTTCATGTTTCACACAAGTCCTTAAACACCATTTCTACTTACCTGAATGCTGATCTAAAAATAGTTGAAAATTGGTGTCTTACTAACAAACTTTGTATCAATCCCAGTAAGACAAAATCAATGATTATCACATCTTCTCAGAAGAGACGGCACATTAACAATGAAAACTTCAACCTCACTTTGGCTGGTAAAACTATTGACCGCGTCTCATCAGAGAGGTTGCTGGGGGTCACTATTTCTAATAATCTGGACTGGTGCGAACACATTTCAACCATTGAAAGCAAATCAATTCCAATTTGTTTCTTTTGGCACGCATAAAAAAATTTCTCCCTCTCCACTCACGCAAGCTATTTTATTACTGTTTCATCTCACCACACATCAATTACTGTTCTAATGTTTGGAGCTTTACTTCCAGTAGCAATATCTATGCATTGGAGCGTCTACAGAGACGTGCAATGAGACTAATTCTTGACATTGTTCCGCCTCTTTCCACTTTTCAAATGTATACTCAGCTTCATTGGCTGCCTATTAACTTGAAACTCCGTTGTAACCGTATGGCCCAAATTTACAGAGCAACTCACAATTTAACCCCCGACTACATAACCAGTTTGTTCAATAATTACATCCCTTCTAGATCACTTCGTTCTTCCAATCAGAATCTCCTTAAAGTTCCCAAGGCACGTACACTTCTCTATCAGAACACATTTTCAGTTGCGGGTGTGGATGAATATAACAATCTCCCCAAATCAATAAGGGACTCTGAGTCACTGACTAGTTTTAAGAAATCTTGTAACAACTTTTTGTATAATACTTACTTGTCTGATGCCTTTTCGTAGTTTTTTATATCTATTTGTTCTTGTGTGATTTTGTGTTTTTATGTCTGTGCTGTAAAGTGTTTTATGACTTTCTTTTGTCTATTCGACCTCCACGAAAAGAGGTGTTTCACCTATGGAGTTATCGAGTTTAAATAAAGATTAATAATAATAATAATAATAATAATAGTACTGCTGCGAAACCCAAGCCTTGCGTGGTCTTCCAATGTCCACAGTGTAGCAACCGATACAATCAGTTTGTACATAAATACCCATCGATGGGCTGTACCACGGGTCTCTCGTGGGTAACATACGAAACCCATACACGACATGATTTGTATCTCACTTGATCCTCAATCAGGAAAATCAATGGCAGAGAGTCTGGCACACAGGCTTGGGGAGGTCATGTCACCAAAATGTCGCGACACTTGTAGGGTTTGGCGGTCTGAGAATTCGAAAGGTCGACAAAATCAAAACATTGGGTTCGGCAGTAACTTGTGTCTTTAAGAAAGAACAGATTCCGTCATGAACCTGATTGCCTACTTTTGAGAAGACTGAACGATCGGTAGGGACGCACTTGAAACCTCTGAACGATCGATAAAGGAGAAAAAAGGGGCGAAAAACGTTGCACTATTACCATAACGCCAACTCTCAATGGGTCGACGCACGGTCGACGGGAGCACCTTGCAAAAACAAGGTCATTGTAAGAGTTCCTTGATTTCGTGCATTGAATTTTGTTGAAAACGATTAAAAATTTCAAATCGAACTCTCAAAGTTTGGAACTGAGGAATTATCATGTTAAATCGATATCAAAAGGGAGTTAAGGAAGACATTTTAGGATTTTCCCATGTAATGCAGATACGACTCGTCGATCCCAAGCGACGCCATTTTGTTTTCAGTTGAAAATATAAAAAGACTAGTTTTCTTGTCGAATTAGGTTTCAAAATAACAACACAACACGATTCCCTATTTTTTCGAAGTCTTTGCCTTGTTAGAAGGTGCATGACTTACTTTTTTGATGAAAGGTGAAAAAACAAACGGGGGAGTAAAATTCACAGTGTTTCCGAAATGCATGGCGTCGGTCAAGATCACCTCATAGCTGAACTCAGCCATAAAATATCATCCAAGATTTCTCGATAGTGACCTAGATCTTTAAGAAACTGTTTTACTCATCTTCTCACCAGTCTTCAAATACATGCGAAACAGTGCAGAAAGATGAAAATAAAGTAGCTTGATTGACTGAAAATCGTAGGATACCGGAGCGGGACCGTGTCACAAGACGCCACTGAAACAAGACGCTAACTTGCCTATGACGTCATTCGCTTCCTGCGTCCACCGCAACGCGGACTGTTGCAACTGTGTAGGTGATTAGCACCTTTGAACAAAAGCGTTTCTTGACCGTTTTGTGGAGGGACCGTGATCAAGATGACAGTGCTTGTTTGGAGGTTGCATGATTTCAATCAACATCATAATGATCTTTGATCTAAGACGCACCTCTCAACCCATTGTCATCAAGATCTTTTGTCATTCTATCAATTTCAATAGCCTGTGAGTCTGTTGTTAATATGTATTGTGTATTGCAGGGCATGTCATACCACATGATCATTTACTGCCATTGGTACTTTGCAAGGGACCCACAGGAGTTGAACTTGATTTCACATACCAGTCCAGGGACTTGCCAAATACAGTAAGTTGGACTCTGTTGTTTGCTTTGTCAAAGTGATGAAAAAAAACACTTGTTGGACATCAACAGGTTGAAATATTCTTATGGCCTACCATTTGTCGGGGGCTCATTTTGAAGCTTATGAAATAAATGAAGTTTTAAGCAGCTTAGTTTTGTGAACATCAGGAATATCATAGAGAGAACACAGCGATGGCAACAATTTTGGATTTTAAATATTGATAATATTTGGTACTTTGTTTCTCTAGTGCCAAAATTTGCATGTTGATCCCCCGATTTCTATTTTTGATTATGAAAGAGAATGTTTGAAAGTTTGCTTTAGGAAAGTTTGATATTTTGAACAAAGGTTTTAGTCTTTCATTTCAAGGTGTAAACTACATAAAGATCTGTAACTCCATATTTTTTATCATTAGATGGATGAACTTGGTAGGGTGCTATGTAATGTCTGTAGTGTGGTTCCTGGGGGAGTGGTGTGTTTCTTTCCATCGTACGACTATGAGAATCAAGTGCACACGTATTGGACAAAGTCTGGTGTAATCACCAGACTCAGTAACAGGAAGAAGATACTGAGGGAGCCCAAGAAAGCTAGCCAGTTAGACTTTGTACTCACAGAGTATAAAAGCTGTATTGAGGTTAGTGAAGATCTTCAATCCAAGTACAGAAATGATCACAATTCACCATTTAGGCGGTTGGGGTGCTTTTAATGTTTATTGGAAATTGGAACAGTTATCAATGACTTTAAACTTGTCCAGGACTAGCAGCCGTCATAATGAAACATTTATTCAATTATTACATACATTGCAAATCAATTGTATACACTTACACTCAAACATCAGAATAAAGGTGTATTCAAAAAATATCATAACTCATAAACCACAACTCAAAGAATACAGTAGTAGTAGTAGTAATTTATTATAGTGACTAGTGATAAACACCAACCACAACGGGCTTATTAGTCACTTTAAAATAAAGTTAAATACATGTGAGGAAAGCTGTTCCTAGAAAATCTAAATACAAACAATTACATTTTCACAGTACAAATCAGGTAAGTCATTTGAAAACCAAGATCAACGCCTGAAAATTAACGCGTTATATATGTTAGCGATTGTCGTCTTTTGTAAGCTTACAAATGAACATGTGAGCCCTACTGTGAAGGGTGTTTTCATAATGGCTGCCAGTTTCAGCCAAGCTGAGAAGCCATAGATTTATTGTTGCATTTTCAAGAAAATTTTCAGCAACTTCAAGTTAATTTAAACAACTTTTAGCCTTCTAATTGGCCAATTGTGATCATCTGTGTAGTGCTGTCATAGTCATGGTATTAATCATCCTTGGACACTTAAGTGCCAGAATACGCACCACATTTCTTTGATTATTGAAGACAAAATTGAGGGTCTGCTTTTTCATGATTTGAAAGGCTTGACTGTGTTTTCCATCACCTGTCAGTTTCCAGTGTCCAACTTGCTATTACTGATAATCTGTGTTTCAATGTTGTCATTGTTTTGTTTGACATTTGTGTAGGAAATCTAGGATGATAGGTTCAGGGAATTTGTCATGAAATCATGAGATATAGACAGAAATGATCAAATTACAATTATAGCTGTAATTTCTTTGATGACATACCATATATCTGTGAATTTTATGACAACTGAGTCACACATGTACTTGAAACAGACAGATAGTGATAGAGAGCAGATGCCACAACCAATGATGGAATATTTGTCAGTTGTATTTTGAAAATAAGGCAAATGGCTTCAATCATGTCAATATCAGGGAACTAATGTATCATAAAATCATGTCTAAAAATGCAAGATTCATGTCTAATGTCAGAATTTGTTTATTTTCACATTCAGAGATGTCTCAAGAGTGGCCAGTCTGGAGGTATTACCGGGGCACTGCTGCTATCAGTAGTTGGTGGTAAAATGAGTGAGGGAATAAACTTCTCTGATCATCTTGGAAGGTAGGATCTCATTTCAGTCTCTAAGAACAGCACAAAGCGAAATCATGACCCGGCAAAAATAAGTAAACACTTAAAACAGCAGAAAAACATTCTGCAATTTCTCTGGGTCAGCCTGATAAGTTAAAAGGAAAACAAAATTTATTTGAGAGTGAACTTTGAATTCATGTCAGACTTCTGTATTGACCTTGGATGATTTGACATTTGGTTTGATGGAAACAGATGTGTGGTAATGGTAGGTCTACCCTATCCCAACGTCAAATCACCAGAACTGAAAGAGAAGATGGACTACCTCAACAGTACCATGGTAAGATATAATGTACATACTTTCCACCATATTTCTGCTGTTGAGGATATCTTTCAAATCAGACAGAATATCAGTCTATGCTTTAATCAATGTGCAAGTGACTTTTAACAAGGAATTCACTCTACATTTCTATCAGATGTTTCCATGCATCATCCATAATGAGTGTCATAGTGATAATGAGGATATGCCCCAGCCATAGCTGTAGTGCAGATGTATTGTCTCCTAAAAAACTGAGATACTGTCTTGAATTGGTCTTATTTGGTCAGTTACATGCTTTGCCAGATCAATAGAGTTGGTACACACTGCATGTATCTTTTGATGACACACACACACACACATGCACAAACATACATACACAACTTTCCTGGTTTTGCCATGTCTGCTATTTGGAGATTTATTTCATGGCTTGGTGATCATGAAAGTGACAAAAGTTAGCAACTGCAAATTACTATTCTAAACTACCATGCAACCATGCAGAAGTGAGCCTAAATGAAAACACATGGTTGTTTTGATTTCTTACAGAAGAGTACGAGTGATGGTAGACAGCCAGGTCAGGTACACTATGAGAACCTGTGTATGAAAGCTGTCAATCAGTCCATAGGTGGGTGCATCAATTTTATGTTGTATTATTGTGCAATTGGTTATCAGGACAAAATGATCTCTTAAACCTGTATACCACTAATCAATTATGATGCAGTAAGCTTGCAATGTGAAGCTAAGGTCCTGTCAAAACTAACATTAAAGATGCAAAGTGTAATTGCAAGCTTCAAATATCCAACACCATGCTGACCATGGCATTGCAGCACACTGAGCTATTTTCATTTTACAAACATGTGCGAGCTCTTACCTAGAGAAAATTCCCTTTTCCAACATTTCACACCAGAATTTCAATATACTGAGTCATGATAAAATAGAAATAAGTCGCTCCAGCACAGGGTATACCGATACCCCTCTGTTTTCGACCAGTTCATGACATATATACACTCACTATTGCTCATGCGTATATGTCAGGAACTGGTCAAAATCTCATGGTATACCATTTCTCGGTGTAGTTTATTGCTCAATTTTCAAACTGCTGAATCTGTAAATTTAAGTATTCTGCCCTCATTCCATAAGATTTTCAGGAAAAAATTCTGGTGAAACATTTTATTCCACCAACAAAGAATTTCAGCCAAACTGACAAGAGAACCTGGTCATTTTACCTAAATAAATAGCATTAATTGTTTGCCCACAATGCAACCCATGATAGCACACAAGTTTCTGACCCCTCCACATCAATTGTTATAATAAAGGTTGCTGTTACAGGGGTTAATGGTGACAATAAAAGTAACTCTGGAAGTAGGCAAAATTGAACATTCTTTCAATCAGTTTCGTCAATTTTGTGCTTTCATCTTAAGAAAAAATGCACTTCAAATATGTACGCACAAGAAGGAAAAAGTACCTGGCATCACATCTAACACAGGCACTCA
The DNA here is from genome assembly GCF_041260155.1 of Ptychodera flava. NCBI lineage: Eukaryota > Metazoa > Hemichordata > Enteropneusta > Ptychoderidae > Ptychodera > Ptychodera flava. The sequence goes on along the minus strand of NC_091931.1, from coordinate 39,065,298 downwards.
GCACATTTCTGGTATAATAATTATATTTAGTCCGTAAAATGTCTATATGACTTGATTTTTTGATAAAGAATTATGGTACATGATATTACTGTACATGTCAGCTAGCATAACCAAGTGGCTATGGCTTTGCCTGGCGACACGGTGCATTGCTGCACAGAAAAAAACCACAGGTGTAAAGGCTTTTCACCACCCGATATACTTTTTGTCAGTTGCCCTTCTCTCACAGGGCGCCATAGCCATGTACAGTAATATCATGTACCCTGGTTCTTTATTGAATGCTCATGTCTTATAGAAATTCTACATATCAAATATGATTATTATCCCAGAAATGTGCCGAGTGCCCGTGGCTTCTAATTTGAACTCTGTTCTGTTCAGCGTATGGTTTCAGTTTCTTCAGAATATTTCATGTCACATTGGCTGTACAGAAATTGACACTTATTGCTACCCTATGCTGTAGAGGCCTCCGGTGGTGGCTTTTCATATATCTGGAAACTTTCATGAAGGGATTTACCTTGAACGTGAAAGTTTTCCCACTCACTGATTTCATGTGCAGCTGCAGCCTAGTGACAGTGACCAATTGATTCTAAATATCTCAAGACTTTTGTTTGACATGTTTTACCTTCAAACAACAATTCATTTATAGTGAACAACATTTCAGTACTTGTCTACAATAATTGAGTTTCTGGTCACTATATAAAGTTTGGAAATTCCTTTGCCTGTGAGTGTATATCATGAAAATAACACCCCTGCTTAAGTATGGTAGGATGCACCTTGAAGACTGATGTTCAGACTCAGATTTTTACAATCCTTTTCTGATCTACCACAATGGGGCTCATTTTAGAGCTCTTAGAGTAAAAAAAATTCACCATCTTATTTTTTCGAAAATTGAAAATTTTATTTTGCTCCATAGAGGTAGCTGAGGGATGGCAGCCATTTTGAATTTCAAATATTGGTAAATGTCAGGCACTTTGTTCTCATACTACCAAACTTTGCACAATGACCCCAGATTTTTATTCTCAATTTGGTGAGAGAATGTTTGATAGCTTCATTGAGACAAGTTTGAGCAAAAGTTTTCAGTCTTTCACTTTTGAAGTTCTTAATCAACCAGCAGAGGGAAATATGCAACTCCAAACATACAGAAGTAATATCTCGCAGTGTTTGCCATCTGTAAATATAAATGGACTTCTTTATTTATTTTAGGTCGTGCAATCCGTCATCGAGGTGACTATGCCACCATTGTGTTATTAGACCATCGCTATTCCAGATCCAATGTCCACAGTAAACTTCCTGGTTGGATTCGTGACAAAGTACAAATCATGACCAAATTTGGACCGGCATATGCCACCATCAGAAAGGTATGATTTATGATGTTAAATGTCAATACTTAAGGATTCAATGGGTGTGTGCAGTTGATAACATTTCAAATATGCTGCACCCTGAGCCTATTTGCATATGAAAACTTCTAGTGTTGGAGCTTGAGTGTTGACATAGTTTTATGCATAGTCATATGTCATTAAACCTATCAAACTTGTAAAATTTTTATTTTGATTGTAAATGTCATCTTGAAAACCAAATGAAAGCTTCAACTTTTAAAAAATCCATGTTTTTATTGGTAGAAAGTATGTTTAAAATGTTTACAAAATTAAAAGGCGGACATTAAATTTTCTTGTTGAAAGAGATGTCTCATGAAATATCCACCAAAATTGAGGGTTCAAGAATACTGAGAGCTACATAGTGCATAAATTTAGAGATCAAGGACACTGAGAGCTCCATAGTGCATAAACTCATGACTTTTCTGGTAGTTTCAACCAAATAAAAAATCACCCAAGCATTTTTTAAATATCAATAAAGTTGGATGCATTTCCACTGTTCATGTCATTATGTCCTAAGTTATATTATCTTTTGTCGGTGTACCATTTTTATCTGCATAAGCACCCTCTGGCAAAGGCCCATCCCCAACTTCAATGAAAGTTTCAAATCAAGATGATGTTTGGGCAAGTGCCCACCCTGATTTCTCAGTTTGTTTTAGGGCATGCAAAATAAAACATTTAAAAATCATTGTATTTAAGTCTCCTTCAGTTTACATTGTTCTCTTTTCATATGTGGTGGTCTGAAATAGAGGCATTTATTATGTATTTGAAATCAGAGAGATTTGACCATAAATTTGGAACAACATGGCATGTCACATTTTATAATGTTCTTTTTGATGACAATGAAACTGATTCTATTTGAAAATGTCGAGGTAGGGTCTGAGTACGTGCCCACACCCTATTTCTGAGGAATATTATTCTCCCTGAACCCAGGGTGCTTATGCAAACAATTTACAGTATTAGTAGTAAGATAAGATTTTGAAAATATTGTTTGAAAAGTTTCAAAAGATAACTGCCAATATTTTGAATACTATGTGGTAAGGATGGGTAAACTTCATTCACAGTGATGATGAAAGCCATCATAAGAATGTGAAGTAAACAGTTCTTGTCCCTTTAATGTTACTCACTTTTCAAAGGAGTGTGTTCATTTCTTTATCCTTATGTTGAAGTCTTCACTATTTGTCTTGTAAATTCATTAATAGCATTTGCATGCTTCAGTTCTTTGTAGGAAAGCAACAACAGGTGGTGGAGTGATAGGCAGAATATGCAGAAGTACTCTGTGAGGGTTTGGTGAGTCAGAAATCTCTGTGAATGCCAGCGAACAGTAACCAGCAGATATATGATGATGATGCACCAGAAGATATCAGTATTCCTGATTTCAATGACGTGTGCTGGAGTGTTAGGTCGGTACATAGGACTGACTAAACAGTCAGATCTCTGAGTCTACAGACTTGGTTGTGGATTAGGATGGGAGAATTGCAGTGTACATATTTTGTCTCTATATTTAATGAGTGAATTTTGTTATGTATGATTTTACAAGTGGCATGCCCAAACTTTGATCCTCAAAAGATTTTTTTTTTATTTCCAAAAAGGCAAATATGTTACTTGTACATGTGTTCCTCTTTCAATTAAAACTTACCATGTATCTATATATACATAAACTATTAAATGTAGTGTGTGGTCTTTGCTGTCATGTCTAGGAATATTTCTGAGTCTCTGCCACTGAGGATCAAGGTTGGAGAGTGAAAGTAACATGTACTGTTATTTTTTTCTTTATCATGGTTTGAATGCAGAATAATCTGTAAATTCTTCTCCTTGTTCTATTACACAGCATATCCTGGTGAATGCCATTACGGTTTCCCCTGAACCCTTTCCTTTTTGATGGTTAGGCCTGATATTAGTGACAATCATCACAAGCCAATGGTTTTATTCTGGCATCTGAAATCATGCCAACACATCAAAGCTTACATACCTGTACTGGTGTCATATGGCTGTTCACTATGGTTAGCCAAACAGTAACCAGTGTGCTTGTAACGTTCATCTACAAACGAAAAGGCTAAAATTGTATGTGTACAGTAGCTGTATTTGTCACTAAAATATTGCCAATTTTGGGGCAATGTGTAGCATCTCGAAGCTCCAATTGAGTGGCTGAATCTCATCGTTATAATAAAATAATACAAAAAGACTCCCTAAGTTGCTGTGAATAATGACATCGACCAATCACATATCGGAAGCTGATATCCAATTTGATGGCTGAATCTTACCGTTATAATGAAAGAGTACAAAAAGACTCCCTAAGTTGCTGGGAATAGTGACAATCAACCAATCACATATAACCTTCCGAGCACGCTGCACATTAGCTGCTAATTTTCAAGGCCTACTGAGATATTGAGTATTCATTGACACTTTCACTACAAGATATCTGGACGTTAACCTTATGATGAATTTAGGACTTCACAGTTCAACCATCCAGGATCCCTGACTATGAAGTCTTCGCTAAAGCATGTTTACCCTTTCACCACCATGGTTTGACCCAAACCAATTGTTTTTGACGATGAGGGTGGACCTTTGACAGGCAATGGGGGTGAACAGGTTGATAAACATTATTTGCTGTATGCTGCTTGTTAAGTTGAACTTCACACACATACTTCTAACTTCAATTAAAGTGTTTCCAAGTGAGAGCTGGAATGTTGTGCCAAATATAGCTCCAAACAATAGAAGTTCTAAAGTATAAATGAGCTCATATTGTGATCAAGACCAAACAAGGTGAAAAAGGACTTATGAAAATGTATAGGTACGGGAGCGTTCAGTAATTATGGCCGGGGGTGAGCTGGCAAAATCCAGGGGTCACCTTCAATGTGAAAACTGCAGAGGGGGGTCCATGTAAAATCTGAACAAAAGTATAGTTACCTGTCATATGAATATCTTGCCTTGGCAACTCTGAGGCTTGTCTTATTGTAAATCAAGCTCACTGAGGGCAGTGAACAATTCCTATTACTTACATATCAGATATATAGCCAGTTTTTGTCACAGAACCTGTAGACTACTAGTACCATGAAAAGTGAAATTGTACTTTTAGGTAAAATTCCAATATCATAATTGTTGTCAACATCTGAACTTTCAAATAACCTATTTAAATCAAGTACATTTGTATCAATTATCAAACACCTATAAAAGCACAAATTATTTTAGTCTAGCATTTTAAAAATATTATTCATAGTTTTCTCATAGACTCCAATGTATAGTGAATCAACATTTTGGTGAAATTCCAAAATCAATTTCTTGCACACATATCAACCTTTAACCATCCTAGTCTAACTAAGTACTTTAAAATGAATTATCAAACGTCCATAAATACACAGATCTAGATAGTTTTGAATTGGAAAAATTATTCATAGTTTCCTCATAGACTACCATGTATGGTGAATCAACATTTCGGTGAAATTCTAAAATCCAATTTCTTGCACACATATTCATTTGTAACCACCCTAGTCTAATCAAGTATATTAATATTAATAATCGAGAGTACATAAATACACAGATTTACCTATTTTTGTATTTGAAAAAAATCATTCATAGTTTCCTCATAGACTCCCATGTATAGTGGATGGACATTTTCAGTGAAATTCCAAAATCAGATTTCTTGTACACTTAATATGCACCTTTAACAATCATATTCTAATCAAGTACAATTATGTTAACTCTTCAACATCTGTATATGCACTAGAATAGCAAGTTTTTCATTGGAAAAAATTATTCACAATTTTATCATAGACTCCCATGTATAGTGGATGAACATTTTTGGTGAAATTCTAAAGTCAAATATTTGTCCACATACCAGTTGTAACAACCCTATTCCAATTAAGTACATTTATGTCAATTATCAAATATCTATAAATGCATAGATATAGTTTTGTATTGAAAAAGTATTACATAGTTTTCTCTTAGACTACTATGTATAGTGAATCAACATTATCAACAGCTGATTATTAATTAAAGGCAAATATCCAAATTTTGTACACACATGGTTGCGCAAAAATATCGCAATCCACCTGTAATTTCTGTCCAATCCCTTTGAGGGGTAATTTCAAAATTATAGCAAGTCAGAAGGGGAAATTTGAACATTACATGTAACACCTTGTGAGTTTGTAAGGAGGGTCATTTGAAAAAATCTGAGAATCTTTTTTTTGGAGTCTATTGCACCCCCTCCCCCTTCAGAGGTGTATGTGTGTGCAGCTTTACTTAAGCAATGTTGGGGGAGTCAGAAATTTTTTGTCATCTTGAAAAGGCGGGGGGGGGGGGGGGGGGGGACATCAATATTTTGGTGCAATGGGTAGGGGGGTCACTTATTTTGACTGATGTGCACGAATTTGCCGGCCCATCCCCGGCCATAATAACTGAACACTCCCTAAAAAGCATGCTGTCCATATGAAGACAACATGTTGTTGGATAAATGTGTTATATACTTGTCTTTTCTGAAACAGAGAGACATATATACTCAAATACCTCAGAGATTCAATACAAATACAATGATAAACAATACAGATCAGTACATTTGTGTGAGTCAAAACTGCAGAAAATCTGCCACAGCGACTTTCATTTATTTTAGTAAAATTGCAAAGTAACATAATGTACAAAACCACTGCAAACGCAAACAGCACGTCTAGAAATGTTTTACATGTAACAGTCATTGCAAAATTTATACCCCAATTAGTCCATGAGCCAGATCTTACAATCTTAAAAGCTAAGAATTTTAGATAAAACTGATTTTCTAGGGAATGGTAAAAGATATTTATGGGATTTCAAGACAGATACTGGTACCTCACATCATGGCCTTTCAATTGACCCCATGACCTTGAACATTCTGGGTCAAGGTCAATAGGTCATGCCCATAACATCTCAGAATTTTGATAAAATAGAGCATTTTTCATAAATACTTTTCTGCTACATTAACATAAAATATGATAGAAACTCAAAAACTTGTTCATACATAGCCACAGATATGTGCTCTTTGAAAATTAGTATGTTATGTATCAGGGATGTTGTTGGTAGTGAGTAATTACCAAGGCAACCATCAGTGTGTTTTTCAGTATATATACATGTACTCTATGAGCCAGGCCCCAATTATGGTCAATTGGTACTATTTTGGGCAAGCCGAGGGCAATCTCACACTTTATATATTTTTGAAAGTTGAAACTCTGAATTTTCTGAAAAGTTTTGGTAGCTTAGTAATGGGTGAAAACCGTTGCCATAGAAACAAACATCTGAATTATTTAGAAAGTACAATTGTATACAAAAGTGAATATCCTGCTTTATGAAAATGTTCATACCAAAATTGATAACATAAATAGGATATGTTACACATTCTAACTTTCACTCAAGATGTTACCTTAAAGTCAAGGTCAGGCGTACACGACCAAATGAGGTCAAAGTTCAAAACATGGAAAGTTTACATTTCAGGTGACTATGCACAGAAATAGTGTCTCTTTTGTTGTGCACTTTTGACATTTTCAAGCAAGGTGCACTCTTGTCAGCAAAGATGCACTCTTGTCTTTGATAAACGATACATGTGGCTTCTGCCGGTATTGAATTTGACCACATTGTCTGATGCTCTTTCCAAACCAAGGTCAAGGTCAATGAAAGAACAAGGTTAAACATAGAATAATGTGGTGATTTCTATGGTGTTACGTATATGTTTTTACACGGAAAGAGTATTTTATGGTACCAGTTTGTATTAAACATAATTATCAATGATAAGCAATATCAACAAGCTTATATTTAGCTAACAGCCTACAGCTATTAGCTATAGCTATACGTATTGGCCAATAATGTATATCTTCAGAATTTTCATACTACTGTAAACAAACATGTGTCATTTTAATGTTTTTTCGAACGTTTACGTAAATGCAAAATCATTAGTGACATGACATCTGAACTTTAACGTGACAATTTGAACAACGTACTAAGCCCCAGTACTTATACCTTTATATGCGTGGCCCGCACCTGATCTAACAAAGAAATAGACCAGTCAGAAATAAGTTTTTAATGCTGCTGGACATCAGCCGTAAATATATCAACGATAGATAACAAAATAAAATGTGTCTGATAGAGCTAATAATAAAACTACTGTTTTGAACCGCTTGATCAAAAGTAAATAGCACTAAATAAAACAAACATATTAACGTTCATCGTTAACTTACTAATTACAAATGACCAACGACCAATGTTATGTTGACTTTCTATGATCCTCTACGTTTTCCCTGGCAAAATGCAATGAGCAAAAAGTATGCAAGCCACACCCACCAAAAACTAATCAGTTCTTGCCATTTGCTAACTGAATCTATGTACCAGATTTGATTCTGATCTGATAAGCCGTTTTTGAGATATCGGACCAACAGACAGACAGACAGACATCGCTGCGACATATGCTCACGTGTGTAAACACGTGAGCAAAAATGGACGCTCATCATGAAAATCGACGCCGAACAAGTAAGACAAGGGAATGCTTCTGAAAATGTATCAAGAGAAAATTATCAAATTTAAGCGATCTAGATCTGCGTGTGTATGCTACTCAGCTGTAGAAAGTCTTAATTTTGAAATTGGCGAAGGTTTAGACATTTAATATCTAATTTTACGGAACCAGTGGACAATGTAACCCTGTTGCTGACTGCATATCAACGCATTATATCATCGATATCAAGACATCAACTGTCAACCAAACGCTTGAACAAACTAACTGCGCATCGACGTAATGTTTATCAGATATTTATCAAATTTCCGGTAACGTTGTATTAGATTTGTCGCTTTGGGTCAATTTTGATGGGGCAGCTAGCTGGCAGGGTACGCGTACCCATTTCGGACAAGTGGTACCAAAACCAAAAGTATTTCGTGGTTCAAGATTACCCATTGCTTTTGTCATTTTTTGATATATCCCTTGGACCTGGTAAATTTCTTAGTTACCTTGAATGATAATGATTATTGGACCTGATTTGATGTCTGTTGTTTAGTAAATTAAAAATAAATTTCAGAACCACTTGTATGGCTTCATCTCCTAACGGAAACCTGAGTGGTAAATAGACAGGCTACACAATTCATACTTAAAATGTGGCCAGATGTCACGCCCTGCTGTGAAAAGTCAGTGGAAAACTCTGAAAAATAATGGTTCTGTTATTCAGATTCTTGAAAAAAATCCTAGTGTTAGTATGTGCCCAAAAATAAAGACAGCTAGGGTGTTTTTTTACTATTGTCCTGGGACATATACTATTTTGAGATGAGAAATAATGCCTGTCCCTACATTTTAAAGAACAAAATAAGAAAACTTCAGCGCACTTTTTAAAATAAAACTTGGCAGAAACGTAAAACGACATATATAGCGAAGGAAGAAAATATTTTCTTTTTGGGCGAACCTTCGTCGGAACATATTCAAAGGGTTTGGAAATGATGTGAATGGCTCAAGCGGATCAAATACACTGACAGCTGAACGATAACGACCTAACGTCGTGTGGACGGCAATGAACGACTCTGGACATTTACGACCATACAATCGAATTCCATTTTCCAAATATTTTGTTGCACGGTATCGGCTCTTTCCTTGACCAATTTTCATTTATGTGGGGAAAAATTACTGAACTCTACAAGTATCTCCATCACAGCGCTGTATCTGAACTGAACTCCATCTTGTCACTTGTTTACGCCCCTGGCTGTCCTTCAGTCTTACAAGATGTGTTCATATTAGCCATTATATCGAATATTTGTCGAATATTATAACAACGAAGCATAAGCTACGACAAATTTCCAGCTGCTGTCGCCAATCACGACAAGGTAATGTTGGTAAAGTTATGCCAGCTATCAAACACAAGCTCAGACTGTGCATTCTGTAAAATCAAGGGTTTTTGTTGCAGACCCAGGCAAGCCTATGTGAGCCTGAGCTGGCCTGGGGCAAGCCTGTGGCCTGCCCGAGGCTTGCCTTTTGTTGCGTTAGTTCTGTCGGGTACTGTATAGCAGCTGCGGTGGCAGTGTGCTTCGGCTGCTACAATACCCCTAGACGTTATAGCCATCATCCTTTCTACAGCATTTTCCCAAAGACTTATGTTTGGCCTAAAGTCTACTGCTTGATGTAGGGCTTCTCGTGTTTAGCCCCTTTATCACATATTTTGTTCTTTCACAAATTATACATGTTTTTCTGATAGACTCCAGTATTTACATTTGTAGCATCCCTTTGTGACACCCTAGTGATAGACTCAGATTGCAGATTGCAGTTAATAGTAGATTGAACTGAATTTTCACATTCAAGTCTACTAAGTGTTTTCTTGTGGGAACACTTTTTCTCCGCGGTCTAGATTATACAATATGTAATATGGTTTCAAATTTGCGAATTTTGGTTGCTTTGAACAAACCTTTCCAAAAGTTGAGTTCCCGAGCTTATTAAGATGTGAGCCATAGCACCTTAAATGATACGTTGACGTAATATTTGCACATTTTTCGCCCGCTTGTTTTGATTAACATCCATTACGTTAGATTTAACATTTTTTTCACAAACTAAATCGAGACAATGATATTGCGTAAAAAAAGAAATGCCACTTAATCTTTTTTACTTTATTGAAATATATATTAAATTAAAGATTATTTAGGAGGTGAATAATTGTATTTTAATCACCAAGGTTAAGTGAATTTCCATGTCTGAAAAATAAGTGAGTATATGACCACAAAACCAATAGGATGTACAACAAATGAATCACTCCCTTGGAGTACTAGTGAAGTTTAATTTCAAGATGTTTGATTTTATTACTTACAACTCACTTTTCCAGTTTTATAAGAAATATCGCATGAAGCTGAATTATTTTAAATGTTGACGATTTCTTTGTTACTTAATTACTCGGATATTATATGCGCATGATATGTGTATTGTACATGCCTAGACAAAATTCAAAACTTTCAACAAAAGGCGGATAGATTCAAAAAAGGCGAACTGAAGTTGCAATTCTACTTGCTGTAGCAACATGTGTAACATTGAAACCGACAGTCATTAAATCAGCGCAACTAACTGGACCAAGATATTCACGACACAGCGATCATTTTTCAGGAATTAAGGTGGTTACACAGTTTTTACCTCCGCTGTCAGTGACGTGGAGCATATCAGATAGGTGGATTGTCCGTCGTCATCCGTCATCTATCAACAATTGTTTTATTCTCTGAAACTGCTGGTCTAATTGCTTTCAACACTGGTATGCAACTCATTTGGCTGAGTTCAGTTAGATTTGTTCAAATCATGGTGAAATAAACATATTTGTATTTTGGGGCATTTCTTCCTTTTTATCAACTTTGAAATGTGTTATGTGGGTTCCTAGGGACAACCTGAGTGAGGTTTATTCAAGTTGAGAAGAAACGTTTCGTACTTTTGGGGCCTTTTTTCGTTTTTGTTTGAAAAACACAGTTTTCTCACAATTGTCTTTAAAGGCTCCTAGGTATTACTTCAGTTTCTTCAAATTTTGCTAATACTTGCATATTTATGGTAGAGATGAAAAACAAGAGCCCATTATTATATAATAGTAATACATGCATTTGCAAGGATGTCCTTGTTCAGTGTTCCTAAAATCAGCATAAGCAGATGTATCAGTATTACAAAGTTTATTTACAAACAAAACCTGACCCTTTTTATTTTTAAGCAATACATAACAGCAGAAGTCTATCGGCTGCTAGGCCTCTTGTTAAAGCTTTTCCCATGTGACCTATAGGCCTAAGCTCCGCCCAAATGGAAAATAACAACCAAAAGCATTTATCTGGAGATACAGGGTAGCTCAACATGAAATCCGGAAAAAGTTATAGTATATCGGTATCTCTTGAGATCAGACTACTTGTCTACTCGTTGACAAGCTTATAATCATCTCCCACTAACTACGTTGGTCCGACACAGATACTCATTTTTGATAAGTGAACATGTTACTTCAATCATGAAAACAAAAACATAAACTTTGCCAAATTTTGTTTTTAAACAATCAAACACACTTACGTATATTTGCCTTTTGACCTCTTTTACTGTCGATATGACTTTAGTTGACATTGCTGTGTACTTAGCACACAAAAGTTATGATTTTATAACCATTAATATACATGCAAAGGTATGTCCAATGTCGCTCTATTACTGTATCTGAAAATGCATTGATGGTTGCTATGGTGATTGCCGCCCTGTCAACAAGGTATATGATAAAAAACACTAGTATTTTAAAGAGATCGCATTAGCTCTTATAGCTGACTAGGTTTTCATGTTTGTACTTTTTGGTTTGGTAAAATTTTGCAAAGCCATTTGCAAAAAAACCCACCTTAAACAATTTCTAAGTTGCTGAAGGCAAAGCCTATTGACCTTGACCTACAATCTAAAGGTCATGGGGTCAATTAGGAAGCAATGCGAACTATTGATATGCATTCTTAAATCAATCAAATATCTTTTGTCGTGTATTTGATAATCTATTTTACATAGTATGCTTAATTTTAATGCTTTTGAATGCTGATTCCATGACAACAATATTTACACTGAAAGCGTATTCAGCAAATTGTCCTATGAAGATTTTCTCAAAATTCAGATTTTCAGGTTTCTAAAAGGCGGCTTTGTTCCCCACTTGAGTCAAATGGAAGCAAATTGACAAAATTTGGGGTCTGGCTCATAGGCTACATGCATAACTGAAAACACACATATGGTTGCCTTGGTAATTACTCACTAACGACATCATCCCTGATACAAAACATACTAATTTCAAAGAGCACACATCTGTGGCTATTGTTGAGCAAGTTTTTGAGTTTCTATTATATGTTATGAAAACGTAGCAGAAAAGTATTTGTGAAAAATGCTTTATTTTACAGAAATTCTGAGATGTTATGGGCATGACCTATTGACCTTGACCCAGAATGTTCAAGGTCATGGGGTCAACTGAAAGGCCATAATGTGAGGTACCAGTATGTGTCATGAAATCATGTAAATATCTTTTGCTGTTCACTAAATAGTCAGTTTTGTATAGTATTCTACACTTTAAAGATTTTTAGTATGGTTGCCATGACAACAACTTTTGAGACAGAAAGCTACTTCTGAGACATGTCCACCAAAGATTTTCAGAAAGTTCAGATTTCGGGCTTTCAGAAAATGTATGGTGGAATTTGCCCACCAAAATGGTACCAATCGACCATTTTGGGGGTCTGGCTCACGGACTAAATGGCTAATGATTACATTGTGTTAGCTGTATCCCATCATCACCAAATGAAAACTGCATGATCTAGGATTAGATTCTTGTGCAAAGTGCACTGTTGTAATATCACTGTGTTTTGCTGGGAATTGGTCAAAAAGACATAGTAACAGAAGCAGATGGACATGAAAGGCAGGTGTGATATTGGAATTATGGACTGCCCAGACTTGGTTCAAGTCTGTGATTTGTGAATGTTTGAGTGGAGTGAACGCAATGATTTGTATTCTGCTTTCATGTGAAACGCGAGCGTGAGTGGACGCGATGAGTAGGGTGAACGCGATGAGTGGAGTGAACGCTATACAGCGGAGTTTCACCCGGAATCACAGCAGAAACTAACTCACTACTGCGCAGACTCAAACGTGACGCATTCAATCGCTGGGAAAACTTGGCGTGAGCTGCCAAATTCCGGATAGGTTTGTACGAAATAGGAGAGACACAAGAGAAACTATTATAAATGATTTTATTTTTTTAAAATTCACCGACTTGAACCAAGTCTATGTCCTGCCCTGTGTTTGTGCTAAATCAACAGTATGATAAAGGTCTAATTGTAAGACATAATCTTTGCTTGCTGACCTACTGATGCCATAACAACATCAATGGCCTTTATTTTCTTGATGAGCAGTACAGTGTAAATTTTACTTAGACAAGGATCTTAGTATCACTGTAGTGTCTAGTGATTAGTTTCAGGCATTAGAGGCTTGCTTGTGGACCTGTCCTTCAAAGAGAACACTGATGAAATTGCTGCAAAAAGTGTTCAGAGTGCAAGTATGTGCACCTAACAATTACTTTCTTTCTTACGGGGAAGCAAAGGAATAGTCTCACTTTGATCTGGTGTTGGTGCATTATCTGTCTGCTTCGCATTATATTTAATTGTGTTCCAGATATTTGAGAGTACCTTGAAGCACCCACTGCATTTCCTTCTGTTCCAGATATTTGACAGTACCTTGAAGCAGCTCTCTTCATTTACAAGCTGCTCCTTTTGACTTTCATCAATCAGTTTACTATAAAATAAATTCTTCAAAATATCTTCCACTGACTTCTGACCATTTTCATCGTCTTTTATACCTTTCATCATGGCTTTCCATTGTTTTAGAATTTCATAATCTTTGAACATTGCCTTATTGATGTTGAAAAACCTGTGAAACAAAGGTGAACTCTCGACCAACATAAATGGGATCTTGTTTATAAAGAAAGTTTTGTCACAGCTGTGCAACAATGTTCTGATCAAATACAAGTCAGCAAAGATTCCTATAAAAAGGGGAGCAACAATAGAAATAACTGTATTAAACCAATATGCAGCGAGATAGATTTCATCTCGTGGGTAAATGCAATCAACATTGATATTTCCATATCGTTTTGATGGGTAAATGCACATACCATGGTACCGCTCAGATATTCTGCCAAAATGCAGTAATAAACAATAAAAAAATATTCCAACCATGCAAAGGACATAAAAGCTAGCATGAAAGACCATGTAAGTTGGCAAGTATCGCCATTTGCCCTTCCTAATGATTGTTCTCATCATTTCACATGGCAATTTGGGTAAGCATTTAATTGTATTTTCTTGCTTTTTTGCATATTTTTTCGCATGTTTGATAATAAGCACCTCTGCGTTTTTTTTTTATATCACTCTTCCTTTCAACATCACTGTCCAGATCTCCATGAATATCATTGTCCCTGTCCCCATGTATACACTTCAGAATCTCATCCATGGTGTTTTCAATATCACCCTTTAGTTTTGTAATCTCTTTTTCAATGATTTTAAGCTGGTACACTATCTTTGGCGGGGCAGTGTAGTACCAGAGAAGAAAGGGACCATACATCAGAAGTGCTTGAATCAGTAGGAAATATGGCAAGCCAACTGAACCAAATGTGTGCAGTGCTGTATTCTGGGTAACATTGTTTGCCTCTTCATCATAACCTGTCCATCCTGTATCCCCACAGTAGCTAGTAACATGAACCATCTCTTGACTTGAAAAATTGTACAGTTCAGCAGAACAGACTGGATAATAGTCCTTTACTGACAAAGAGAAGAAAAATGTGTTATGATAGCCAGTATGGCAATATGAAATGTGCAATGATAAATGGTCATCAAACATCAGGTTTCATAAGAGGCTTTGAGAAACTATAACTTACCTCTTGATTTTTGCACTTTTTGCATACAATTGAAGGCTGCGCTCACAAAAAAAAAAAACGGTTGGGGTAGGGAGGGAGGGGGGGGGCCTGGAGGAATTCAAGGGGATTCGAAAATTTTGGGGGTAGTTGAGGGGGACTTGAAAATTTTGCTCTGCCTGTGGGGGGGGGGGGGGCTTGAACATTTTTTGGTTCCCTTTTATGTTTTACATTTTCCAATTCAAACTTTTTGTAGGTTATTCAATGAAAAATGAATACCATGTTTATGTCAATCAATTGTTGTAATGTTAGTAACAATTTAATAAAATCTACAACCATTTTGTCACATTTTATTTCATTTCATTTCATTTCAAAACGTGATTTGTCATAAAAACTAAATTGAGCCTAATAACAGGGCAGAAGCTGCAGCTGCTGATGATGATTATTGCAGTATTTTCATGCAATATATCAATTACAGTTTCTTGCTGTCTTCCTACAGCATGCTCAAACAAAAAATATTCAGTCTGTTGACAAAGCCTGTATATATAAGTATGTATTAGGTGATAATTTAATTAGAGTCCAGATTGATAGTCAGTTTTCAGTAATATAAATACAGAGTACACATACACAGGCTGTGTTTGCAAGCTAGACATCTCAACATGTTGTAGGGAGCAGAACAAGAACAGAGTTGTATAAACTGAACAAACATATTGTGAAAATAATCAAGGTTAATACAGCTACTGCCTACAGGCAGTGTCACGGCACTATCAGATACTGCCCTGCTACTGCAGTGAAACTGTTACAGTTAACTGCATACCTGAGCAGAGACAGAGATAGCTCTGACTCTGATGTATATAGTAGTTGAAGAAAAGTTTAGGTCAAATGACGCTCATGACAGTGAAACATACTTGTACACAATTTCAGGCCAGAGAGCAACTCATGGAAGACCAGGAGACTTGAAAAGTTATCGGGAGATTTTGGAATTTTGGAATTTGAAAATAATCAAATATTAAAGAAAAAAAATTGGGGTCACCATGCTTGATTTTCTAAATTTTCACATTCTCGTCATAAAATAATACAAAAGTAAAACTTTGAATAGTAAAGACTAAGTGAAAAAAAGATGTTACTAAATGGAATTATTTTTTAACCAAATTTGCCATTATTACACCCAGAATTTCATTGATGCGTTTACGTATTTTAACCTTCCAGTATTGCTCAATTTTGAGAGGCATCTAATTCATAATGTCTTGTACTTTTGAAACAAATTTGTCACTGTGCTCAGTTTTTTACAATATGAAAATTAGCCAGAATTCACAATTTGCCTACTCTCTCATGATCATCATTTTGTGTACTCTTCAGCAGGAGCAATTGACCTGGCCAGAGTTGGATTAACTGAAGTTAGCTTAGACTGTACTGGTTAATGCAAAAACGTCATTGATGCGTTTACGTAAAATGAATCAGTTTGAGAACTTGCGTTAGAATATGACTTTACAAAGTGCTTATAACAGGTAGTGTTGAACACCTGCGAGTGGAACGCCGCAATACGTGTTTGTTTTTTCTGCTCGTACATCCTTTACAAATATGCGGGCTTGTGATAGTTTGGGGGGGACTTGAAAAATTTTGATCATATAAGGGAGGGTATTGAGGGAGGATCTAAAAAAAAAAAAATTTCAATCGCGATTCCTCCAGTCCCCCAATCGTTATTTGCGAACGCAACCTAAAAGTCAAATGCTGACTGTTGGCATTAAAATCAGCTGCTTAAAAACATGGAAGACCTTTAACAGTTGAGAACAACTATCAACTGGGCAAATGTGAAAGCGCTGTCTAGGCCTGCACACATTCTAGTATGAGTAAAGAAAATGACAAGTCATAACTGAAGAATTTCTTAGCTTTTGACAAGGAAGTTGGATGAGATGTGTTACAAAACACATTGACTGCCTTATTTTTACCTTATAGTCACATGACACATTGTTTCCTATGGCCTTTGTAAAACAGACTCAGGCCTTTGAGCAACAGACATTTGTTGTAATCCTCCTGGCTATAGTCAATATGTATATACTATTTTATGCAATCTTTGTGAAAATACAAGGTCAGTATGATACACTAATTTGAATACTATGTTTAAAAGAT
Source organism: Ptychodera flava (assembly GCF_041260155.1). Classification (NCBI taxonomy): domain Eukaryota; kingdom Metazoa; phylum Hemichordata; class Enteropneusta; family Ptychoderidae; genus Ptychodera; species Ptychodera flava. Next base: position 39,048,452 of record NC_091931.1, on the reverse strand, counting down.
GTCATACACATCAAACGAAAGGGCTGTGTAACTTGTAGAACACAGATACTTTTAACATATTTGGGATTCATCACAAGAACTTACCCATAATTTGCTCAATGATCAGCAAGGCTGACGCAAATATAGGCACACCAATGGACAGGAAGTGAAGAATTCTGTCAACAGGTACAAGATATTAACTCCATCTTCAACTGATGTGACTCCATAGTGATTAAAGGGGAATGATGAAATGTATGCGCTCATCTTCAATCTGCAGGGATAAATTTTGTGAAGGTTAAGCTTAAAGTTTACCTTGTCACCTCCATATCCTTGAATAGAGGTGAATCCACCCTATTGAAATCAATGGGAACGTGCAAAATCTCGCAGTGAAAGGGTTAAATTTTTAGGAACAAGTAGAAAATGCTTGTAATCAAAAGAATATTATTGGTTTAATAATTAACACACCTAATCCAAACTCTCTTTCATGATTTGTTGGTTGTATGGTCATAATATGGTGTAAATCATTCGTCAATGCAGGTGACAGTTTGGACAACTGTTGACTTGACAAGTCTGAAAGTGCTGTCACAATTGTGCACATTCTGGAATGCATAAAGAAATGACGATGTCTTGTGTGATCAAGATGAGTGATTTGGGAGAGTACTCATTTTTGAGTTAAAACATCTGATGAGGTATATCATAAAATGCATATCGACTTGCCATGTGGGTAACAGCATACCGCCTCGTGAAGTAGACTTGGCGAAAAAAAGCTTTCTGGTCATTACCCTCTCGCAAGTCAATATGTGTTTCCTGATGTATGGTAATTTTATAATATAGACAGCAGAAATTCAATCAGACATAACCTATACTCAGTTACTCTTCAGACTCTTCCACTCCTCAGACAAGGGATTACATGTATCTTGTCTGTAAGGTTAGTAATTAAAATCCACCTTAAGCATAGACAGTAGAAGGAGGACCTCTCTACTATCTGTGCTTAAAGACATGATTGTACAGTTCACTGTACCAGTAGATTTTGACAATGGGTACTGTATTATAGTAGTCAGGTTTCTCAAGGCAGTGCCATACTACCTCACCAGTATGAGGTTTTGATTGGGAAGTTCTCATTTGAATGAGGTATAACTAGTTTATGTTATTACACATGAAAACATTAGACGATTCAGTGATAAACATTAAATCTCTCCAGGTATTTGAATGGAATCATAAGAGGAAGTCAGTGTTGTCTTTGGCATTAATCACTACCAAACTGATAGAAAGATCAAAATATATGAAACAGGAATTTTGTTTCAGTGCATATTGAAAAGAAAATTCCATAAAATTTTATGTGAAATTTATGGGATAAGCTTAATCAATAAAGTAAAATTGAAAAATTCTTCATCCCTTTTATCACTATAGATTGAAATGACCTATGCAAACTTTTTTTCATCGCTTTCTGCCTCCATGATATATGTTTTTCAAAGAACTGTTGACAGTATTGCTTCCTGTCCCTGTCATATGTTTTCAAAGAATGTTGACAGGGTTTCTCTTTTACGAATTTTATGTAACACTAATTTTTGTTGTCAGGAGTCGCATAAACCAATAATTGAGTGATCACTAACCTTGACATGATGACATTAATAGTTCCCTAAAGTTTCTGAAAAGAGGTTATCCAATCACTGCGCTGTGCAGAAGGTGCAGTGTATGACACATCTCAGCGTATATGGACCGTGTGTGTACTATAAAACTACTTGAGTAATGAACAATGTCAGTATTACTTTTCTTCTCAATATAAACCACAGCACACAGTTCCATTGTTAAAATTTGCCAGCAGAACCACATTTGAAGAAATTAGCATGCAAGAATTTATTGGCCTTTCACAGTTTGGAGTGTCGAAAACATTACTTAGCTGCTGCAAGTTTGTAGAGCTATATCTGCTATATAAGATATCAAGGTGGCTTATTAATGATGCATCGAGAGCATTATTGAGCAGGCACCAACACAATATCCTATGTTTGTATCTAAAGGGCTCTAGCCATCTTAAAACAAATTGTTCACTGGCTATCAACTAGACCATAGAGGATGTCCAGGAATGCATATTGCCAGGGCTGGCATTTCAACCCAGCCTTAGACTTAGTACACTGAAAGACACAGCAAGCACCGGCAATGCTCCCTAAATGATCCCCTTGTCATTTTAAAAGTTAGGAGGGCCTTTGAGTGACAACATTGAACGAATATGTATGAAAAATTCTCACCTCTTTGTTGTTCCTAAAGATGACACATCCGATGGTAAGGCTTAGGTGCACATTGATATTGCAATAAAGCTGATCAGTGTATGCAGCGAAACTGAGAATTGTGAATGAGTCAACTGCCTTGCGGGGGTTCTTATGAGGAAGATATTTAGTTGGCAGCAAGTATTCTCCAATTAGATTACATGTTAGACAATAAACACCGTGTGGTCAAATACAGTGTATTACCACGCGCTCTGGTCAATCTGAGTACAAATATTATGACATTGTTACAAAAGAATGCACTCTGGTGACTATGCAATCAAAGAAACCATGTAACGGTGAAATTTACTGAGAACGAAGCAAAGAAATGAAACTAGCTAGTGTACTATGACCCATATGATACTTATGACTTCCATCAATCACTGATGTCACGCACCTGATGTCTGGCTGTTGTTTGGTTAAGGATACGCCTTTTGATAGTTATTGATTTTTCATTCAACATGAAAAGGGTTGTGATTGCATACAGAGTCTGAGACTACATGTAGGTTGGTAAAAAGGATTTTTTTCAAAAACAATCATTTCCAAGAATAAATCAAATCACATGGAATATCAAACGCAAACTTTCTGTAATGCGACATGTATTTATTGTCAACGTAGGCAATTGGTTGTTTGTTTTGCTGTATGGCTGGTGAGAAGCGTTTTTCAAGGTCAAATTCGCGGAAAATTGAGGTCAATATAGAGTATCAATATGCTTCAGTCAATAAAAGAATATCAAATATCTCAGATTGTGAAGCAACATTTCAGAAAGCCTTGCAGCCCCCCCCCCCCCCCCCTTCGAAAAGGCGCTGAAAGAAAGCGGACGCACGCACAAGATGAAGTACGAGCCCCCGTCACCAAGAAACGAAAACAAAAGACAACAAAGCAGACAAATCCGCGCACACACACAAACATGTTCAACAAAACAGTGAAAACCAACATCGGCAGAAGATTCCTAAACTTGATTATGTTCCACTTTGCCAAAGGCCACATCTACAAAAGTTCTTCAATAAAAACTGAAAAAAACAATGTACAAATAAGCTACAGTTGCTCCAGAAACACGGGCAGCATAATCAAAGCATACAATGCCCAACTACAACAGAAAGAAAAGGAACAAGAAAAGTTGTGCAACTGCTTCAAAAAAGACCACTGTTTTCTCCCAGGAAACTGCCTCACCTCTTCACTAATAAACAGAGTCATTGTCATCAGAAACACTGCATCGGACTAACGGACCCAACTTTCAAAAAAGATACACATAAAATACTGCAAGTGCACATTCCAGCATCCAAACACAGAAATAGCAAAGAGCTTTCAAAATTCATATGGAATCACAAAGACAACAACATAAACTACAATATCAAATGGTCAATCATTGGCAGGGCCCTCCCCAATTCAAATAAAACCAAATGCAGTAACCTGTGTATAACATAAAAACTCAATCTATTCAGACATTAAATTAACCCTTAAGGGGGAGCTGCATGTTGCCAATGCAGATTTTTCGAGGGAATGTTTCTCATCTGAGGCGACAAGGAAACCCCCTCATACTATATAAAAAGCAGAGAATCTAAAGTTTAGAATTTAACAATAGTTTACTCGAAGGATGAAGGGGGTGTATATTTGGGGTAAAAAACTTCAATTTTGGTATTAACGATACAAATTTATTTAAGTCAAAACTTGACACAATTTTTCGAAATATAATATTTCACTTGAAGAAGAGAATATGCAGAAAAAATGACTAAGCTTATTTTATTTTGCATTATCTATCATTCTTAAATGACATGAGTTGAAAGACACTCAAAAAGTAATTAAAACATAAAAAGCAAAATTAAAATGACTCTCATACAAAATGTAAGACTTTTATTGCAAAGCAAAATATCGATTTGTTATACAGCATTTAAAGAACATAATATGAAATTTCAGAAAATTCGACCAAGCTAGAATAGAGTTAAATTCTTTGGCAATTTGAAATTGGGAGAAAGGAGATTAGCCAGGAAATCGGGTGAGATTACATGTGAGGCAATAAACACCTTATGGTCAAATATTACCACGCGCTCTGGTCAATCTGAGTACAAATATTATGACATTGTTACAAAAGAATGCACTCTGGTGACTATGCAATCAAAGAAACCATGCAACGGTGAAATTTACTGAAACGAAGCAAAGAAATGAAACTAGCTAGTGTACTATGACCCATATGATACTTATGACTTCCATCAATCACTGATGTCACGCACCTGATGTCTGGCTGTTGTTTGGTTAAGAATACGCCTTTTGATAGTTATTGATTTTTCATTCAACATAAAAGGGTTGTGAATGCATATAGAGACTAGGTTAGAAAAAAATTCGGGTTTTTTTGCAAACAATTACTTCCAAGAATAAATTGAATTGCATAGAATGTCAAACCATTAAAACTTCCTGTAATGCTATTTAATGTTGAACACTCTCGCTTGTGAATAGGTATATGTTGATGCATCCTTCCTATGCAACAGACAAAAGGTAACATACGGATTATGAGTCAGCGCATGCATGTTCACAAGTTTACAAGTGACTGCTAAAATAAGACATACGAATGTAAAAGAACAGGCAAAAGACCAAGGTTGATCCAGGAAGGGGATGGGGTTGGGTGGGGGATGGATATGGTTGGATCGCCCGTCAACGTAGAACAGTTGGTTGGTTGTTTGCTTCATGGCTGGTGAGAAGAGTTTTCAAGGTCAAATTCGTGGAAAATTGAGGTCAGTGAAAGAATATCAATATCCTTCGGTCAATAAAAGGATATCTCAGATTGTGAAGCAACATTCAGAAAGCCTCGGCCCCCCCCCCCCCCCCCCCCCCCCCCCACTCGACTTCGAAAAGGCGCTGAAAGAAAGCGGACACACGTACAGGATGAAGTACGAGCCCCCCGTCGACGCGTCACCAAGCAATGAAAACAAAAGACAACGAAGAAACAAATCATTTGGTACACACACACATAAACACACAAACGTTCAAGACAGCATTGAAAACCAACATCGGCAGAAGATTCCTAAACTTGATTATGATCCACTTTCCTGAAGGCCACATCTACAAAAGTTCTTCAATAAAACAATGTAAAAGTAAGCTACATTTGCTTCAGGAATATGGGCAGCATAATCAAAGCCAACAATACCCAACTACTACAGAAACTACCGAAACGGCCTCTTCTGCTTCATATCTGGATATTTTCCTTGAATTTGACTCTAATGGTCACCTTTCTACTAGGCTATATGACAAGCGAGATGATTTCAACTTTAGTATTATCAATTCCCACACCTCATCAGTAATATTACACTCTCACCAGCTTATACGGTATACATTTCCCAGCTTATTCGATATGCTAGAGCATGCAGTTCATATGGTATTTTGTCGAGAGACATAGCCATCTCTCTTACAAACTGTTAAATCAAGGTTACACCAGAGAAAGACTTGTCTCTACATTCAAACGCTTTTTGGCAGGTATCGCAAGCTGGTAGATAAATGCAGCATCTCTCATTGACAAATGATCACTGTGACATTGGACCTTAGTTGGTGACCACTGCCTATTTGACTTACAGATTGACATTATATATTATTGCCTGAATACATGGGTTTAGGTGCCCAAGAGCAGGTGACAATTTGCCCGACGCCAGGAGGGCAAATTGTCTCCTGCTGCGAGGGCACATAAACCCATGTATTCAGGCAATAATATTTTTATTACATGCCTCTTCAAAGTTAATGCTATATGACATTTAGTTACAAGCAGGGCATTTTCAAACAATTTTACCATTATCGACCAGCGTCAAACAGATTTTAACGAAAGTCAAAATAGCAGTGCGCGCATGGATATTTTACATGTAGCGTTAAGCGTCTACTTTGACGTCGAAAACATCGAAAGGCTTCACTGGCCCGGGTAACCATGGAAACCGGTCAGTACATCGTTCACCGGCCCGCTAACATCCCGGATGTTCCTATTCAAATCAGTGCACTGATTTGCATTCACCTCGAGGCATGTAATAAATGGCGGGTGCCACATGTGGGGCAGGGTGCGCTCACTATTTTCGAAACACCTGACATATCACTTCTTGGCCTTTTGCCCAGAGGTTTATATATCTTTCTTTCATTAATTTGACTTTGTTGTGTGTACCGGTGCTTTACGGTGCTGTTTTGTGTCTATGTTTATAACTAGTGTATTACGAATTTTGACCTGTGTTATGGATTACGGATAGGTATGATTGCGATTATTTTACACATTGTCAAAGAAAAGGAACAAGAAAAGTTGTGCAACTGCCGCAAAAATAAGAAGACCACTGTCCACTACAAGGAAACTGCCTCACCTCTTCACTAATAAACAGAGTCATTGTCATCAGAAACACTGCATCGGACTAACGGACCCAACTTTCAAAAAAGATACACATAAAATACTGCAAGTGCACATTCCAGCATCCAAACACAGAAATAGCAAAAAGCTTTCAAAAATCATATGGAATCTCAAGACGACAACAGAAACTTCAATATCAAATGGTCAATCATTGACAGGGCCCTTTCCTATTCAAATAAAAGCAAAAGCAGTTATCTGTGATAACAGAAAACTCAACATACATGTAATCTATTCAGACAGTAAATCAACCCTTACGATGGAGCTGCATGTTGCAGTGCAGGTGTTTTTTTTTCGAAAATTCGAATATGTCTTATCGAAGATGACAAGAAATCCCTTCTACTATATAAAACAGCAGAGAATCTAAAGTTTAGAAGGATAGCGATAGTTTACTTGAATGATGAAGGGGTGTAAATTTTGGGTAAAAAACTTCAATTTTGGTATTAACGATAAAAATTATTTAAGTCAAAACTTGACACAATTCTGAAATCTAATATTTCACTTGAAAGAAGAGTATATGCAGAAAAGAATGACTATTCATTTTGCATTATCTATTATTCTTAAATGACATGATTGAAAGACACTAAAAAGACTAATTGAAAAACATAATAGGCAAATTAAAATGTCTCTTCTTTAAAATGCAAGAATTGTATTGCCAAACAAAATAGTCGTTTTGTTATATAGCATTTAAAGAAGATATATGAAATTTCGGAGAATTTGACTAAGCCAGAGTAGAGTTAAATTCTTTGGCAATTTTGAAATTGGGAGAAAGGAGATTAGCCAGGAAATCGGGTGAGATTACATGTGAGGCAATAAACACCTTATGGTCAAATATTACCACGCGCTCTGGTCAATCTGAGTACAAATATTATGACATTGTTACAAAAGAATGCACTCTGGTGACTATGCAATCAAAGAAACCATGTAACGGTGAAATTTACTGAAACGAAGCAAAGAAATGAAACTAGCTAGTGTACTATGACCCATATGATACTTATGACTTCCATCAATCACTGATGTCACGCACCTGATGTCTGGCTGTTGTTTGGTTAAGGATACGCCTTTTGATAGTTATTGATTTTTCATTCAACATGAAAAGGGTTGTGATTGCATACAGAGTCTGAGACTACATGTAGGTTGGTAAAAAGGATTTTTTTCAAAAACAATCATTTCCAAGAATAAATCAAATCACATGGAATATCAAACGCAAACTTTCTGTGATGCGACATGTATTTATTGTCAACGTAGGCAATTGGTTGTTTGTTTTGCTGTATGGCTGGTGAGAAGCGTTTTCAAGGTCAAATTCGCGGAAAATTGAGGTCAATATAGAGTATCAATATGCTTCAGTCAATAAAAGAATATCAAATATCTCAGATTGTGAAGCAACATTTCAGAAAGCCTCGCCCCCCCCCCTTCGAAAAGGCGCTGAAAGAAAACGGACGCACGCACAAGATGAAGTACGAGCCCCCGTCACCAAGAAACGAAAACAAAAGACAACGAAGCAGACAAATCATTCCGCGCACACACACACATATACACACCCATACACACACAAACATGTTCAACAAAACAGTGAAAACCAACATCGCAGAAGATTCCTAAACTTGATTATGTTCCACTTTGCCAAAGGCCACATCTACAAAAGTTCTTCAATAAAAACTGAAAAAAACAATGTACAAATAAGCTACAGTTGCTCCAGAAACACGGGCAGCATAATCAAAGCATACAATGCCCAACTACAACAGAAAGAAAAGGAACAAGAAAAGTTGTGCAACTGCTTCAAAAAAGACCACTGTTTTCTCCCAGGAAACTGCCTCACCTCTTCACTAATAAACAGAGTCATTGTCATCAGAAACACTGCATCGGACTAACGGACCCAACTTTCAAAAAGATACACATAAAATACTGCAAGTGCACATTCCAGCATCCAAACACAGAAATAGCAAAGAGCTTTCAAATTCATATGGAATCACAAAGACAACAACATAAACTACAATATCAAATGGTCAATCATTGGCAGGGCCCTCCCCAATTCAAATAAAACCAAATGCAGTAACCTGTGTATAACATAAAAACTCAATCTATTCAGACATTAAATTAACCCTTAAGGGGGAGCTGCATGTTGCCAATGCAGATTTTTCGAGGGAATGTTTCTCATCTGAGGCGACAAGGAAACCCCCTCATACTATATAAAAAGCAGAGAATCTAAAGTTTAGAATTTAACAATAGTTTACTCGAAGGATGAAGGGGGTATATTTGGGGTAAAAAACTTCAATTTTGGTATTAACGATACAAATTTATTTAAGTCAAAACTTGACACAATTTTTCGAAATATAATATTTCACTTGAAGAAGAGAATATGCAGAAAAATGACTAAGCTTATTTTATTTTGCATTATCTATCATTCTTAAATGACATGAGTTGAAAGACACTCAAAAAGTAATTAAAACATAAAAAGCAAAATTAAAATGACTCTCATACAAAATGTAAGACTTTTATTGCAAGCAAAATATCGATTTGTTATACAGCATTTAAAGAACATAATATGAAATTTCAGAAATTCGACCAAGCTAGAATAGAGTTAAATTCTTTGGCATTTTGAAATTGGGAGAAAGGAGATTAGCCAGGAAATCGGGTGAGATTACATGTGAGGCAATAAACACCTTATGGTCAAATATTACCACGCGCTCTGGTCAATCTGAGTACAAATATTATGACATTGTTACAAAAGAATGCACTCTGGTGACTATGCAATCAAAGAAACCATGCAACGGTGAAATTTACTGAAACGAAGCAAAGAAATGAAACTAGCTAGTGTACTATGACCCATATGATACTTATGACTTCCATCAATCACTGATGTCACGCACCTGATGTCTGGCTGTTGTTTGGTTAAGAATACGCCTTTTGATAGTTATTGATTTTTCATTCAACATGAAAAGGGTTGTGAATGCATCAGAGACTTAGTTGAAAAAAAATTCGAATTTTTTTTCCAAACAATCACAACCAAGAATAAATCATATTGCATAGAATATCAAATCATTACAACTTTCTGTAATACCATTTAATGCTAAACATTGTCGCTTGTGAATAGGAATATTCTGATGCATCCTTCCTATGAAACAGAAAGACAGGTAGCATACGGAAGGTGAATCAGCGCATACATGTTCACAAGTTTACAAGTGACTGTAATGTTAAAATATGACATACGACTGTGAAAGAACAGGTAAAAAAACTGAAGCAGGTAGTTGTTCCAGGATCGGTTGGGGATGGTTGGATCGCCTGTCAACGTAGAGCAATTAGTTCTTTGTTTTGCTGTATGGCTGGTAAGAAGCGTTTTCAAGGTCAATTCGCGGAAAATTGAGGTCAATATAGAGTATCAATATGCTTCAGTCAATAAAAGAATATCAAATATCTCAGATTACGAAGCAACATTTCAGAAAGCCTCGCCCCCCCCCCCCCCTTCGAAAAGGCACTGAAAGAAAGCGGACGCACGCACAAGATGAAGTACGAGCCCCCCCCCCCCCGTCACCAAGCAACGAAAACAAAGACAACGACGCAGACAAATCTTTTAGTACACACACCCACCCACCCACCCACACACACACACACACACGTTCAACAAATTAAGCTGTGAAAACCAACATCAGAAGATTCCTGTACTTATATAATTAAGATCCGCTTTCCTGAAGGCCACATTCTACAAAAGCTTTTAATAAAAACAATGAAAACAATGTAAAAGTTTAAACAGTTGCTCGGGGAATATGAGCAGCAAAGTCAAAGCCCACAATCAAAGCACACAACACCCGACTACTATACGAAGAAAGGAATAAAGAAGAGTTAATGTTCAAGTGAAGCAAAAAAGACCACTGTCCACTCCCAGGAAACTGCCTCACTGCTTCAGTAATATACAGAGCCATTGTTATCAAAAAACACTTTATTGGACTCACGAACCCAACTTTCAAAAAAGATACACATAAAATACTGCAAGTGCACATTCAAGCATCCAACACCGAATAGCAAAGAGCTTTCAAAATTTATATGGAATCTCACAGTCAACAACAAAAACTGCAATGTCAAATGGCCAATCATTGACAGGGCCCTTTCCTATTCAAATAAAACAAACGCTGTAATCTGTGTAAAAAAGCTCAATATCAGACAGTAAATCACCCCTATAGGTGGAGCTGCATGTTGCCAATGCAGTTTTTTCAAGGGAATGTTTCTCATCTAAGATGACAAGGAAAACCCCTCTAAAGTTTGGAAGGGTAGAAATTGTTTACTCGAAGGGTGAAGGGTAACCCTTGCGGTAAAAAATTCAATTTGGTATTTAATGATAAATACAATTAATGACAAAAACTTGACAATGTTTTGAAATCTAATATTTCACTGGAAAGAAGAAAAAAATCACTGTTTCATTTCTCATTATGAGTTGATGGAGACTCCAAAAAGTGCTTAAAAATTATTTGCCTTGTAAACCATCCCTTTGACTTTGACCGGCAATTACAACCTGCTGGTTGATCCTCATGCTGATCTCCGGCGATTACCCTCTTACTATGCGATTGGATTATACTTGCCATATTCTTCATACAGCCGTACCTCACTTTAATTGTGGACCTATTGAAGGTCTTGAGAAGCTTGTAGGCCACTTTTGAAAGTCTAAGTATCAACGGAGGACAACACGGGGGAGGTTTACATCGGCCTAACTGATAAATCTTCAAGACGCGCTTCACTAACCACATGCAATCGTTCCGTAACGAGAAATACAAAGATATAGATACAGTATAGAGTTGTCAAAATTTGTATGGAACTTAAAAAGGAAGGACCAAGTCTTTGACAGTTCATGGTCAATTATTGACAAAGCATCGAGCTACTCTAACATAAGCAAGCGATGTAATCTTTGTATATCATAAAAGCTGCACATTATCAATGCTGGCAAATCTACGTTGTTAAACGCTCTTAACTGTTTCAAATGTCGGCACCAAAACAAATATTATTTATCAAATTTTAACACCACAAACAAACAAATAGAATTGTATAACATATAAAACATATAAATGAGAGTGTTGATAACATAACTTTTGTGTTGTTGTTAATGTTTCAAACGTAATGTAGATGTCATAAGAAATACTACAAGGACACTATCATTACTTGGCCCAATATAGACTCTCTCACAGCCCCTTCGTTCGCTATGCAGTTATGCGCCCTCAACGGTCTTTCTAACAAGCGACGCTAACTTAAACGAGTGGATGAAGAGAGTGTACGTTAGCAGAGAGTTGTATCGGGCCAAGTAATGATAGTGTCCTTGTAGCGTATCCAAGTAATGATAGTGTTCTTGTAGCGTATCTTATGACATCTGCATTACGTTTGAAACATTAACACAACACAACAGTTATGTTCGTTGAATTTTATAGGTCAACAACAACAACAACAACAACAACAACAACAACAACAACACGACTAATAAACATAAACAACAATTAAACAACAACAACCAGATTTCTAGGTTCCCTGTGATATTCCACGAAAATGGCAACGATTTTATTTCTTCTGTACTAAATTTTGAATGCACCCTGCCTCTGAACTGCACACTTCTCAACAAACAACATCCAAATTTCCAATTTTAACACATCTTGTCCAAACTTTCTGTTGTAATTCGTTAATTTACAGTCACATGTCTGCTTCATTTTGACACTGATACTTATTACAAAGAGTAAGTTAACTCTCCAAAACTGTAAAACGGTTAACATTTCAGAACAACTTATGGCCAGGCAAATTTGAAAGTGCTGTCTGCACATGCACACATACTGGTACAATTGTAAAAAGAAAAGGCTGTTGTCTGCGACTGAGACAGTATCGTGAGGAACTTTTCTATTTTTTTGGCGAGATAATTGCTGAAACACCAGTCTGTCACTTTCCTTTGGCCTATGGTCTTGTGAAATAGACTTGCAGGCCATTGGACAACAAACGTTTCAACAGTGCTATTGCCCTCATGGTTAGTCAATATGTGAAGTAAAGTAAAGTAAGCCTTTATTGAAATCGTATCTGAATCGGGATCTTGATCATAAAGTACAATCAAGGTTTTGCAAAATCAACAGCAAAATAGTATTAAATAATATAAATAAATAAATAAATATAAATATATATAAATTATAAAGATATTACATGTTCATCAATATTTTACTTTTTTCCATGTTTTCTTGTCCGAGTTGAAACATATATGTATGTATGTATTTTTCCAATTCACATATTGAAGATTTGTTTGTTCTTGAAAAATGTATATAAGGTCTTGTATGTTTCTGAATGTGTTTTTACAAATGTTTAGTTTACTGAAAAATCATGTCTAATGTCTGTGTAGCCTTTGCAGTGAAAAATGAAACGTATTTCATCTTCTACTTGTTTGTTTCGGCAAATTGGGCAAGCGCTGTCTATATCTACCTGTTTCTATGTGTAATATGTGTGCACTAATACGTAACTTACACAGGGCTGTTTTTTTTTTATGACATGAAGAAAACTGAGAGAGAAAAACCTTTTTTCAAGTCTGTCGCCGAATACACTGCAGCACGAGTGCAAATACCGCTCTGTGCATGGGCAGAGTATATATTCTTTTTCATAAGTACAATGTCAATTTAATATATTAAGGCTGCATTCTCAAACACATCTGGAGGAGGGGAGAGAATTTAGAGGGGGGACTTGAAAATATCAAGGGTATGTTGGGTGTACCTACTTGGGACTTGAAGGGGGACTCGAAACAAAACTGTCTCTGATTGATATGAAATATGTGTTGGATTGTCAATTTTAAGCTATAACGTTCGGCTAATTTTTGTGTGGCTTTTGTTTTGTGTATTCACTGCAGTTTCTTGTTCTATTCCTTGAATGGTGGTGAAAAGTCCAACACAGCCATATGTGTGCAGTCAGCAATTGTTATTGTTTAAAATTAAATTCAAGTCCGGACTAGAATTCACTTGTCATCAATAACAATGTTTACAGTCTTTACACTTACATATACATAGTATTTGCCAAACAGAGTTTTGTTAGAGAGTAGAACAAGAAATTGCAGTCGATACATAGAACAAAACATGCTTGATTGGCCAAATGGTACCTAATGTCCCCTTTATACAAATATGTTAATTGTGTCCGGTTTTTCTGCCAGGTGAGGGAAGTCATCCTGTTTCCAATCCTTTCTTATGTGAAGGGACAATAGTTAATGTTTACCTTCATTCATAGTTTTGCTTGAAATTGTACAGGACGTACTATTTAATACTGCATTGTTTATCGAGAAACTTATTACAGCCTAAAAGTCAATATTCAAAAACACTTACGCATATACATAATATATACTTATTTATATCATACCAGTATATTGATGGCGGAAATACAGCGATCTGATTGGACGAGTACCGTGGTATATTGGCGATATACCACGGCTGGCACACGCGCGAGCTCATAGCTTGAGCAAAAATCCGTTTTTGACCTTCCATGCCACAATTTCAATATATTGTTATGATATAATCAGATCACACCCAACGACCAGTTCACTTCATATATGCACTCGCTATCGCTCGTGCATATATGTCATGACCTGGTCAAAATCTCGTGGTACACCGATACCGTCACTGGGTATGCTTTAATTCTTAATTAAATCACAGATTTAGTTAGTGTAGTATAGTAAAAAAATATTTATAGTTTTCACATAGGCTCCAATGTACAGTGAATCAACATTTTCATTGAAATTCCAAATCGAATTTCTTATGCATATATGCACTTGTAACCACCCAATTCTGATCAAGTTCAATTATATCAATTATCCAGCATCTACATATGGACAAATATTGCAAGTTTTGTATTAATTGTTCATAGTTTTTATAGACTACAATGGTTAGTGAATCAACATTATTGATAAAATCCACAAAATACTTGTACATACATGCACGTTTTACCTGCCACTTCAAGCAAAGTACATTTACATGAATTATCAATAAATGTAAATGTAGAGATATAGCTTGTTTTTGATGGGAAAAATGATAAATGGTTTGCCCAATAGACTCCCATGTATTATGATTTGATATTTTTGGATGAAACACTATATCGGCCACATTTTGCCTCACTTTGAGGGATGGGAGGGGACTTCAAAATTATAGCAAGCCAGAAGGGGACTTGAACGCATTGTGAGTTTGTTAGGGGGCATTTTGAAAAAATCTGATAACTTAAGTTTTTTTTAGAATCCCCTCCAGAGGTCTTTGTGAATATGAATAAATGTTTAAAAGATGTTGTCAAACACATCTAAAAAAGACTTGTAGAACACAGATTCAAAGTTTGTAATTCTTTGAACATACTTGGGAATTCAACACAAGAACTTACCCACAATATGCTCGATGATCAGCAAAGTTGACATAACAAGCGACCTAGCGGCCGATATAGCTCCGCTGTGTTTATGTAGAGAATAACTATTTTTGACACATGTTGATGAAGAAGGTGGAAATCTTTGATAGCTCAATACAGTGGCCAAAAAAAGTGGCTAAAATAGCTGCAAAAATACACAATAGAAGATTTCATTGTACTTTGAATATATCATATCGATCATCCCTAAGAACATGTCAATCAAAGCTATCTGATGACTAGTTTTTGGAGAATAAAATTTCTGACCAAAAATAGCAACAATTGCCCCAAAAAATAAAATTTGCAGATTTCATCATAATTTCAAAAGATCAAATTTAGTTCATCTATAGAAACCTGTATACCAAATTTCAAAGCTGTTGAACAGTACTTTTTGAGAAACACATTTTTTAAACCAAAAATGGAAAAAATTGACCCAAAAATTCAAATTGCAGATTTCATCATAATTTCAATAAATATGATTTAGTTCATCTATAGAAACCTGTATACCAAATTGCAAAGCTATCAGATGAGAAGTTTTGGAAATACACTTTTTTGACCAAAAAATGGCAAAATTGCCCCAAAAATACAAAATTACAGATTTCATCAGAAATTCAATGTATATTACTTAGTTCATCTATAGAAACCTGTATACAAACTTAAGTGAGGTCACCCCTAGTAAGCTGCACATAAATTTCAAAGCAATTGGACTTGCGGTTTCAGAGGAGAAGGCAATTGTTGACGGACAATGACAGACGACGACGGAAAATCAACCTATTTGATAAGCTCCGCGTCGCTGACAGCGGAGCTAAAAATAGGCACACAAATGGCCAGGAAGCAAAGAATTCTGTCAACGGGTAACAGAATATTAATTCCCTCTTCAACTGTTGTGACTCCATCTTGATTAAAGTGGAATGATGAAATGTAGACGCTCATCTTCAATCTGCAGGGACAAATTTTGTGAAGATTAACCTTAAACCCTGTCACATCCATCTTCTTCTATTAGGGGTGAATCCACCCTATTGAAATCAATGGGGGTGTCCAATATCTTGGAGGGTAAAATCTTTAGAGACAAAGAGCAAATGCTTGTAATCTAAAAGAAACTATTGATTTAATCTGTAACACATCTCATCCAAACTTTCTGTCATGATTTGTTGATGCATGGTCACATGGTGTAAATCATTGAGGCACTAATAGACATGCAATGAGTCAGTTTCGGTTGACAGTTTCTAAAACTGTTAACTCTTGATAAACAGTTTAGACAATACGGAACTCAAACCCGGCACATCCACAGGCTAATTAGACATTATTTGTGTTGATTTTTCCAGTTATGATCAAAACTTAATTATGAATATTGAATGTTTCAACCCTCTAGAAACTGAAAGCCTTATTTAGTTCACAATCTATGCCAAATATACAAGCAACACCATTACCCATGTTCAGTCTACGGTGAAAGTTACTACACAGTGTATATAATGATATACACTGTTGACATGGACAAAAATATTGACATGAACACTAGGCTTTGTCTCTAATGAACTGACAAGCTGACACACAAAGTTATCAGTTATATAGTTCCTATTTATTTCAAATCAGTGTGAAAGACAGAACTAGATAAAATCTGAAAATATCTGGATTTCCTGATAATTGTATTACATTGATATCAAAAAACCAACTGGTCAGATACGCTGGTTATGTCCAAGAACTTCTGATACAGATGTCTCAACTTCTTGACCCTTTAACCCCCATTTTCCAGTACATTGGTCTAACTACATGATGGTAAATCATGGGAGAGACCAAATTTGGTTATGGTAGTTGTATACAATGATGACCATTTCCTGATGTTCACCTGTGTAAAATGGTATGCAGATTAAAATGGAATTACTAGATTTGTCTCAAAATTACTGTACTTTGTTCTACAGTGCAATTAGGAGTGATAAGTTCATTAATAAATGGAATGTGTTTGGTGATATTGGCAAAGATGTATCAAGTGTTCCTAGAAAGCAACTCGTGAAATACCCATTTTTAAACTATGCCAGTCTCCTTTAAGTTTCTATTTCAATCATTCTCAGATTGTATGGTACAAATTTTTACTGTCATGTACAGTCTCTTGGTCAAAAGTGGCATCTGCAAAACGTAATACTTGTAGACAGTGGTCTCAAGAGTGTGAAGAGCATCTTCCAAAAACGATGCAATCAACTCTGTAACCCAGCCCCTGATGTTTTCCTTTCATCACTCCCTGGCCATTTTGCATCAACAAAACAACAGAAGATCAATTGGCTTCAGGATGTGTGCTCAAAAGTTGACCAGGGTGAGTGTTTGCAGTAAATTGTAACAAAATACAAATGATTGAAAGAAACCGGCAAGAGCTTATCTATAAAAACAGCAATGTCAGCTACACTGAGCAATCTGACCATCTGAGATGTTGCTTGGGATTTTTCCCAAGTGGGGAAAAGCAAAGCAGCTGATTGAAGACTGGCACTTTAAAGTGATAGGTGAAGATACAATGTACTGTCACTTAGCATTTGGAAACAGGCCATGCACAGCGTGTCCTTTTAGTGGAAACACCATAAAAATCAGCCCTACCCTGTCCTTCCATGACGAGAATGACATGTCAATGATGTATTATAATAGTCTTTGACATGACAAAACTTTTCTTGGTGCATGTTTCGTTACCTGCTCAATGTGTTAGAACTGAACACCAATTGATGACGTCTAATTGACAGTCCGTTGACGTACTAAACAGTGAAGTAATCTAGGAAACAGCTTTTATAGTGTCCTTAATAAAAAGTTTAAACTACAGGCAAAATTCTCTTGAATTTTCAAGTCGATGACTACAGACTGGTGTCAAGTTTAGCGAGGTGAGAAAAGGTTCTACTGTATTTAAAGGGCCAGTGAAATGAAAAAAGTTGGCTGGTTAAACCTTTAAGAAGTGCCAATTTCATACATTCATTTGTCTATAGACTGAAAAATATGTCACTTGAGGGCTCTCTACGCTCCCACTAAAAAGGAGGGAAGCGTAGAGAGCGCCCTCGAGCAACAGTTCGTTTAGTCTAATTTGTCTATTGCCCAGAGAGTGTGAGCAATACACAACCACAGAAAAGAACATATTGTGTCTAGGGGCTACTAGAAGCTTCCAAACATTTGTGTGCAACACTTCTTTTCTGTATGATCATTTCATGGGTCCTTTTAAATACAGTGTGGCAGTGATAATGATTATCTTTCTGGTCTTGTATATAAATACCTAACTACACCAGAAAATACAAAATTTACAATTCTATGTGTTACTGATGAAAATATAAACTTGAGTACTCTTGAATACCTAGGAAATATGGTTAATACATAGATAAATTACTGTGTACCTAAGTTGCCTGTAAAAAATTATTTCTGTTCAAAATTCTAAACACCTGCAGCAGTTTGGGGTAGCTATCTCAACTGGTAAAATTAAATGAATGATCAAATATCAAGTTGTTATCATAATGTCCTTCAGAACAGATTCTGCAGGTTCTTATCAATTGATGGTGATACCAATTACAACTCTCATATTTATATTGGAAAGAGTCAACAAGCAGTAACCAAAGTTTCAAGCAGTGTTTTAAAAATACCCCATTACATACTAGTAGTATTTGTTT
The DNA here is from genome assembly GCF_041260155.1 of Ptychodera flava. NCBI lineage: Eukaryota > Metazoa > Hemichordata > Enteropneusta > Ptychoderidae > Ptychodera > Ptychodera flava. The sequence goes on along the minus strand of NC_091931.1, from coordinate 39,029,841 downwards.
TCAGAGTGACATCAGGTTTTCAGAATAATATAAAGTCCCTCTGTTGTTCAAAAAGCGATTGTCCAATTCTTGATGTAATATTCTGCGAAGGGTTTCAGTTTGTCTACTGCATGTGAGGCTGTGATGCTGGTAGAATCGTTGGTCATATTTCATAATCCACTTTCCATTAATTATGCCACTTTGCATAATTATGCTCAAGGTATTTGATTGGCTGATTGTTACGCTGCTGAATAGGGCTTTGTAAGTTGTCATTTGATGAGTTTGTCTCAATCATTTGTTGACGCGATTACCTCAACACTTGGCAGCTGGCAAAGGATCTATTGTGTATATGATATCTTGACTGTAAAGGGAGTGTAAACAGGACTTGTTTTGCTCTTCCACACACAATGATTATACAAATGTGCATTGTGCATAAACTCTAAGTAGATCAATGTGCTCACACAAAGTTAAAAGACCGAAGGGTGACTAGACTAGTATACTGCTTACAGTTAATCAAAACAAACAGAAAACAGTAATAATGTTGCCTAAAAGACTTCCTGCTTCAAAAGAATTCACTTTGTTCACTACATCAGTTTTTGTATTGACAAGGCAGCACAGCATTTTATAATTGGTTCTAATCCAGAATGAAGAGGACACATGATGTTCAGACAAAGTTTGCCAAAGAGATCACGTCATGGCAGTACAAATAAATATACCCACCTATTTGTACAACACAGGGTATGAAACATTGATGTGGTTTTTTTGTACCATACGGGGGTTTAACCAATTAGTGAACTATTTAAGTGAGATATTTCACAACCATGGCACTGTGTTCTGTGAACTAGGCTGATGTACCACCAATTCTAATAACAAAGTTGATGTGTTGGAACTCAAAAAAGTCCTCTTCACTGAAAGAATGCTACTGTTCACATATGACTTGTAATGGTATTAAGGCTGACACAGAGTAATTTCAGAAATAATGATACTGACTGAAAAGTATCTTCATTTGGATATGATCAAGATGAAGGAAGCCAAACAAATATAACTTATTACTGATGGCAGTGAAAAACTCAACACTTTCTGGAATTTATGCATATTGTGCACATAACACTAAACATCGTTAAAATACAATCTACAGTGTTCTTACTGGATACCTAGTACTTTCATCACACGATGTTTTTGATGATAAACACTAAAAGAGTATTTTTACAGCAATGTTACCATAAAAATACTTAAACCTGAGAGGGATGGTTTTGAATCTCTGCCTGATGGACATTCCAGAAAGTGCGCCCTCTGTGGTCAAATAAAGAAAAACATCTACCCAGTATTTGCCAGAGCAAAACTTTTGCGGCTCATTCTCTACAATTATTCAAATGTACTTTAATCAGAGAGAAATGACTCTCAATGTGGCTTCTGAATTAATGTGCTTTAAAGGATACACACTGACTCTTCATTGTCAGGAAAATCTATGAATTTTTACGATCATAATTGAATCGATCAAAGCTGTTCTGATCAGGTAGTCTATGTGACAGCCTAACCACAGCATGAATTGCAATGCTACTGAAGCACTTTGTGAGCTTTCCTGGTAAATTCCCCATGAGTATGAGCTTCATTTCAAATTTTATGTAGACAACAACATTAGAATAAGAGAATACTAGAAAATAGGTTGATTCAAATGATAACACAACCATGTGTTTAGATTAATTTCACTAATTTATATCACAGGAAACCATCAGGTTTAAAATAACTACTGTAAAAATCTCAATTAATTCAACCAGACCAAGTTGTTATAAGTAGAGGAACAAATATAGTGGTGATATTCTCTATGGACTTGAATTCACAGCTTACATTTGACACTTGAAAAATTCAAGGAAGAGACAAAAGAGTGTTATCTTTGCTTGAAATATATGATTACTGAAACCTTTTAAGCGAGTAAGAATTTCGGTAGAACGCCACTAAACACATTGCTGCTTTTCTGCGAGAGTGTATATCGAATTAATCGTGGTAAAAAAAATTGAAGTTAGAAAACAAACAGTGGTTGAATTATTAAGTTTGGTAGAATTGATAAAGATTTCACAGTTTGCAATGGTCACACAGGGCTGTGTACCAAATTCAATTTCTGCAACAAATCAAAAAAAGTTTTTTAAAAATGATTACTTCCTAACATTAGATAATGTCTGTCACTATTCTCTGCTTCTTGTGATACGCAGGGCCCATATGCTCAAAGTCACTACAAATGCACAGACTTTCAAGAGTTTTTTCAGCAATTCTCGAGGACTTTTTGAGGTCAAGGTATCATTTTAATGATGTACCGTTGTTTTTCCTTTCACATACATCATTTTACAATATTATGATAAGACTCATCATTTCACAATTTTTGAAAATTGTGGGTGGGTTATCAACTTCCCAGGACTAAACTTCATTTTCAAAAACTTTCCAGGACTTTTTAGGAGCGTACGAACCCTGTATATCACAAGCGCAGAGTGAAACAATAATTGACATATTTCGGTTAAAAAGATGAATTTACCAAAAATCTACATCTTACAACCCATTACGGATATTTCTCATCAAAATATCACAAAAAAACCAACAAAAATACAATCAAGTGTATATTTCAGTTTCAGTACTTTGAAACAAGAACCGTCCTTTAAATTTGAATTGTCAACCCCACTAAATTAGGAAATGAAATAACCCTGAACCCAAAGTCCCCCACCACTGAATATTATCTAAGCTCATCCTTGTTAAGTGCCCCCCCCCCTCCAACACTTTTGACAGCCCTGTAAGAATTGCATCTCATCCAAACAAGTCACGGCTACCTCACTCCTTGACGTCTTTGTCATCATCATCATCACCTTCCGCGGCTGGGTCGATGATTTCCAAGTCGATGGAGCCAGTGACACCGCTCAGCTGACTGGAATGAAAACTTGCTATCAGTGTGCTCTTTCCGACACGCTTCGGAGTCAGCTTCACCTCTAGCTCGGCATCCTTCCCAGCTGGAACATTTCTGGAAAAAGGACAGAATATAGGGAAGTTTGAAGATGTGTGATTGGCATTGGTAATGTTGAAAAGTATTTCAATTTTCTAGAATGTGCACAGTTCAATTCTTCTTGACAAACTCAAAAACTCAAAAGTTTTTACTTTCTTAAGGTGAGTGAAAATCAAAAATTTAATTTTTCCCAACTGAGTTAACACAGGGATGGCAGCCATTTTGAATTTCAAATATCGGTAAATTTAAGGTAATTTGTTTCCCCAGTACGAACAATTTGCACAGTTACTGCCCCACCATTCTTTTTTTCTCGATTTTGAGAGAGAATGGTCGAAAGTTTTCTCAAGGAAAGTTTGGGCAAAAGTCTTCAATTTTGAGGTGCATAGCACCTTCAAACCAAAGAATGTGACCTTTTTCTAAGTCTGTCATAGCATGGAGTGAGACAATGACACCCTTAGAATCAAGCCTCACCTGATGGTTTTCTTGATTTGTCCTTCGATGCCAGTACCCTCCAGTCGGAATGAACAGAATTGTAGTGTTATGGGTAGTGGGTTGGAAAACATGGCCGTGGCTTTGAACGGGTCACCTTTCCTGAGTGGTCCAGATGGCTCAATCTGAGGAAATCAAGAAAACAAAAACTTTTCTGAATGGTATTAATTTCAACTAAAATAAGTGTACACATGATTCTTGTCAATCAAAGCAACTATTATCGACTGAATAATTTTTTAATAAATGCAATATCCTTTTGCATTTTGCTGAAATTGAAAGCTCATCTGTGCTAATCCTGGTCTACTATCCAACAACACATGCCACAGAAAACAGTTTTAAATTTTAGAAGCTCTGCATACCTAACATTATTTCTGTATTTACTGAGAAAGGTGCACTGAAAGGTAGAACTGCCATACAAATGCTCTGATAAATTAGCCTGAAGCAGAAATGCTTTAGACTTACGGTAATTGTGAGTTCCGGTTTGCGGAATCTGAAATCGTAATGACCGACAAAAGTTTGTCCAGTGCCTTTGACTCCACACATGACGAAGAACTTCAAGGCTGCGTGTTCGGTCAGTTTGTCCTTGTAGTCCGTGACAGAGACAACAACTTTGTGGCTTGTACCTGGTGAAATATTAAATTACAAACAACCTCAGTTACCTTGTGATGCATACAGAGTTTTTTGATCAATTGTATCAGGATGAGACATGCATGCAGTCTCTTACTCTTTTTAACGAAAAAAAATTTAACAATGGTCTTCTAAAGTGAACATGGTAAAGTAAATTACTGTATCTTAAGGTAGTATGCACCTCAAAAATGAAAGACTTAAACTTTTGCTCAAACTTTCCTTGATGAAACTTTCAGCCATTCTCTTACTAGACCCAGAATAAAAATCGGGGATCACTGTGCAAATTTTGGTACTAGACAAACAAATAACCCAAGATTTACCAATATTTAAAATTCAAAATGGCCACCATTCCTTTGTTAACCCTATAGAAAATAAATAAAATTTTGGATTTACAAAAAAGTAAGCCAATGAAAAGTTTTCTAACACCAAGAGCTTTAAAATAAACCCCCACAAGTGGTATATCAGAAAAGAATTGTGAAAGTTTGAGAGTCTGAATAATCTGTCCCCTAGGTACGTTTTTAAGGTATATCTACCTTAATAAAAATAAACTAATAATAATCAGTTACTTACTTTCTCCTGGTCCAACCTTCACATTTTCTTTCTTAACCAGCACCTGGTGAACTTTAACCCCAGTGTAGCGCACAGAGTTACAGGTCAGACTGACGAAAATCTCACGGGCGTCAGTCATGTGGTCGTTGGTGATTTTGACTTCAACTTCCACATCTTTGCCGACCATAACTTCGTCACTGACGTCAACTTCAAACTGGACATCCTTCTTGATGTCTTTGTAGACCTTCTTGGCCGACTTGACATGCTTACTGGCAGTAATGACTGCAATTCTCTCCCTCTCAGATCCTGTCAAGTTAAATAAAGTTGATTAGCAACCATACTTGGACACATCAGACTTCTTATGTGACATTGTTTACCCCTTTCGTCACCATGGTTTCTACCAATCCCATTGTTTTCTATGGTAAAGTTGGACCTCTAGAGAGCGAAATGGGATTACTAGTAAAGGGTTGATGCCGTGTTGCCAGCGTGTTTCAGATGAGGCTTGGAAAATTAAAACACAGTAGTCTGAGTTACTCTTGAACTACGCAAGCTCTCCTCATTTCTCGGTGTACAGACCTAACACTGCAATTTAAAGATTTTTAGCCAAACCTGTCACCCAAAACTCACTTCACACAGATCCAGCTTTTGAACTGAACAACAAAGGGTCCTATCAAACTCTTGCAGTGAAAGAGTCAAGTGTAGCTACCTGGTTGTTGTTGACAGCTGCTAATCATATCATGCTACATATAATCATTTCTGTAACCTCTCATGTCAAATCGACTCAAATCATTTATATTCTTCTCCGAGGAACACTGGTATTTATGTATATATATATATATTGGTACAACATTTTGTTATCTGTGGTAGAGTTTGACCTCCATACAGGAGAAACGGTTAAAAGGTCAAGCACAAATAACCATACTTATGACACATAAGTGTCAAATGGGACATGGCCATGAGAACTGTAATTGAAAGAATTGCTGTGATGCCTGGCACAAAACTGGGTGGCAGACATGTGGAGTAGAGCGGATGGAAACAAACGTAGGTTTTGACGCAATACTGCTTTTTCCTGGCCTGGGCACATCACAGGTGACAGGAAAAACAGTTAATACCACTCCTGATGCAGTGCACTGTGTAAAAACTATATTTCCTTCCCACTGACATACCTTCGGCAAATTTGTAATCATCAGTGATATCATCTCGTTCCCACATTGCTAATTTCTTGGTGCTGATGCGCTTACCAACTGAAGATGGATCTACATCTGCAGGTACTTGTTGCTATGGATGTAAAAAGGAACATGACACAATGTGAAAATAGTGCTCAGCGCTCACAAAGCAAGGGTCTTTCTGATCATGAGATGAATGAAAATGACAAAAGGCTGTAAATGACCTCAGTGCACTTCTCTGAAGATTTCAGAGACTGGCAGAGAAACAAGTGCAAGTTTTACCAAAGCTGACAACAAGTATCAAGTGATGTACGAAAAAACACAAATCATGACAGTCGTTTAACTGTCCTTTATTGTCCTTATTCAAATCTTAATTACTGCCATAGTTTTACTATAGAAAAACATGATGATTATGATCAGTTTATTAAGGCAGAAAATATTGAATGCCAATCGCAAGCTGTGTTATGTATTGAACCCATCAGTGCCTGCTGTATATTATCCTTCCACACCTTTCCCTTCCATTCCCCTCCTTATCACCGTTCATCAATGAATTGCTCACCTTTGAGTCTTTCTTCATGATCCAATCAACACGCTCTGCATTGACCTCAGCAAACACAAACTTGGTGTCATAGCCCAGATGGACATCACCACGTTTGATGGCAGTAAGCGGGGATGGGCCAGTGCGGAAAATACCTGAATAAAAGGAAATTAAAAGTGAAATTCTTTTTCCAATGGTTATGTATCTAATATTCATTGGGCGTAAGGGCTAAAGGATTGGTAACCTTCAGGCAGATTAAGTTGTTCATTAATACGAGATATATTTTATGAAAGGCATCACAGCACAGCGATTGTTGCCAAGAAAAAGATGAAAGTTGAGAAATTTACAAAGGAAATATTTCTGACGCATGACAAGATATTACTGAAATATACAATGAGTGAAGTGGCTCGGGAGATTTAACATAATGTACTCAAGTTGCAAATGCTTTCTTATTGGGAAGTACCGGTACCATTTTATGAAACTGATGCTGACCTTCACTTGTTTCCTGTGGTGTTGCATCCACTGCCTGCCAGCCTCCATATCCTTCCGGAAGGTCCGGTCTTGCCATCCAACAGTCATTCCATACATGGAAATTCCTGCAGCAAAAAAAAAATTTGCATTTAAAACTCCACATTTTTAATGATAATGTTTTTTCAGGAAAAATCAAAAACAAAGCAAATGAACAAAGTATTCACACAAATTCTGCACCAAACAGGCTTTTACAATGTTTACGAAGTAGTGTGAAAGACAAAAATCATGACTAGTTACCACACACTGTCTTCATTCAGGTCTTCAATAGGATCACCTTCCTCATTGTAGTGATAATCCAGTGTGAGGTTACCGTCAGTGTCATGAGCAGACTCAAAGTTAGTCAGAGTACGGCATGGAATACCAAGAGCTCTCATGGCTGTAAAACAAACAGTGGGAAAAAATTAGTAAAAAGACACACAACACAGAGTAAGTGAACTCATAAGTTGTTGTAAAAATATAATGAACCATCCGGTGTTAAAATTATTTGTAGTTTCACAAAATTTTTATTTTGCCAAGAACAGGCAAGTCAGATTTTCCAAATGTCATTACTCTTATACCATAAAAGGAATATAATGATTGCATTTGTCATTATACATCTCATAGTTTGGCCTCAAGGGGGCAGGCTCTTTATCAGCTTTCTCTCTGAACAGATTGACTGACTGTGCACAACTTTCAGTGGAGAACAAAGGACTAAATCGACTAAACAGTACAATCGAGCAATAATGCGATAACCAGGGATTGAGGACTGCACCTTCAACTACAACTGGTTATGAATATCGCAATGTACACTGAAAATGTACATGATGACTTGCACACTGATTATGTACAATCTTTGAAAAGAGACATAGATCTAATTGTATTGCACTACTGCACTACTTTCCTGATAATGGATGCAGACGAATGGATCAAAAAACCCTACCAATCCTCTGAAATGGAAGGACCCTACTTTGTAATATGAGGGCAGAGGGCCTATTCCATTCCGTGTTGGGGTTGAACAATCCCTTACCAGTGGTGAAAATTCCTGCAAAAACCCAGCACTGGCCATAGCAGACTGGTTTGCCAGTTTTCATGTACTCTTCAAAGATTGCAACACTGCCTGTCCACTCGGTGGGTTCCACACCATCGCTGTAATCTCCGGACCAGTTTCCAACCAACACACCATCATCGTCTTCACTATTCAACTAAAAAAAGAACATGTATTGCACTTATACTCAATGCAAAATTAAACTTTTATACAATGTTTGGCAAAATATCTTGGCAAGCGGGGTACACATTGCGCACAGTTGGCCAGTATTTCAGCATGTTTCAAGAAGTCTAACAACTTAAACAACTTTCATCTCAAACACAATTCGTGAAAAAAAGCACGGCTCAAAAATAATCATTAACTTTGTCACTTTAAATTTGACACACAGAATTCTTCAAGGCAGCACTTAATGTGTTACCTGTATCAAAATTGTGGATGATCACAGGTAGACATGGTACACTTTTCCCACTAGGATGAATCTGTAATAGCCCCTCTATGGCTATGCAGTACAGCCCTCTTCTTTCTGCCCTGTGAGCAGGTACAGCCAGCTATCTTTTGTAACACAATGTGCTAGGCCTCTCTCATGCCAGACCACAGAGTTTTCTGTCACTGTGTACAGTGGGGTTTGGTTGTACGGGTGGTAAGAGTGTCTTACTGTTTCCTCTATCATGACCTACATACTTAACACACTGAACTCTAGAGGGCGGTATTATACATAGTTACGTACTTACCATTGCTGACAAAGCTCTGACAACGTGGATTGGACTACCAAGATTGCGTTTGGCCATACCAGACTCATCAAGGAGTTGGAAAACACACTTTAAGACCACTTCTTCAAACTAAAAAGAGAAAGAAAGATTGTTAAGTGTCTGACTAAACTTGTGTTGCGTAGATCATTCTCTTTATACACTGAGGACATTGCGCGATCTGGGGAACTATCTCACGGTGCATTATAACGAAGTAACAAATTCATTTCACTTCATTTGGAAATGCTGGCAAGAGTAAAATGATTTTAAAATATGACTAAATAAAACGTCAGATTTTTCTCAGTTGAATATGCTAATTTGCCAGTCATCACCACTTGAAATTTAATGGAGTTATATGATAAATATTCAACTGCAAAAAGCATCATATGTACATGAATTCTTTCAATTTCTAGCAGTAATATGCTACATCTGTTAATTATGCCTTACCGAAATTTTAGGCCTCCCGCAAACTGTTACTGCAAATTTGCCGCAAGCTTTGCAGTAAATTTGCAGCAAACTATTTGCCGCAAATATGCGGGTGGTTCCTTTTTCAGATGCAAATTAGGTTTCTTGTGAACTTGCTGCAAATATGCAGCAAAGTCCCTGCCGCAACATTGCTGCAAACTCTTTGCAGCAAATTTGCGGCACAATCTTTGCAGCAAATTAAATTGAATGTTACTGAAAATTTGCTGCAAATTACTCATACAAAATTTCCTTCAAAAGTTGGTATAATTCTACAACAGTCAGCTCTGGAATAAACTTTTACCAATTTCAGTTATAGTAAGAAAAATAAATACATTATAATAGACAAGAGATACTGAAAACCAAAGAAGTAACACAATTAAGTGACAGCAAAATTTCTTGTGTTGTACCTATTATACCACAAGTTTCAAAATTTTTATCTTCTCCAAAACTATAAGTTCATTTCAGATATATGTACACAGAAGTTGTAGAATCACTTGTGTAGACATGGCCAATGTCAGTGACATGGTTGAGCATTAAAATCTGACAAATCAGCAGACTGTGGACAGCACAACATGTCTTTTATCCAACTAAGCTCTGAAATACCAGTTTCATGTGAAACAATGGTCAGCGCAAATAAAGTTATTATTAATAAAAAAACGACAGAGAAAAAAAGGTTAAATTCAATTGTGGTACAATTTATTTTATATGCCATGTTCATTTCATGCCACATAAGTGTCATGATCATGCCAAGATTTCTTTTGACTTGAGAAGTTTCATGTAACATTTACATTACTGTCAAAGGCTGCGATTTGGCTTTCTGTTCCCTGAATTTCTTGTCCCCTTTACTGTACCAGCAATGGATTCTGAAAATATAAATCGTTCAGGGAAGAGTGTAAGTCTTTACCGTCTTGACCAAACATTGTAAATTTCATGAAAGAAATCGATAATTATTTGAAAATGCCGGACACAATCAAGTTGAAAAATTGAGAAGAAAATGCATACCGGTAAGTATTAATGGTCGAAATTAAATTAATAATGATTAAAATGTCCGACAGCGGACAACTCGCCGTATGTTGTTTACATACACGACGGTGACAATCTGCAAAAATCTCAGCACTTACTGTAAGTAATTAACTGTTGTGAAACGAAAGTGAATTCTAGTATGAATCAGTACTCAACGAAACTTTATCTTTAGGTAAACATTGCAATACAACGATTACAGAACATTAATAGCGATGTACAGACGAACGGTACATTGACTTACATTTGTAACGGCTCGCAGACGCTGGACGATTCCCGGATGCAGGTCTCTCTGTGCTGTGTGTAAATACCGTACTCAGAAAATATAGTCGGCACCTTTACTGCTGCTCGCGTTCACAATTTAGAACTCCGCCTGTCCCTGGTACTGTATACACGTTTTTGCAACTATGTGATATCATTTGGCTGGCGATTCCATAGAAAGATCACAAATTGTCCACTAGATAACTACCTGATCACAAGTACGCAGCCGACACTGGCCGATGGTACTAAAATCTAACTTCGCGCCGATCAAGCCTCATGACGATTACGGAAGTGCGATCTACAAATCATTACGCGATTGATAATGTAGTCCCGTTTTTAAACGCTGGATTTGACTCTACATCTGCGCCAATCCGTTATATATCATACTTAGTATAGCATTTAATTTATTAGTTTAATGAAACTGGTTATTTTATCATAGAAAGACTAAAAAGAGAGTAAAAATTCTTCAGTACGACGAATCAATATCAATGCGCGAACTGACCTTGATGAACCGTGACCGGAGAGCGTAAACATGTCGGCTGCTCGCAGCTGAAACACAGGACGTGTTTGACGTTGGTGAAGTAGCGCATTGAGTTTTAGTACAGCGACTCGGGATGGAGTGTAATCCTAAACCTCAAATTTGTGCTCGGAAATATAACTCTAACGCTGAAAACATAAGCTTAGACAAAAGCCTTTTACCTCGACCCATGTTATCAGAAGGCGAGATTTTGTTAGCGGCATAGATGGGACACAGAGTGTAAGCTGCACTGCATTGTACGTACCGTATACCGTATATATTGATGGGATATAGCTTGGAGAACAGCCACTACTCTGCTTGGAGGTAGTAGCGGAAACATTAGGTACAGATTTGCAGTAACAAAAGTCTACGACGTGTCCTTATTATAGACCATCATCAGACGCGCATTTCGTTCGAAACTGTTTGCATTTTGGTATCATTCGCAGAAAATACAGGGTGCAAGACAGACAAGTCCCTGTTTTTAAAAATTTGCTTCCCTAAAAATTCAGTTTTCGATCCAACCATAATTTACCCAACCGGATTGTCAAAGGGTACTTTTATTACATTGTGTCACTACAGTATATGCACTCTTATATCTATGCAATGCTTTCACCAGCTTAACTGAAGCTGTCCATTATCTAGCATTACCAGTTATTATAATTTAAAAAGTGGATTGTCTGTCATGAAATAAATGAACATAAAATGTAAATGAAAGATCAATTTTGTGTTGCTGACATATGACTGGTCACGAAGTGCAACAGTACTCAGTGTGTAGCGTGTACTCCCTGGTAATGAATAGGGCCTAGTGGGTAATATGTCAATCATGTGTGCTGCATATTTGCAGCAATAACCTGGTTTGCCGCAAATTTGCAGCAAACTGACTTAAGGGTTTGCAGGAGGGTCACAGCTAGCTGCAAACTTCTGCAACTCCTTCCTGCAAGCTATATGCTTGCTGCATATTTGCAGCAAACTTACGGCAAATTTGCAGTAGAAATAATTTTCGGTAAGGGATGTTTTCATTGGCGTGATAACAGCTACTGCGAGTTACATTACCCATGCATGTCTTCAATCTCAGTTGCTATAACGTAGATAATCCGATGAAAAGACAAGATCCATATGATCACATTACAGTATGACATTATGAATGATCAAACACTGGATATTTATGATTCATAATCTACCAGCAACTTTCGTTTGGTACGAGGCAGCTATACAAAGCTGACCCTACTTCAAACATGTGTGTGAAAACAAAACCACAGGAGAGGGGGTTCTCCTGAGTCGAAGAATTTATTGCAAACTGGAAATTTTTGCAGCTCACCCTCTAAATTCATTGACCTTTGACCTACCTGACCCTGATACCAGTGACTCCAAACAACGGTATGAGCCGTCGGGGAATCTTTTGCAAACTGGAAATTTTTGCAGCTCACCCTCTAAATTCATTGACCTTTGACCTACCTGACCCTGATACCAGTGACTCCATCCAATGGTGCGGGCCGTTCCAAAGTAGTAAAGATTGGTTTCACTCATCACATACTCTCTTCTCTTGACATCATCTTCCATGTATACGTCATCGGCTGTATCAATATAAGACAGTGAGTGAATTACACTCTATGCCCTAGTGTTCTACTTTGCATGAATTGATGTAGCGTTAATTCCGAGACAGGCATGTCTGATTGGCTGATATGTACACTTTTTGTTCATGTACAATGCAGTTCTTCAATGACACCTGGTTTGAAGAAGGTCACTCACAAATTAAAGGTTTTATTGTAATTACACAAAAATATGCACAGTGTTGTGACGCTTACATGTAATCCTTGCTAATGTAACAAGTTTGTGCTACACTTATTAGATGTATAGGACTCATAACCTTCAAGAAAAGTGCCTACGACTGTATGGCCTGTTAAACAACAGCAAATTTGTTCCCTGTCATCATCCTACGATGATTATATTTGTTAAATTTCTGTCCATAACCACTGAAATGTATTATCACATTGCCACGGCACAATATGATCAAAGAACAAAAAATAGCGCCAATGGCACTTGATCACAACTGGCACATTGTGAAACTACTCTATCTCTGGGTACACCTGTACATGAAATACTGAATGGGTAGGTGCTGCGGGTTTGGAGTTTGTCAGTAAATGCACACAGAAAACAAAGTCCCGAAGTAGCGAATTCCAGCCATTTTCAAACCACACTGTTTGTCAGTGGGGTAAGCAATATTCGCAAAAATCACATTTCCAGGCTAATAGACTATGTTTTACGAAATCACACGTCCTTATTACAAAATAAAAAAGATCTTGTCTTTAATCAATGCGCCAGTAAACAGGTCCAGCAGTTAGTTATGTCATCAAGTCTGTAATGTTAAGGGTCATAACAAATGTGAGAAATCTAAAACATTAAATATGTTGTTTTTTATCAATTTTATTACCAAAAGCGCATGAAAATCTCTGATACTTTGAATCAGCCATCCTGCATATTTGTAACATTCATCAAAACCTCATTTCTGTTCCACAACTCATTAAATAGTCCACAATGCAGGATTGGTGTACATTCCAAAACTACATATATGAAAGACCCCTAAAATCAATTAGTTAAAGGGGGTTTAGAAATTTCCCAAAACTATCTAACCGCTGCTCTGTTGGCTCCATTTTTCGGAATCGGAACCTTGGAATTAGTCTGAATATCTCTACCAAATATCAATGCAGTCTGTTCAGCAGTAATGACCTATGGTCATTATGTTAAAAATACCGCCAATGGCGCTTGGACATAATGACCGCCTAGTATTATCGGCATTTATCAACAACCACACTCACTGTGAATTAGACAGACCACGAAGTCAATGAGCAACATATAGCTGACAGACTATTTTTCACATTGCGATTTTAAGCTCATTTTCATGAGAAAAGAGACATGTATATGTATATGGAGAAAAAGCAGAAGACATATTTGTAAATTGTTTGTTAAGTGATAATCATATATGCATCTATTGAAATTTTGTGGTTATAAGGTATAACAGTAGTGTAAGAATAATGAGGTATAAGTTAGTAAAGCTAAGTTGACAGTAATTAAGATTACAAAATTATACACTAAGCTGGGGAAATCTGATTGAAATAAATGTTGAAAAGTAGCAAAGTCATGGTCATCTTTTGTCTAATACCTTGTGTAAGTTCATGAACTTTACATAAATCTTGCTATAGATTTGTTGCTAATGGGCAATAACTGTGTTTCAGATCATTTGAGAGCAATCTATCCATGACAAGTTTAAATTGTAATATACTTCTATTTAAAGGAGAGAAACTTCTCAAATAATTTTTTTCCCTGTAATTTGCTGTGAGAACACATGGACAGATACTCAGGACTCTATGCTGGTGCTACCTTGATAACTAACCTACAACTTGTAACGTCATTGTCTAACCTGTTCACCCCAATTTCCTGTAGACAGGTCCACACTCTCCTTGATAACAATGGGTTTGGGCCATACCATTGTAGTGAAAGACTGTAACATGTGAGGTTGTGGATACTTAATCTCTGGAATGTCAAAGTCTGCATATTGACTCAAGGATGTTTACTTAACAAATGCCTAGGGTCATCTCAAAAGTGAGAATCTAAACTATGAAATATGTTTTTTTTAATGCTTTTGATGCCCAAAAGACCATAGAAATCTCTTATACTTCGAATCAGCCATCCTGCATATTCTAACATTCATCAAAACCTCATTTCTGTTCAACAACTCATAAAACAGTCCACAATGCAGGATTGGTGTACATTCCAAAACTACATATATGAAAGACCCCTAAAATCAATTAGATAAAAAGGGGGGTTAGAAATTTCCCAAAACTATCTAACCGGCGCTCCGTTTGGCTCCATTTTTCGGAATTGGAACCTTGGAACCAGTCTATGTATCGGTATCAAATATCAACGCAGTCCGTTCAGCAGTTTTTGACTTTTTGTCGTTTACGGAAATGGACGACATCAAACACCGGTTGAAACCACCTCTATATCACAACTTCCAGTTGTGATAAAAAACAAAACAAAAATAAATTGCAAATACACCACAAACATTGTGAAATGGAATCTTTATGACTTTCAAATATTTATCAAATATACAGTTTCGGTGTAAGTTGGTACATAATAACATGTCTGCAAGTTTATCTGTGCAATGAGAAAGCATCGTACCTTTACACCAAGGGTTGAATATCATACAGAATTCATCCGGACACTCAAAGCGGAATTCATCCTCGCCTTTGGTGTATGTTTCCACGTACAGTTTGTACTTGGCAACCAGACAGTCAGCAGCTGTGTACATGACACATTCCACTTTGTTACCATCAGACTTGATCACATGGATGCCCCAGTCATCCTCCTGGGTACTGTTGACTTGTGGAATAGGTACCCTTGTGCCATAGTTAATGCCAGAGTAATTTTCTAGATGGAGAAGTGGGTAGGAAAGGTATTTTTATAATGGCACTTTTTTGACACAGTTGCTGACAAAATACACTGTAAAAAACAAAATTGTATTTTTTACTTATAATCACTACAAAATAACAGATTTTCATGAATTTTCTTTCAAAAATAACACTTTTGTAAAAGGTCTAATTAACATGTACACTCTGTGTACAATGGCTGGCAACATGAGTACTCACCAACTCGCAGTTCAAGTTCAATCGCATGGTCATCAGCATTGTACTCTTGATTGAGGTATATGGTCAAATTTATTGGTTGTCCTCGTCTGACGACAAGCTCTTCCAGTTCATACTCATCAGTGTGATGCTCTTTGCTGTTCTGCAATTTCTGCAAATCAACACCAGTCACCTTCAGTTGCTTTTCTGAAGAAAAATAATACATCAGTTACAGGTGTTAAAGTAATATTTGTATTTCAGCTTGTTCTATAGCTACTGATTCTGAAAATAGAAAAAAAGTTTTTCAGGTATGTAATTTTACTTAGAAAAGTAAATTTGAAGATAAAGGCAGAAAAAGATCCCTTAAAGATACTGTACTGTTTTTTGTGGGGTTTGTGTTGAAATGGCTAAGAAAATGTCTTTGTAACTGTTGCCTAGATATATCTTTCCATACTATCTCGTAGATGTGTTTGAGCTTTTCACAATTACCAAATACTATTTAAATGACATGCAACATAAACCAGATGATATACAAATGTTTGTTTGTGCCTTTCTGTAATCATCTCTTTTTTCAATTTTGTTTGTGCCTTAGTGCAATTATCAAAGTTTTTTCCCCCCATGGTGCAATCAAATAAGTGGCAATTAATAGCTGCCAGTATTTAAAGGACATGCAATGCATGATAACAATAGGGTTGATAAACAATGCCCAGCCATTATTCACTCTGATTGGTCAGTTTACAAAACATTGTTTTTGTTCACTGTGGCTTGTTGGTCACATGACAGAAATCTCAAGGGATGGACCATCTGATATCAAGGGGTGAGGGGTAGTGTCAGGGAACAGGATTCTGGCTAAGTTGGGCAGGAGGTTGTTTTTTAGTAAGAGTACTAATCAGCATCCTCAAAGATGTTGTACTACCTGTCTGAGCCAGGAAACCTTAAAATTTCTGTTGCAAACTTCAAAACCCTGACAATTTTTTTAAAAATACCCTATTTTTTCTTCTTTACTATTTTTCTTTCTGCAAAATGTGACTACATATTTTTTCAGAGGAGTCAAAATTGCATTTAAAATAATTGTCTTCAACCTTGTGATGTATCTACAATTTACCAAAATATGAAATGAACGTCGATTCTCTACCCTACAACTAAATCAACATTGTAAATCTGGATCAAAGGCTTATCCTACACTGCATTTTAGTAAGTTTTTTTCCCATAAAACATGTTTGCACTCCTTGAAAAGAATGCAGGGTTTCACAAACCATAGCTTTGGAGTTATTTGAAGTTTACTTCTCTCAGGGACTATGTACTCGGCCTCACAACCAAGAGGGATGGATGGTATATGTCTGTGACACAGTAAAATCTCACAGGATCCACACTCCATGGAACATTGTCAGCCAGTTAAACTGCAAAGTAGTTTCAGCCACATGCTTTAAAATTATAGTTTTGTGGTTGCTCTGAGGAAACACCCTCTCTCTGAGTGTGATATCACCTGATACCAACTTTGTAAAGCATGGTAAAAAGCCAGCAGACGAAACCCGCCCAAAAACTGCTAGAAAATTCCACTTCATTGTCACCAGAATTTGGGTCACACACTTGAAAAGGCATGAATAAAAAAAAATCATGCTGGGGCTATAAATCTAAAAAATTTTCTTCCACATATGCATTCAGCCATGTCACCATAAGCATACTTACTTTGCAGATACAGCTTGTTGAAACGACTGAAATACTTGACTTTTGGGTCACCTGAATGCACCTAATAACACCTGTCATTTTGTTCAAAAGTGAAACGTAATGTTTACACAGTACACAGCCATACAAGCGCTCTTGATCAAAGTTGAAAGGTTAGATCACAGTCCCTGTGATGGAAGTACTATGGTTAGGCAGACTAATATTTAAGTGATGACCTCTCATTGCTACCTGCACACATGAGCACACATAAACGGCTATATGCAAAGCCAGGCATGCTTAGTCAGTAAATTGCATGACAGTAGGGCTTCACCTGAAGGTGACCTTGAAGTTGATGTTTGTTTTGATGGGGCTTGTAATTATTTTTGTTTAGGAATACATCAATAGATCTCTTGGAAGCTGGTTGGTCAAAAAATGTCCCCATACCTTTTTTACAGTGGGATAAACGATAGTTTGATTTGCATACTAGCACTTATTATACGCTTTGCATATATGAATATATTAACTAGACGAGCATGTCTTTTTTGTGGAGTGCCCAGCACATGCATGTGTGTTCTCCTAATTCTCTGTACTTTTGGTGAATCCCCTCCATATAAACATGCAGGTTTGCAAAAACAGTATGGCATAGTTTGGCTGAACATGTTTGGAGAAATATTTGCTCACACTGATTTTTTTTCGTTTTTGATCAACTATCCTAAAAAAATTGTTGGTCCTGGGCTAATAGACCAGAGTTTTCTCTACAGTATATGCATGGTCCAATACAGGTAAATACTTCAAGAAATACAAAATGAACAGGCTAATTTTCGCATAAGGCCAAGAAAAATAAAAAGTTTGTTCCTCATCCTTGAGTGTGTCAATTTAGGCCTGCTGAGTCAACCTTTTTTCTGCTCATGAGGAAATAAAATTTAAAACACTAAAGCAAAAATACGCAACCATAGTGCATAACACAGTGCTGTATAAAACAGAACTGTAAAGAAAATAACTGACAGTGACACTATCATGCCATTCAGAACTTAACACATATCGTACTATTACATTAAGGCTGTCAAAACTGCATTGCTGCACTTAAATTCAAACCACAGAAATGTTGCTACAGAGTGTATACAAAAATACTAATGCAACACTGCTGTGCATTTATCTCTGCGTGTGCAATCTTGTTGGTTGAAAAATAAAAAAAATTGAGAGGAAAAAAAGAACCGCGTCACCGCATCATTTTTGCAATATGTCTAGGATGAGAAACAAACTTTTTATTTTTCTGGGCCTAACTCTATTTTTTTCAACGATACCAGAATTGCACTAAGTTTGTGAGCAATTTTATTGCTATAAATGATTCCAATCGACCGAATATAGATGCCATCTACATTTTCTCCGGATTCAACACTGCAGTGCTACATTCTTCGAATGTGAAAGTGACCAATGCTTTGATCCCTCACAAACACAGATGTATAGGGCCACTATGTAAATGTTAACGGACACCCAACTATCAATTCACAAGTTCAATTGTGTCAAAACTGCAAATTCTGAACAGGTTTATTGTCATTCATGGAGATGCGGGTTGACACACCGTGCACATGTGCTGCACTCTACCTCAGTGCACATTCATTCTTGTAAACCGCGACGCTCTTTAGACTCCACGGGAACAGCTATTTTGTGTAGGATCGTGAAGCAGAAAAAAGGTCTGGCTCCAGAGAATGTTGCATACTGCACAAACACATTGCAAATTGCTGCAGTATGCATACTGTCATCGCCACAAAGGGGTTTCTGGTCGTGTAGGAAATTTATAATATCACGTCTTATCTTTGCCGCTGACAATATCGACAGAGGATAACGGTAAAGTGGCTTTCAGTTTCGGATATATATGACATATACGATAAGACATACTGTTAGTGTAAACAACGCTACGCTGTGTTGATAAAGATAGAACGCGTTGATGGAGCTTTGTTTTCACGATGCGGTGGCCTTCCCTGAGCTGAGGTCTAAGAAAGGACGCGTTGGACCATGGCTTTGGAGATCTACACCCGGCGTCGATTTTTAAATGATACGTCCCCCCCCCCCCCCCCCCCCTGCTTGCACGTACGTACGTATAAATTTGCATCCCATAATCACCGATAATCATCAAGCATGGGGAAAACGAAGCCACGCGTAATTTTTGACTGACCTGTTTCAGGAGGTGGGGGAAAGTTGAACTCTTCCGTTGAAACCACACGGCGTCCTGGGGTAGACGTCTCGTACGAGTACGGTTTTCGCCTGTGCCTATCTTCGGATGCGGTTCGAACCCTTCTTGGTCTCGGCATTATTGAGCAATATGCTGTCTCTCACGTCCAAAAGGATACTGAAATCACTGACAAACTAGGAAAGCTAACTTTATACGGCTGCAGACCAGAGAGAAGCCTACTCACTGCCTCTAGTTCGCGCGTCTGGTAGTAAACCCACGCTTCTTTCCCGGTTTACAAATTAGATTGACATAATGGCGTCACTAATCCTGTTTGTTATGCAAATAAAATGTTAAATACCCATCAGGTATCTTTACAAGGCACACTCGCTCTTTTTTTTGAGTTTTATCCGTGAAATTTGTGTGATATGGAAAAGAAGTTTATGTCGTTTGACTTTTGAAACATGCTTAAAATACTGGTCAACTGTACACAACCCAATCTCTGCTTACAGCTAGACAAGATTGAACAAAGATACAAAAAATCAAGTTCATAGCAGCATTTCTCAATCCCTGGTTTTCGGATTAGTTCTTGTTGACATTTATTACTTATATGGCATTAGCCCTTTGTCTTCAATTGAATACCTGTCCTTTACATGTAAAATATTCAAGTGTACAACCAGGTAGTACAACTCGCATTGCCTTATGCGTGGATGCATGGCTCAACATACTGTTAGGGACTGGACAAAAATTACGGGGGGGGGGTTGCATTTTCTACACGAGCATTTTTGAAGAGTCAAAAAATTTCATGTATACCTTTGGGAGGCCTAGTAACCACTTTCGGGCAACCATAACAAGGAAAGATGTGGCTGATATGGTGCTTCACCCAAAAATATAAAATCATAACAATGTTCTCCTGCGGAACCGGCTATATCTGTGCATATATATGTATATGTTGTTGACTATTGACTTTTAGACTGCAATAAATTTCTTGAAAAACAGCAGTAGTGCTCTCTGTACAATTACAAGCCAAACAATAAATGAAGGTAAACATTACAGGGCCAGTAACAATGATTTTTATTTTTTAATTTCAACCAGAATTTCTTGTTCTACTCCACAAAGAATGTTGATATGCACAGTATACAGTTTGTCATCTCAGTCTGTACATGTGTAAACTGCGTTCTTATTGTTGACAAGAGAATTCTGGTCCGGAGAAGAATTCAAATGTAAAAAATAACAGTTCATTTTATATGTATAGATGCTATGTTGGTAAGGTTTATAGTCAGTGTTTCAACATTCTAACATTCTTTTTGGGTAGTTAGCATTACTGGCCCTTTAAATAGTCAATTGTACTTCATGTAGTTGATAGAATTATTTGTCGTGAAATTTGATCTTTTTTCATCAAATTTCTTGAAGCATTGCAAAAAGTGATTAATTTTTAAAGGTGAAAAGTATTCTTTGAAAAGTTCAATGGTAAATGAGAACTTATCTCAAGTAAGATCATGTTGATATTGACCGCGACATGCAGGGACTGAACAAAAATTACAGGGGGGAAGGCTGGTATTTTTGAATTGACTGCTGTGCACAAAATTTTCCCTCAAAAAGTGTTTGCAAAAAACTAGTGACCCTCTCCAATTTTCATGCATTAAAAACAGCAACCCCCCCCCCCTCCTTATATAAAATCTGTTAAATACAGCAGCTAAAATTGTTTTCACTGTCGGTCCAACAAAATCTGACCATATGCATCCAGTCCTCCAGCACCCTAACTGGATACTAGTTTGATATTTGCAATTTTGAGAATAGTGGCATGAATAATGCTCGTGATAGATCTATAAAAAATAATATTAATAATCATTATCTTGAATTGTGCCAATCAGAATGCAGAAATCTCAACAGCAAGCCTGCTGGTCATCAATTTTACATGCCTGTAGTGCTATCCTACTGTATTATATATATAATACAGCGTTTTCTGCTTTTGATGTACAATATTACTGAACCTCATAGTGTATCTGTAACATCTTGTGTGAGCAGAACATTGCCACTCTTAATTATGTATTAATACTATAGTTACTTATGGTAATTAAAGGTCTCAAAATGTGATGTAAGTCATTGCAAATTGTTAGATTACAGGTGTTTTTCAAATTTAGCAGTTGGGGTCATGCTCTCCCTTAAGCTTTTATGTAGCAGATAAAAATGTTTAAACCAATAGTGCAAAAATATTAAATCTCAAACTCCAAGAAAGTGAAAAAGTAACATTACCACACTTCTTACTTCTGAGCTTACCAAGTCAATTTAGTACTTTCCTTATCTTTCTTGTCATCAGGCCTGTCATGTAAAATGCAAAATTTCCTTGCATTTGAGTTCATAGGGTATGGTGTCAATATAGTATGCAGGCACATATTGGCACATGTCTACAGCAATCTGAATGAAGACTAAATTGCATACTGTAAGTCTGCAATAGGTCAATAGAGGACACAACATTCAAGGGCTTCACCACACATCTAAATTTCCATCAGTTCTGTTGATGAAGTGCATCTTTTTATCTCACATAATCAGGAAAATATACCAGTGATACACTAGCAGTTAAACTGTAGAGCTTGGTCTCTGATTCTAGTTGGTAGGAAAGATATTTCATCTTGTAAAGTGTGACAGTTTAAGTTGAATGTGGGACAACCTTGCCCTGAACTTGCACTTTTGCTTGACATCAGCAGAATCCTGTATGGCGTTTCAGGGCCCATGGGACAAGATTTGCATTCAACAGTGGCAAGGTGAGGGGGATGGGCGCCCCCACATGACAGGTCTGATACACATGTGGGCCAAGTCAACCCACCTACTGACAGTTCCACATTCTACTGAACTCCAGTGTGACTTTGGTATGCTATTGAATTCTCCTTGAAGAATAATATCATTAAAGCACTGAGAATTGCAGAAAATTTGCAAACAATATGGAACTTTGCAGTTGATTTCTATCAAAGCATAACTATGTACGAAATCAAAACCAGTCTGAGATTAAATTTGACTCTTTTAGAATGAAACATTTGCTAGTTTAACTATAACAAATCTCATACATACACTGCGTGGCTCCTTGATTTTGTCTGGCTAAGGATACATAGAATTTGCACAGTGAAAGGTTCATTAGCATGTTATCATGCAGATCTATCAACATCTTGACTTATAGTGTCTTCTCTAAACGGCTGTCTTGCCTCCTGAGAAAATCCATACACATCAGACACTTAGATTGGATGGAATCTGCAGACAGTTTCTCTCATGCAGCAGGATCAGAAATAGTAAAAGTGTCGAACAATGCATCAATATTGAGCAATACATATGATTTACAGTCAACAAACAATACAACATTTATGTGACTACACTGATGTCACCAATCGAGACAATAAAATTTCAACAGACTGAATGCAGAGTAAATATATTAACTGGCCACATCATCTCTAAGGGTAGTTAAACATCCAGAAAATAATAAAACAGATCCTTCTTGTTGTTCAATAATTTTGTGAAATTAATTTATTCAGCTTTTATTCAAATCCCCATATGGTATTCATGTATGGCACATCAATAAACTGTGCAGATGGAAGGGAGATAAATATATATATGACAAATACTATGGTTACTGATTTAACCCTTTGTTGAGTTCTGTAATTTTCCCCATCAAAATTTAAGTGTAACAGCAATACCAATTTTTATGTTTTTCTGTAATTTTTGGGGGGATAGTTTTAGACAAATAGACATAACTTTTCATTGGCTACAGTTTTTGACCAAATTGGGAAAAATCTGAAAAGAATTGTCCAGATCTGAATAAAATGTTTGCATTATATTCTCCAAAAGCAACAAAAATTGACTTTTGCAATGAAAGGGTTGATACACGTGACATAGTTTTAAGAGGTAGTCTTCCCTCTGCTGTGTTCCACAGAGATGATATTTAGAGGTTATAAACGGCAAGCGAGGGTATTTGGTTGCGGATATAAGACCTCTGGGCTGAAAATTAGCATATTTGGCGGGAAATAATCACCGAGCGAAGCGAGGTGATTATTTCACCCAAATATGCTAATTTTCAGCCCAGAGGTCTTATATCCACAACCAAATGCCCGAGCGCACCGTTTATAACCTCATTATAATATGTTGAAGTTAAAAACAAGTGCACAATTTCGTTATTTAGGGCCTAAGCTGGAACAACAGTTCAGGAGCGCCCAGCCTCATACAAACTCTAAAAAAGAACTTTCAGAACGCGCGCGCGTGCACAGTTGCATTCATAAACTACGGTTACGCAACGCATCGATATCGCGATTAGACATCGAACTTGAAGAATTTTTTCTTTAAAAAAAACGCTCATAAAACTTTAAAAAATTGTGATGTTGTTACACAGACTCCGCTGCTTACAGAAACTCTTCATATTTTGGTTCGTCAAGCTGCACTAGCCTTAAATTTAACGATCAAAAACAATCTGAAGCCATAGACTTGTTCGACATTACGGCGCGTTGAACTCTCAAGTTGGCGTTCGAAATTTGCGCGAGCTCAAAAATGTTACGCGGCGCGCAGGTCTTCTTGTTGAGAATATAAACCCCGGCTCCAGCCATTCAGATTGCCTGATTCCAGCCAAGCATATTATAATAAAATATCAACTTTACTGATAAAAATACAAATCATGTCTACAATAGCTTCACAAAAAAAACAACACATAAAAACAAAAAACCTATTTTATGCCTTCTGAGCAGAATTTATAAACAGTCTGAAAAATTAGCTTGGAAGAAAAAAAAATACTGCAACAATATTACAATGGTTACCTCCAAAATCAAGGTAAAACCCTATCACTGCCTGTACATTTGTATCAAAATTTAGATATTTCAGGTTTATGGTTGCAAATGGTATTGGATCTGATGATTTCTGTCTTTACAGGAAGTTCTTCACAGCATGGAAACAGTCCAGCCCACTTGTATGTGATTTTGAAAATTCGACTTGAAATATAAGATTTGAAGGTGGGCAATCTTTAGAGAAGTCTATCACATGGCAAAGAAAAAATGACAATAAGGAATTTTTGAAAACCCACATAACACTTGTAAGAGTGACAAGTGACATGTGCAAAGGTCTGTGGGAGTAGATTTTGTAGACTGGGATTTAGGTTAAAGCTGACACGAGTGAGGGAATCTTGGGAAGGGGATGGTGTCCTTGATGTTATCAATTCCCAGAATGCACTGCAGGAACCTTTCAAATCCCATGCCAAAGCCACCATGAGAGACGGATCCATGGCGACGTAAATCAAGGTACCTGACAAAAAAACATATAAGTCGATATACATAAAAGTTCAATAAAAAAGGCATTACAAGTTTGAAAGACAAGATTCTGAAACCTGTGATGAACATAATTGAAATCACAGCTGCATTTCATTAGTTACCATCTGTGATGCAGCAACTAGGAACGGTGTTCTATGGGGCGGCGGAGGTGGTGACTCATTTAAAAGAATAAGAAGCACACTCAAAAGTCATGTCTATGTCCTATTGACATTATAGCTTACCAGTCATATTCTTCCTTCAATCCAAACTTTTGAAGTTTTTCTTGTAGTATATCCAGCCTTTCCTCCCTTAGACTGCCTCCAAATAACTCACCAACCCCTGGGACCAGCAAATCCACAGCGGCAACCTGAAATGAAATGTCATGACATTGCATTCTTTCTTGATATCTTGTGTTTCATGGGGTGTTCATTCATTGCTGTATTAGCTATAAAAAGCTACAAAATGAGCCAAAATATTTGATCTAGTAAAGATGATTTTTTTTCCTATTTGCTTTCCTCCTACCTGCAGACACTGCTACAGAAAAAATTGATTTTAATGATAAATTAATATTTGTTACCCACAACTTTTTTTTTTAAATCTAGTCTTTTTTATGTTTAAATGAAGAAACCCCCTCACAGATGTTTTGATTGCTTGTATTATGCATGGTCCCTCCACAAAAGGGGACAATCAATGTATTGTATCATAAACTAAACATGGATCGGTGAAGAAAAACTTACTGTAGCAGGGTCATCTTGGTTTTCCCTTGCGTAAAATGGTTTGATGCATGCTGGGTAATCTGTTACAAAGACTGGGGTATCACCACAGTGCTGAACAAGGTAATTCTCATGCTCACTCTGCAGATCACAACCCCACTTGAAGAAATGAGAGAAAGTACCAGATGTCAAAGGATGAGAATATCTCACAAGATTCCTTGTGCCTTGTTAAATTTACACAACACACTGACACATACCTTTCTCAATGCCCTCAAAATGAAAAATAATTTTGACATACCAAACTTAATTTTTATCTTAGAAAAAGTGCACTTTCATCTATTCTGGGTGGAGTTTGAGGCAAGCACTTTGCATATGATGCTGGCATGGCTCATCTAACAATATATTGGCATCTCCAGCCACAGCTATATGTTAGCCTAGAACACCCTGAATGGTGTAGAAGTGACAATTTCATCCTCAATAAATGGCAAAATTTGTATTCATGGCATGAGTATATGGAAACTCTGTTGCAATGAAATTTTGTTCTTTCAAGCTGGCTACCATGGGATGTACTCTCTTTCCTGTGCTTTGCATGACTGAATACAGACTATATGTGACAAACGCAATGAGTAAAAACATCATTTATTTTGAAGTCTGAAATGGTTATCAATATTTCAAAATTTTTCAATAAATAAATGAGTTTAATTAAATAAATTTGGTCATAAATTGTTACAGGTGTTGTTGCATTTCTTTCATCGTGCTACATGCCATTTTGCATTGTCAACTGTTGGTCGTATAAAAATCATTCATGGACGGTGTACCATTTGTATAAACTGCCACCTTGTGGATTCCTGTAGAACATGTTAATTACAGATACTTCGTACAGTGTTTGATATTTTGTAAGAATGCATGAATACCTCTGTTGGAAACTTGAATTTCCCCTTCTTCTTTTGCAGAATTTGTATTGCATCTGTGTAACTTAACCTGTTGGTAGATCAAGAAATGACCTCAGACTCCTCACACATTACCCCGTTATCAGTCTCATTTCACCTTTTGTTCTTCACTTGGTATTAAAATTTGATGGCAATCAATATCATCGCATCCTTTGAATTTGATTTCATGGATTTTGGCGTATGAGAATGAACTAAATCATGGAATAGTTTACGACAACAGGAAGCTAAAGGGTGACATTGAAAACGTTTTTGCCTGGGTACTGAAATTTTGGAAATCAATAAAGATATAAAGGAAGTGAGTATGTAACACATTTCTGCCCAAATTCAATGTATCTTGAACATAAAAGGAAGACGAAAAGGAAGTAATAAAGACTTAATTACCTTACAAATGGTTTCTGAAGAATAACATTAAGAATCTTCTGCAATATAATAAGTAAATAATGTATTGGTCAGTATGATTTGACTAAAACATAATTTTTTTTCTCTCTTACAAATAATTGCTACAGCCAAAGGTAAAACCAAGCAGCTATGATAAATCTGCTTATGACTTTGAAATCAACAATAGATGTCACTCTAATGAAAAGGCTACATCCTATTTGGTTGAATTTTTCATTTCTGTGATCACAACTATCTTAATAATACTTCAAACAGGACAACCCTTATCAATAAATCTTCATTATAAAGTCAGAGACTATGCTTGGTGATTGATCAATACATGTATCTTTCATAACAACTGAACTGGCAAGTTTCATGACCCCTACATGACCTTATTATTACTACATCCGAACTGAATTATACATTTTGCTGCCAGATAAACACAAATTTGCACAAGAAAGTGATTTACAATGGCAATTAAGAAGAGTGTTTAGTAAATATGGTCAGCTACTACAGAATATTTGATCAAAATGGTGAGCCATACACAAGTTGTGCACAGCTCAAATATTGTCATGTTTGCATGTCTGACTTCTCGGATTGTCTCCAAAACTAACAATCAATATCTCTAATGATGATAAAACAAATCAAATAATTACCCTTTGATTTGGGGCAATGTACTTGAAAAAGAGTTCAACGTCCTCTGAACACTTGTCAAGAGTTCTCTGAGCTGCCCTCTTTACGCAACCTTCCATCACCTGAAAATGATGAAATAAACTCATGTGGTGAAAGCTTCACAGAAAACTTGCAGATTAAAAGCGTATTATGTCCAATAATAGTGTGACAAAAGACCTCCTGCATACAAAAAATACTGATTGTTTCATTTATATCTCTAAGAGCGTATAACAGTTCACATCATCTTTGTCAACAAAAGTAGTGAACTTCTTATGGGAACTTTCAAAATTCTTATCAAAGTACAAAAAGCAGATCAGTACAGCAATTACCTGCATAATATCCTCTAGACCTTGAGTAAATGCAATTTCTGCCTCTACCATGTAGAATTCTGCCAGATGTCTCCGTGTCTGTGAGTTCTCTGCTCTGAACGTTGGTCCAAAAGTGTATACCTTGGACAATGCGCTGATAAGACACAAACCACAAGAAATCTTTCATTACAGACATATGAATCTGACAGACAATAAATTAAAGTATATGTAATAGAAATATATGATATTTGCTAGTGTTCAATTGATTTCTAGTATTTTTAGTATTTACAGTTATATACATACACTTTTAGTATTTTTTTATTAGCGGTATATGAGCTTTATGGATGCAGAAGGGTTTTCTCTACACTCATTTCAATTGTGGATATTCATAAACTGGTCTAGGGTCAGCATCAAACAACGCGATATGTACACTGCTGTCTCAGACAGACTTCTTGCAGATATTAATATTCCTACTGATTCATTATGCTGTAAAGATATTCACTGTAAAGACAAGAATCATGCTGACAGTATTTCTGATTTTTATGACAATATCATTAATAGTTTACATTTTGCTGGCACTCGAATTAGCTCAAGTACAGAAAATAGTAAAGGATGTGCAGTTGTTGGTTGGAATGACCATTTAAAAGAGATTCATGAAATTGCCCGTGACGCATTTAAATTATGGCGTGAGTCTGGTAAACCCAAGCATGGTCCACTGTATGATTTTAAACGTTGTACTCATGCTCGCTTTAAGTATGCGTTACGGGCGTGTCGAGCTAATGAAGAGCAAATGAAAGCAGATGCTATGGCCAAAAATCTTTTTGGTGGAAATCACAAAAAAATTTGGCACTCCATTAATAGTAAAAAGTGTTCGTCCAGGCCAAACAATGTGGGTGGCTGTACTGGCGAAGCTAATATTGCTGATATGTGGCGTAACCATTACTATGGCGTTTACAACTCAGTGAATACGACACATGACCAGAAGTTTGTGTTAGATGTTGTTGAAAAGTGTACTCTCGATAATGATTTCATTGTTTACCCCAGTGACATTAGTGATGCCATAGGGAAACTACAGGCTGGTAAATCTGCTGGCCCTGACTATCTCTCAGCTGAGCATTTTATGTATGCTAGCAGTAAAGTTTCCATTTTACTCAGTATGTGTTTTACGGCGATGTTTGTGCATAATGTTTGCCCTAGTCGCCTTTCCGATACTGTTTTAGTTCCCATCATAAAGGACAAAAACAACAATATCAATGACAAAAGTAACTATCGTCCGATTGCAGTTTCGACTGTTGCTTCTAAGCTTATGGAATTAATTTTACTTAGAAATATTGAATGTTCTCTTGAAACGTCACATTACCAGTTTGGTTTCAAATCTGGTCACTCGACCGATATGTGTGTCTTTGTACTTAAAGAAGTAATCAACTACTATAGAAAGCATGGTAGTAATGTCATTGTCACTTTCATGGACGCCTCCAAGGCATTTGACAGAGTCAACCATTGGGTTCTCTTCAAAAAGTTGATTGATCGCAAAGTACCAGTGTATTATGTCAGATTTCTCCTGAGATGGTATCGAACTCAACAGACTTTTATATCGCTGGGGTGCATGTACCTCCAGTGGTTTTACTGTCTCCAATCGTGTAAAGCAAGGTGGAATCTTGTCACCGAAGCTTTTTAATATCTATATTGATCATTTGAGCTTTATGCTGTCTAATTCCAAACAGGTTGTAACATTGGAGGACTTTTCGTCAATCATTTAATGTATGCTGATGATATTTGTCTGATTAGTCCTTCTGTCAAGGGAACTCAGAAGTTGAGTCAATATTTGTAGTGACTATGGTGATACTCATGATATTTTATTTAATAACAAAAAGACCAAATGTATGTGTGTGAGATGCGATTCTTCTATGATTCGTCACATTCCTTCTGTGTATCTCAATGGAGTTAAATTAGTATTTGTCACAAAGAAGACACATTTGGGTTTTGTTCTCAACGATCACTTTCGTGATGATGACGATATCGAGCGACAGATGAGATGCTTTTATATATCAGCTAATATGCTTATGAGAAAATTTTCTCGATGTACCTTTGAAGTCAAGAGTGTTCTTTTCAAAACATATTGTTATCAATTGTATGGCGGTCCAATTTGGATGAAATATTCTGTTAATATTATGAGGAAATTGAAAGTTGCTTATAATAATGCTGCTCGTCTTTTATTGGGTTATGATAAACGTAGTAGTGCAAGCTCTATGTTTATATCTACAGAATCAATAACTTTGATGCCTTGCTGCGAAGGCAAATTTATGGTTTAAAGCAAGACTTCTAAGAAGCAGTAATGATATTGTACGATGTGTGTATGACTCATTATATTTAACTCTGAAATGATAAAGTTATGGAATAAGCTTCTTTTTGTATAACTTAACCAAGCTGTGTATATTTATCACCAGATTTTCTTTTGTTGTTATATGGACAATGAGTCCGAAATAAAGTTTATAATAATATAATATATTTTTTTGCTTTCATCTTGAGTTCCCTTCCTGGAAGTCTGGTTGTACCAATGCAAACAACAATGGGTTTAGGCCAAACACTACGTGGTGACAGGACATACGTTCCACTATGAATTTGTGAAGACCAAACACCGGTCAGCAAGCAGGGATATCACTACGGTTGCTCTGAGAGGTGCCAGTAGTAACAAACTAAACTTTTCTATCTGTTTTTGATCGAAGAATCTTTGATTGTTCTATCTTACCTTGCCATGACTTCTAGGTGGAGCTGTCCCGACACGGTCAGATATGCTGGTTTACCAAAGAAATTCTCTGAAGCATTATTTGAATCATTGTTTGGCTCTATTTCCGTGCTCTGCACTTTGTTAGTAGGCTTTAAAATAAAAAGTATATTTCAATGCAGCATGACAGATAATATCCATGCTGTTATACACCAACTCAAAGTATTTCTGATAATTTTGTCCTATTCTTAGAAATGTGAAGTATACGATGCCTTCTCTCCAAACATGAAAGCTCTAATATTTGTGTGATTTTAATTCTTGAGTATACTCTCAAACTACACCATGTGGTGAAAGTGAAAATTCAAAATTGAAAATGTTACAAAAATACTTAACATATGATGATTAATCTTACAGATTAAATTGTGATTTTTTAAAGACGGATGACTTTTTAAAAGTTTTTTCTTGAATTTTTCTGAATTTTTCCTGCCTCATTTGCTCTTGTGTAATTGTGCCTCTGCAAATAAAGAAAGTATCATAAGTAAATTTCTGTCTGAATATTATACAAAACAACACATTCCTGAAAGAAATACGTACGACTTCTCTGCAAAACTTGTCATTGCACAACAATCTAATGAAAGTCACAAGATACAAGATAGAATATATACATATTTTATCTCAAAATCTTAATTTTAGATACTGCCAAGATCTCACCTCAACTTGAAAGAGTTCCCCAGCACCTTCACAGTCATTTGAAGTGATAATTGGAGTATTAATGAGAACAAAATCATTGTCTTGGAAGTATGAGTGTATCGCCATGGTGGCAGCATTCCGAACCCTCAGAAGGGCACCGAAGACGTTTGTGCGGCATCTCAGATGTGAATACTGTCTGATATAGTCGAGTGAATGTCTTGTCTTCACTTTGAAAGGATACTCCTTCAAGAAATGACCAGATATACGGCAGATATTTTACAATTAGATTTTTCAAATGTTTTAGGAACAGATACAAAGCCATGGGATATTTTATGTTTTCCTTCCATCCTTTATTAGAAGATGAAGTGGGTGGAAATTAATTCCTTTCATTATGCCACGTAATTTGATGATGGTGTTCACTGCTAAAACAAAATTATCCTTTTCCGTTCAAACGATCATCTTTGCAAAGGCTCACATGTAAAAGAAACTGCACTACAGGTTAACTTTGGACCACAGTCAGGAATAGTAATGACTGCAGAAAGAGTATGATACAAGTACAAATTAAATAATAAGGAGCTTCTGAGTGACGCTTTATCTTACTTCATGATTACAGGGGCCAATCACTTGAACTTTCTCAGCCTTGACCTCTACCCTTTGACCTTTGTGGGTACTTGGTACAAGTGTACCCTCTATTTCTACAGAAGATCCATAGGTCAAGTCACTGTGGGGACAAAAATATAGAATATCTAAATTAGCATGATGATCTCACAGACAGATTTCGATTGTCCATGCATCTGAAAGATGATGATGTTAGTCGACATCTGCAAACTTAGTGCATGATGTGTTATTTATGAATATATGATTTATTATCATTACATTCTCATAATACAATACTCATTTGTAAATTTTGCTTCAGTGGGTGCTATTATATAGTATTACATCAAATTCCAAGCTTAAGGTGTTGAAACTTATCAGTACTGAATTCTTATGAAAGTTTTTAGTTTTTCAATAAATTACAGAATGTGAACAACTGTACGTGGACAAGCAAACTAGTGTGTGTGGTTCACTGCACAGAAAAATCTTACGAAGTACTGTGAATATCTTCTCATTTTCACCTTGGAATCGACTCTGGCTGGAG
The DNA here is from genome assembly GCF_041260155.1 of Ptychodera flava. Lineage (NCBI taxonomy): Eukaryota > Metazoa > Hemichordata > Enteropneusta > Ptychoderidae > Ptychodera > Ptychodera flava. The sequence goes on along the minus strand of NC_091931.1, from coordinate 38,997,636 downwards.
AGTGACTTGAATATTTTGCAGACAAGATCCATCATTGACGTCAACAAATGTAATGCCTTTATGAGATCTCAAGGAACGTACCCAGCCCTGAGAGAAAAGTAAAGTTCAATTAAGTTACACAGTCGCTAAATTTCCAAAAGAGAAGGAAGTCCTGAGAAAATTCATGAACAGCATGAAGCTGTATCATGCGATATGCTTGTGACATAAAATGATCATATTTTATTTGTCATTGTTGGCCTATTGTTGACTGTAATACCAAGTCATCAAATTTAAACTCTTTTAATTAGCTGTTATGTGTAAACTAATCTTAGGTTGCAATCTTGGAAAACGGATATGGCTGGTGTAAGACCCGGTATAAGCAGTTAATTGTTCATTCATTCAACAAACCATGTTCATCTAAAACCACTTTGTCCCATACCACTAATTCCCATTCAGTCTCTGCGAAAACTGCTTTCTGTCAAACTTAGTGATCAACAAAGTAGATAAGCCTCATACAGATCCACTACAAATCATGGATATTTCATCAAATTTTCACTGCAACACAAAATGAGGCTAAAATTTATATTTTGTGGTATGTGTTTCATATGAGTGTGTTCAACAACGACAGAATCAGTTTGAGTGGGAAGCAAAAGTTGTTAACACTTCAATGGTCAAAATGTCTCAATATGATGATTTGCTATCATTGTTCCAATTTCACCAAAATCCAAATGATGTTATAGATCTCATGGCACTGCATGGTATGATGCATCATATTCTTGCTGATTAAATGGATAAGCAACATAAACTTTGTGAAATAAGAAACTGGGTGTTGATGTCTTTGGACTGAACAGTTTAAGACATGATGGTGGTTTTGGGAAGAAGCTGAACATAACATTTGGGATGACCATGGCAGCTCATGACATGGTTCTGGGCGAAGATATTTTGTGATGAGGCCAGCTCCCACAGAACCCACATGATAATTTTGACAGCATGCTACATGTACCTCACGGGTAACATTGTATGTACTTGTATATAAGTTTGTGTGCTCTCAACAATATGTGGCCTCAACCACAGCTTGTTAAATTTCTAGGGGCATTTAAATCACAGAGGTGGGTATTGTATGTCAAATAATAAAACATTTAGCCAAAGAGGTGGTTTTAATTTGCAATACATGTAGTCCCAAACAGGACTGAATTTAGTCAGCTTTCTGTTGTAAGTTTTGCAGGCCTGTGCTGAAGGCTATATTCAGGTATATGTAAATGGCTTGACTACAGTCTACATCCCCCTATCCTAACCTGGAGGTAGGAAGAGATGATCCTGAGAAAGACCCCATAACCCTATCTTGTCTGAGCGTGGAGGTAGCACTCAGATCTGTCTGTGTGCTACCTTCAATTGGCCGTTGGTCTATACATGCAGGTACCTCCATAGTCTATGGTTGAAACCATGGACCCTGGCCTGGGGATCAATGGTGGACCCCTTGCCCTGATCCATTCCTGGCCTGGCCCTGATCCTGTCAAGTAAATAGCGCCCTCTACGTTATACAGCTACGTTATTGTACATACCTGAACTTTTATTTCATTCCGGGTAGTTTCTAGTCTACCTTCAAGTAAACGTTTGACGGAATCACGAGACGTGCTGTAACTACGTCTGAAGATGTGCAAAGTAACGTTGGTGTACTGCCACAGCAGCTTCCTGCAGGACAGCGCCATCAACACATGTACGACCGCGTTCCCTTGCGGTAATATGACTGTGGTTGCGCCAACGGGAAATGTGATGGCATAAGTTCGTACGGTGGACAAACGATTTCAAGTTTACCTTACGTTACCTCTCTTCTTACATAGTGGCATAAGTTGTCAAAACTGATGGCGTGGTTCACGTTATTTCCAGCAAACGCGGACGGTGAAACTTTTGTACCGTAAAAGGGTATGCAAAGAAAGCACCCCTAGAACCCTGCTTACATTTTTATAGTGTGTTAGAGGGCCTATTTGATACCTTTGGCCAATCATAGTAGTCGTTACCTACCTTTTTGTGATGTGCTAATGCATTTGATTGGCCGAGAGGAAGCGGTAGATATGAATACAGGAAGTTGCCCCAAAGCTGACGATATTAGACTTTCCACGACAGATCATTAGATTTATTTTGGACAATTATTATTTGTGTAAGATTACACAAGTTAAGTTTCCTCTGTAAACCAGCAACCGGAGATGAAATCGCCCGGTAGGCTGACTAATATTTTTTGGTTTCCTACCATAAACATGTATTGTCGTGAAAAGAGGGCACTCAGGCTTAGGAAACCACTTTACGCGTCTGTGTAAGAGTCAATTACGTTGCTCTTTGGATGAAAAAAAAACCCAGATGTTTATTTTCGTGGTATGAAATTCTCCATGGGTGACCAAAGAGCACTGGTGTTGGCTTCTGTTATAGCAATTCGTGACAACACATTCTACTATGCCTTCTGTAAAGTCTGTTATTGTAAAATTTACCCTGCACATGGAAGCAAGGAGAGGACTAGGTAAGATCAGGATTTTTTTCATCACTAAATATGAAGCAGATGAATGCATTTGGCGAGATTTTGTTCATTCAGCCAGTCAATTTCAACTTCAATTCAGAATCCAGATGGTGCTTTCATCTGAATAAGCTTTCCATCAATGATTATTTTGTCAGGCAGATAAAGAAACTAGTTTACAATAATATATGTTTACAGTCTGTCTCTTTCTCTTCAGAGTATTTTCACTTTGAAAATGTGTAACTTGACTAATACAAGTGATTAACTCCATGGTGTATGCCCTCTAATAGCTGCTTTTGTCAATCTATTCCTATTTTGGCATTTGCTACAATGTGACATGCTATATAGCTCTGCATGGCAGGGCTGTGTGTTACCGGCATTACACGGCCTCCGTGGGAGGCCGTGTAACTAACGCCGGTAACACACAGCCCTGCCATGCAGAGCTAACATGCTATATATTTCACATTCAACCATTTTGCTCAGAAAAGAGAAACAACAATCTTTCATAATATTCAGTTTCCTCTCACTAAAACAGACTGAGCTACTTAATGAAACATTTTCCAACTTCATTGGCTACTGTCCAGCTTGAAATGGGAAATGACGAATTATATTTTGTTTTGTTTTGTTTTGTTTTGTTTGATATTCTTAACAGCTTTCAGTGCAGAAAGTGTGGATGCCACTATGCGACAAGTGAAGTTAACTATCGGTACAGACTGCATCTATCTGTGTCAGACCGTGGCTATACCTCAGATGTGACAATCTTTGGAAAATGCCTTGAACCAGTCTTCGGTATTCCAGCCAGTGATTTACAAAGGTACTTAAAATTTACCACATTACCTATCTTCAGAAAAGAATGAGTGCTACCATAGACCCTTGTGCAGAAAATTCATCAAATTATGAGTTATTGTACATGTATGTGGAAAACTCTACTAATTTTTACCTTCAATGAATCTAAATATTGTCATGTGTCTGGATTGTTCAGTTGTTGTTTTTTAGTGTACCTAATGAAATACCTGGTATGCAAATTTTTTAAAGTTTTTTTGAATTGTAGTTTATCATGTGTGTGTGTGTTTTGACTATTTTAGGATGATGGCACATATCTCACAGCAGGACCATGGTGTGCAATCAAAAGATGTACTCTATAAGGCTGTTGAAGAATGTCTCATAGGGTCAGTGTATCTTTTTGGTTTTAAATCTAATGTGTCTACCGAAAGGAGTGCATCGCAGAAACAGTACCATTCACCTGTCAGGTTGGAGGCCATCGTGAAAGATGACAGGGGTGGAATCAATGAGTTTGCTGATAAGACTGCCATCGTGGCATATCAGATGGTTAGATTGGACGGACAGAGAAGTGACGCAACTGTGTTCAGTGCACTGAATCAGTTGTTACTTGACAGTGGAAACTCTATTAAAACAACTCACTTAGTTGGTGGAGATATGGACTCTAGGGAAAGGAGTAGTTCAGCTGATTTCATCAATGTGATGGATGGTGATGGAGAGAGCGGCTACCTGACAAAAGAAAACATTACTATCACCATGGCAGCAGTCAAAAGGCTGTCTGCATCAGATAGTTTGTCCTCATTACAGTCTCTTTGGGGTCAAAGTTTGCTGGGATTTGACGAAAGCCTTGAGTGCAAATTGTCCTTGGAGACAACAAATGGAATGAACATGACAACAGACGACAGCACAACATCTAGTGATAACAAAACAAAAAAGCCACAGCAGAGATGTACTAACATAAATGCACCAAGAAGTAGTGGAATATATGCAACAGACGGATTGCAAGTGGATGTCACAAATACAGACACAAACTTTGATTGTGACATCAAAGTTGACCCAGACATTGATGTTGACAATGAGATGCTTGGTGAGTTTTCTGATACAGGCATTGGAGACTCTTCTTCTTCTGACTATCACAGTGATAATGACAGTCATCTGCTCCTGCAACTCCCAGGACATGCTGGTAAATCATCAACCTTTTCAGAAGCCAGCCCAGATAATAATGGTCATTCTAGTGCAGGATCACACTGAAGTGCTGGTCTGTGAAAATGATGAATGTAGGCTGTCAGTGTTATATGCACAAATTGAAAACTTTACCAGCTCAGAAAGCTGTTCCGATAGTAAGATACAAAATGACAGTACAATGGCATGTAATGACGCCAAAGCATGTAATACTTACTTTGACAGTGGTAGGCAATGTGGAGAAATGACAAAGTCCCCTAAGCCTTGTAGGCAAATTGAGAAATCCAAATTTCATGATGACCAATCTCTCTCAGCGTCTACTTGTAACAACCGTCGACAAAAAGAAAAACTCAGTCTTCTTTCAGGCAGTAAAAATGCCGGTCAATGTCTTGTCTTGACAGATTCTGGAGAGGATTCCATACAACAGCTATGGCAGTATGAACAAAGCATTCACTTGGAGGAACTGCCCTACTCAGAAGATCTCAGTGCCTTCCTTTTGAACTTGGAAGGAAAACAACTCAAGCAGTCCCAGCAAGAGGACTTAGAAATTGTTAATGACTCTGGGGACTGTGGTGGAATATCTCAAAAAAGTGTTGACAGTCAATGCAATGATGATATGAATGAAGACAAATTTATCAGGTCTGAACAAGGCAAAATTTTGAATGACCCTCAAAACACCACGGACCACCTGATGTACAGTGCTGATTTGTCTCAGTCACTCGAACAGATGAAACTATCCCAGCCAGATTTGAACCCTTTCCAGAAATTACCCTCAAATTATGAACTAGAAAGAGCCATCAGAACAACTGAACATGACCAAGAAGATAGTGGACAGAGTGTGAAGGACTTCACAAATTGCAATACTCTATATGCAAAATATCAACATGATGATGTTTTTAATGTTAACCAAAATACAGAGCAACCTGCAAAGCATAAAGACATTGATTCCGCTCGTGCTGTTCAGGCTACCAGCCCAGTGCCTTTATGTCGTGATGTTACTGTCTCTTTGTCCAGCACAGATGCTGGGACAGTGGACGACTCCTGTATGGATGATTTGCCCTACTCAGAAGATTTGGATCTCTTCTTACAGAAAGTAGAGGCTGAGTATTGTCAAATGTCTGTGGTGCATGAAAGAGATTACATACCATTCAATGAGAGATGTGAAAGTAGTCCCACAGAAAAGAGTACGAGTTTGAAAACTAATTCATCAAATAGGGAGCAACACAATCCAAATATTGGGTCAACTAGAGTTCAAACAATTGATTACAATTTACCACTGAAGAAGCATTGCACTGGAATAAAGGCGGACTTCAATTCTGATGATGAAAAGGAAAATTTGAATGCAGTGAATTGTGATGCCATAGTGACACTCAGTTCAAAGAACAGTCCTCAACTCAGAGACATGGAAATAGCTCCTTATGATTCCAAAGGGGTGATAAGACATATGTTTGACCCTGTGACTACACTTACTAAGTCTACAGATAGTGTAAGAGGGAAACAGAGTGTCACTGACCTTCAAAATCTTGACAGAGGTCAGCCAATGAAGAGAAGTCAGCCATCGAGCACTCCCTTGTGTCAGCCATCTGTCTCAAAAAGTGGGAAATCTTCAAGGAGGAAGATAGTCCGCTTTGCTGAAAATTTACACACTGTGCAATCAGTTAGTGGCATAGATGCCATGATACAGACTAATGGACCAGACATTCAAAAACCGGAAGCCAATAATCTGAAATCGCCTGTAACAATAGTTGATCAGAATTGTCATGGCAAGAGTACGATTGAGGGACGAAGTAGCTGGCACTATTCATTGACTGATTCAGAGGAAAAAATTGAAAACGCTTGTTTGGATGAGATGGACTGTACTCTAGATTTGTTTTCTCCAGTAAGTAGTTGTGGGTTGTCACCGTCTGATTTTTTTCTCAAAGACTGTGATTCAACCAATTGGAGGATGGGAGAAACCAAACATAGCATGCTAGAATGTACAGGAACACCAGACTTATCCTCAGAGAGTATCATACCACCCAGCACACACAATAAAAGAAGAAGAACAATTCCTTTATTCCGACCAAAGTCATCAACACCCAATGGTCTGGCTGAAGTGGAAAAGAGGCACATTTGCTCACTGAGTCACACACCTAATTTGTTTAGCCAGAGTGACAGTTTGTTAGAGGACTCCGATGTCATTCCATGTACACAAAGCATCAGGAAGACACGGCAGAAACGTTCTGTTTTATTCAATGTACAGTTTGGTTCTTGTAACATGAGTTGCACACCAGATTTATTCAGCTCAAGCGATCACTGCCAAGACTGCAGTGGGAAATCTCAAACCAGTGATGAGAAGTTTTACATTCAGAGTGAGGAACTGTTCTCTCCAGTTACAAACTCTGACACATCAACTTGGGGCAGGTCAAACGATGCAAGTGTTTGTAAGAAATTATTTGCTAGATATTGATGTTATCTGAACACAATTACAAAAGAATGTTGTAGATTAGTTTGATGTATAAACTTTGTTGACAAAAAATTTGAATCCAGCATGAAATCACTGCAATGCATTTTGTTAGTCATCACCTGTAATTCCATTCCTGCCTGTGTTGATCATACAATTTAATTCATGTTAAACAGCCAAGGAATGGTTGTACCACAAGATTATTTCATGATATGCCTGGTATTCACACAAGCAGAAGTAAATTTAGTAAGCTGGTTGAAAATGAGTGGTATGGTATACCTGTCATTTAGGTGGCTTTTTTGCTACTGCATGATGTGAATGAAACTTTGACTGAAAGCTTTATGGAAGTTTGCCTGTTTTATGGGCCCCACAATGTGAATATCAACAGCTAACTGGCATTCTATGTTGCTGCAGACATCAGACAACATCATCATTGATCAAAAATCTTTACATACCATTGGGAAAAATGAAGTTTTACCACATAATTATTACAATTCACGTTTTCAATCTTAGTGATAAATCTATAACTCCACTCTAATATCCTTTCGATTGATGATGACGTTATCTGATGTCCGCAGCAACATAGAATGCCAGTTAGCTGTTGATATTCACACATTCCAGATTCAGGGCCAATTTGACCGGTTACAACTTTTTGCAAGTACAACACTGTTAACATCAAGTCACAATTTGTCTGATCACTGAATCTTTGCCCTCAATATGCTGGCACAAAATAACTTCTGATATCGGAAGCCATATTAGCAAAGCATATCATTTGAGTGAGAATGTTGCAGTGTTAGATTTGCTAGTTTACCATTTTTACCTGTCTACACAACAGTCAAAGATACAATAATCCCATGCTACAAGGTTTTACAATGATTGTGTGCTTTTATTTCGCTTGATTTGTGTTTCAAAAACAATTCAATTGCACTGAATAGTGGCCATACAATAAATTATGAAGATATTTCATAAATAAGTTTTACAAAAAAACAATTACAGTGCTATAAGTAATCTAAATATAAATATTTGTAACTTTGTAATATAAATGGCAATATTAAGTACGCATTAATTACTCACTGTTTCTGTACAAAATCTACTGCACCATACCCTGTTATATGAAATGGACTGATTTGCATCGGAACGTTTGTTGTCAATTCTATTCATTTCCACAGTGCATCATTTCATGGATGAAGTTCAACATTGTAACAATAAATGTGTATGTTTTATTAAGGGGATTTCACATCCATTAGCCCTATGGCATGATTGAATTGACTTGGTTGGACCCGCTATGGCTTTGTTGTATTTTGTTAAATGTTCAGGTTGATATAATTTGGGATTTAAGAGGCCAGAGTTTGACTTGCATACATTGCCTGCCACCAGACAGTGCATGTCACTTTGTGACAACACCACGTTCACCAATGTGAAACATGAATCTGATGTACAATATCATTATATAAGATATCTGAAAAAAACACGAAAAGTTTGATACATGTTTAAGAAGTCTGCTAATTGACTTGATGATAAGACTTAACAAGTCTAAATATGTCAAAAGTTATAACTGGCACACAGATAAATGGTTACAATATTATTAGAATTGCATCACTTTTTTCATTTATAAGATTTGCAGACAATCCATGTAGACAATCGTGCTGGTATATCATGATGCATATATTATGAAACAAAGCTAAACCTATTCTAGTTTGATAACACTGAAATGAAAATTTCAAGCTGCAATATGGAGTTTTTGCTGTATACCCCTGTAAGTACGTAAAGCGCAACATTTAGAGAAACTGTAAATCAAATTTGTCAAACAAAGTTGTTCTGCTGTCTAGTTTTCATCACATGAAAATTTACGGACCAAAGCAATGCAGGCTTGGCATATAATCACATGATCTGCTCAAAAATGTAATGGATAAAAACCCTCAAAATGACAAATGTCCAATATAAACATTGGTCTTCTGTAGAATTAAAGCCTGCTTGTTGTCAAGGTTATTTGCATGTATAAAATCAACCTTCCGTGGTTGCTTAAGTGCATGTATCATGAAGCCTTTGTGAAGTATGATTTGTGTTAAAGAAGGATTTTTAATGACTATGAAATTATATACTGATTAGATTGAAAATGTAATTTGAAAGTATCTGATGTTCTAGCTATGGTTGATCTAGTAAGTGTTACTTCAGACTAATAGACCTATAAAGCATTTTTATGGTGTGCATATTTTATTTTTTTGGCATGACTTCCAGTAATAGCTGTGGTGTAAGTTATAGAGCACCAGATTTTCACAAAGACTGATGGTACCTGTATTAATATCTTTCCAATGCAGGGAAAGACGGTGGGTTGGTGTCAAATTAAATACTGTTAAATCATTTGCTGTGCATAGAAACCTCACCATAGACAGTGCAATACAAAAAACTTGTGCAAACAATTGTCAGCAAAGTTGATAACTGTTTCAAAGATTGCAACAATCAAGGTTATGTAAATATTTTGGAAGAAACTGAATTTACAATGCAAAAGGTTTGTTCTCCATGATAGTAAAATGATATCCTCCATGACAGAATAATTAAAATTATTTGTTATGATATCAGCACTCATTCAATTATATAGTCGACAAATGTTGCTATATCTATTGTCAAATATCTCAAAGTCTAGGAAAAACTTTTTGCAATGCCCCCTCTAGCAAACGAAGCTGTGTAAATGAACTACGTACAAGTGCAGCATATCATAGTCAAGACTAAATCATAGACAAATAACTAGATCAGCTGTTCAGACAAATGAATATGGATGAACTTTTGATTGTCTAGACGTTCTTTTTTGTATTGAGAGCCAAGGCTGTTAAAGCTCCTGGTGGCAAAAGTGGATATTGGTGGGCAGTGCCACATATAGCATTTTGCTTTACCCAGGTGTAACCAAGGGGATCATTAAGCTTGGGGATAGAGTAACTAGAGGACCCTACAGAAAACCCTTTACTTCATATCCAAAGATTTATTTCAACCAATCTTCATTCATGTCCTACCTGTACACTCTCTTGCTCTGCACACTGGAGTGATTTCAAAATTCAAAGCAGTCCATTAGAATAGACTACCGGTACACTTTAGCCTGTGTTGTCCTTTGACTCTTTGACAGAATATGACCATCACTTTGTCCTGGACTGTTCTGTCTGTGGGAGGGGTCATGTTGCAAATGGCCAGTCTGCAGAGCTCTGTGATGGATTCCCAGCAGTTACACTGAGTGAGGTAGTTTTTTTACTTCTGGGAGGAATTAAAATTTTAATCAACTTCCCATGTCAATTTGGCCCCTGGGAATCGTTGCTGTGGCTTCAACACCCCAGGAAGACATTCTGGATAAGACCCTTAACACTACAACTCTCATATACCCTGTGATGGATAGTCTATGGATAGTCTGAGTACCATGACATTGTGTATTCATGGTAAATTCATAAAAATTGAAAAACACTTATAAAAAATAAAAGGGGGCCATAGTTGAAGGTTCAACCCCTTTCGAGTAAAATATAAATGTTTTTGAAATATGAAAATAAAAAAGAATAAATGATTGAATATTGCACTACATTTGCATGCCATTGAAGCACAATATATTTAAAAAAGAGTTTGATGCAAAGTCACATGCAGTGCATGCTGGGAAGGACGGGATACTCCAATGGGGTATCTTGACAAAATGGAATTAGGTAAATAGGAGAGTTAGGTTCAATATTCTATTCCAAATTTGCAAATCAGAAGCTTTCACGTAAACAAACAACCTTTAAGGTTACACATACTGCTCTGTTGATATACGGTACACAAGTGCACATGTGCTAACATAACACTGCAATACACACTGAAATGCTGTAATATGCACCCACTGAAAACATCCTTACTGAGGATTTTGATCAAATTTATGAAATCAAGACATTGAACATAATGCCCTCTGGTGGCAAGTAGACTATCAGGTGAGAATGAGATTTTATTTCCTACACCGTCTACTTGAAATCCCACCATGGTTACCGTGTCAATGATGTTCCAGTTGCCATGGCTACTGCAGAAGAGAGACAAAAAATTTCTCATTCAGGCATCATAAATATTTTATCTGCTCAGGTTCCACAGTGCTTGCCATTTCCAATTCGCGTCTAAAGGCAATTGTTGTGTTTGATGATTTGTTGCAGGGAAGGTGAGATATCTTAGAATGACTGTCAAGATTCACTTGGAAATGAAATCTACTGTACCCTAGCTTCTGAAACAAGCAATCACAAAACCAAATATACCCACCTCGGGTTAAAAGCTAACACCGACTGTCAGTAATTGATATTTTCTGAGACATGTCAAGATTAAAAAAGTCAAGTATATATGGCATTGCTATGTATTCTGTCACAGCATATATGTTAAAAAACATGAAATTATCAGAGCTACAAGAATTAAGTCAGCGGGAGTATCTTCTCCTGCCATTTGGAGGCATTACACACTCAATTAAATTAATGAGCCACTTTCTCTTCGCAAGTAAATGTAAAAATCCCATGAGAAGCCGAGAAATCTGTGATAACTGATGGTGCATCATACTGTAATGTGAACCCATTCCCAGCAAGGTCATAGCTTGACCTCATTGGTTTCAACAGGTAGTAAAAACCTGTGTACTGTAATACAAGGGTGAAAGCAATAAAACTTGGCTCTGCAGTGTAACTGTTTGTCAAAAGATGACAATTATAAAGCATATTAATAAGGTAAATATCATCAAATTGATATTTAAGAAACAATAAAAATTCAAAACAACAGCAAAGTACATTTCCCTTTAAAATATTTGCAAAAATACACAATTAAAAATATATATTTTTGACCGCACAAGTCAAACTAAAGTCCATATAAATATACTTTTATATATGTAAATATAAAGCAACTGGTTACAATATCCAGTTTCAATACCACAACATGCTCCATGGGATACAATATAAATGAAAGAACAATGTATAAATATTTCGTTTTGCATTACTGACAACACATGCGAATAAAACAAGTGAGCAAAATGAATATTGTTTCCTGGTTGGATGAACATAATGAGATGAATAATGAAAACTGATATTAAGTATGGTACTAGTATCTCCTGTTGTTATTGTAAATATTTTTTTTGTCATTTTACCATTGAATACAATTACATTGATACAACATAAACAGACATCACTTATGCATCTTGCTCACGAGTGTGAACATAAAATATATCAGTGAAACATAAGGCTAAACTAAATTCTATTCACCTTGATACAACACTCAGTATAGGATTAGCTGAATGGAACATATCTTGTGGAAAAATCTACATGATGATAGTGTCAGTGTGACTTCTCACTACATGACTAATTGGATACATACGAGGTCAAAGGTCGTATCTATGAGGATCAAATGACAATGTGCACAGACTAATTTCTTGAAAAGTATTGTACAGTTGATGTCAAAGATTTGTATGCCAGTTCAGTGTAATGGATACAAAGCACAATTTGTATATTTTATTAAAGCTGTCCATCAGGCTACTCTATTGCAAATAAATGAGTGGAATTTATTTTGTTAATTTTTGCTTGCATGGTGATCTTATTCAAACACAAGTTTGAGACAGCAAAATGCTTGTCAACAGCTTTGGTTGTCATGCAAGATCTAACCATGCAAAGCACAATTGTTTTATTGATGATTAATATTGGTGCAATATATTTGCATAAAAATAGGATATTTTCTTTCCCCTTCCCCTCCCCCCCCCCCCCCCCCAAAAAAAAAAATTAATAAAAGGTTACTACAGAATAAACAAAAATGAAAAATTGAGAATGCCAATTTTAGCATTTTGTTCATTTGTTTCTGACAGTTGACAGTGTGACAACTGATACAATACTTTCAGTCTCAGATAACATGTCAGCATTATTGTATTAAATAAACAGCCTCGTTTAATTGTGAATATATGTAGCCCCTAGAATATTCTATAACCTTTAGACCTATAGTATTGGGCCAATAAACCAATTTTAGACCTACTTGGCTAGTGAAAACAATGTTTGTTTCCATTACCTCTTCCCCACTATTCTTATCCCACATTTTTCATATTTTCAAAACTTATGGCTGTGATTAATAACACAGCTATGGACAAAATAGAAAATGAAAAAACCATGCTGCCTGATTTATTTTACTGAGTTATTCATAAGCATACACCTTTTTTCATTGCGGCCTTACTTTGTTTCGTTTTTTGTCCCAGTGAAATAATGTACCAACGTACTAGTTTGTGATGAATGTATTATTAGAAATACAGCACAGACTGCCATGTAGGAAGTCTCTGTACGTTCTTGATGGTGACTATTAGACAGGTTCAAACTCATCATTCACCATAAATCTTGGGTGGCTATTTCTACAACTCATATACTCTAAAACTCAATAAAATACGAAAAGCAACTGCCACTCTATGGAAAGTCTCTCCATTCTCCACTGAGATATGTAAGTGTTGTAAAGTGTTACAAGGATCAAAACACATCTCCTTACCATTTACAACAGTTATACGTAGCTGACACTGTGTGATTATTGGAGCATATGGCCACACTCTCTTTCGTGTTTTCCACTTCCGACATCTCCACTTCTTCTGTCAGTTGCTTGGCAACATCAAGGAACAGCTTGTCGACGTTGTCCGCCTCCTTGGCGGATGTCTCCAGGAATCTCATGCCGTGCGTTTCCGCAAATGTGGCACCCTGCTGTGTGCTGACTTCTCTGTCTTGCACCAGATCTGTTTTGTTTCCTACATTATCAAGCATGAAAAGAACTGTGTTTTGAATGCTGATCAATACACTACACTGAAGTTGACAGCCGAGTGCATTTGACTGACATTTGACCAACTTGTATTCCCAATGTATGTAAAGCATAAGGAGCAATAAAACTTAATTTAACGATAGGGATCCTCCTTGAATAATAATTATACAAAAACCACAATAATATCAGAATTTCAACAAATTCAAAACCCATCTTTCTGAATAGGACATCCTTTGAATTCGGACTTGAAAATTATTCAGCATTTAAGTTTCACCTAGGAACATTACAAATTATGCCTGGTGCAATATGATACAATTAAGCACCCTCCTGTCAACCACACAGTTGCTGCTAAAGGTCAGGGTTAGGTTAACTGCAGACACAACACACTGCTGCATTACAATGAGTGAAAATGAAGTCTAAAAGCTTTCAGCACACAGAAGGATATAAACTCTAAATTATTAAATTCTTCCTCCTATGTACATACAACTGCCACATCCTATGTAAGTTGATATTCTAATTTACTGTGCTAAGTAGATTTCTTTCTACGTTCTTAGACCCTACCGATTTTGGCTATAATCAGACCTGAATATTAGAATATATACAGTTGAAAGCTCCATATCAATGTAAAACTAGCTGTTAGACATTTACATCAAATAATATTGTCCTTATTATTTCATTATGATTTTTAGTGTCAATGATCCACATATCATGCCTATATAGACGGTCATTAAGTTTGTTCAGAGAACTGTCATTGCAGTCAGGTTATACTGACTGTAAAAGCTACATGCATGCAGCTTAAATCACGCATGCAGTTGACATCAATATCACTATACCCACGGGTATACACCAGAGAATTATTGGTTTATGTTCTACTCAAATGGTAAATATTGCCGACAAAGTATATGTACCATCGTATTTGTAACAACATTGCTACTAAATTTATGTTGCAGCGACTGGAAGGGAATTAGAGTCTGGATTTTAAATACACATGGGATATGGATTGTCAATTGGTGACTCATTTGCCATCAAATATTACAGGGTTTCAGCATATGGTCACATGTTCATGCAGTACTCACCGACCAGGACTGTTATAACTACTCTTCTACCATACAGTTCAATCTCTTCTAGCCAGCCTGGCAGACATCTGAAACTTTCATGTGAGGTGACATCATAGACCACTACCAGGGCATCAGCACTCCGATAGTAACTCTGTGTGATTGATCGAAATCTTTCCTGTCCAGCTGTGTCCCATATCTGTAACTGTTCAAAAAAATTGACAAAAAAAGGTTTAAATGATCTTTCCGACTGATCATGAATTGATTACAATGTCATATGGTGGCTGTAATCTTTATCGTTGTTCAAATATTTCCATAAAGGGCTTACTTTATCACAGAGTGAAATCATTGCTATTTTAGTCATTTGTATTTTTTGAAATTTTCCGATGGCACACAATACAAGGTATATCACACGAAAGCTTGAAAATTCCTAAAGTTGCAAAACATAGTTGACACAGGGTCTAGCATTCAGAGTGCAGCGAATAATTTAAAATTGGTTTCAATGAGGAATTTTTCAAGATAAAATACAGTAGCCCTGATTCTACGGATGAGAATATGGTTTTTATTTAATTTGCAACGTGCTGGAAAAGAACATAAGTAATTTGTAAAAGTTGTTATACAGACTAAATGTGGTTTTGAATAATTTTTCACTCATTTACCTCAAAATTATCATTAAAACTTGAGGAAAATTTTGCAAAAATATTAGCAATATTTGGTGAAATCCAATTTTGGGAATCGCACAAATATATTCATATCAAGTAAGGCACTGGGGAAGAAGTGACAAATAATTATTCAGTCTGCTGGTAGGCAATTCAATATATGTTGACTCAATGCAAAGATTTTTATAATATTTGTGGTGATAAAAAGAGCAGTTCCTGTTTGGTTGGCAAACATACTTTACTAAGAATGATGTACAAATTGAGAATGACCATGTTTAAATAATCTCAGTCTACACAATTAATGAAATAATTGTGTATAACTTATAGGTTTAGTATACTGGTACTGACATTTTGCATCGATGTGCTGTAAAGATCTGAAAAGGTCAGATCAGGTAGGTAACTTGCATTGAAACATTTGCCATGACTGATAAGTACAGTCTCACTTGAAGCAGAAGAAATCATTATTGTATTTCTACATGAACGGTTTAGTTTCAAGCTGTCTTGTGTTAGTGTGGTACTTATCACTGCTATTCAATCTGACAGGCTAGCATTTCACAGAGCAGAAACTAAAACTGAGGTACAGCAAATTGAATACATCAAGATATGAGACTGTGGGAGAAGATTTGCCAAGTGGGTTTTAAGTGCACTGAAATGAAAAGAATGTCTTCAAGGAAAAATCTCACATGTTATGAACTGAAACTGAGGTCACTACTTGGGAATTATAGGTCGACCACAGGTCAGCAAACAAACTATTAAAATTTGTTTATCACATTAGATCTTTGGCTTGATAACACAATAGTTCAATTCAGTGCATCCAGTCACTCTTTCAGGGCATGGGGTCATCAAGGAACACACTTGAAACAATATTAACATTATTTGAAAAAACAAAAACGTGTAGCATCATTTTTAAGCACACAGATGCATAACCAGAAAAGGTACATGCAATATAAAATTCAAGCCTTCAATGCAAGTACATTATTACTCAATTAGCAGTGATGTCATTGTCAAAATATTGCATCTAATTACAATTTACATATTCTCAGACAATAAACTCTTTTTTTTATAGAAAAAGGGCAAGATATCATTTATTTTTGCCTATCACTGATTTTTTGTTCATAATAATTCGAGATTTAATTATTTGGCATTGATAATTATAGGCACTTTAAGTGGTATAATAATGCCATTTTTTTTGAAAGACCGTAACATATGACATTTCCTGGTCATTGAACTAGAGGAACATAGCCTTTCTGTATGAAAATTATAGAAGATATTCCTGTACGCAATCACAAACAGGCATGCAAAACCCACTGAACACTGACTGGGTCAACAAAATGTCATCCAAATAACATTTCATTTGCTATTTTAACCCTGTACTACTGAAAATATCAGAGGCCTTATTGACAAGCATACGGTGGGGCTAGAAAAATGAACATTAATTGAGGTGCATGGAAGGCCATCTTAATGCCTGCATCATGTGGCTGGAGATAAAGAACTGTATAATGAAACTAAGGAATATCACACTACGACTGAAAGATCAAATGTTTTTTTCATTCTATTTGCAAGAGTTAGATTGAAAATGAGTTCTCATAAGTGACATAAATGTACACTGCTAAGTACATGAATAGACCAAGGCATGTACTTATTTCCACCATGTTGACAATACAAACAAAACCAAAATACCAAGCAGATCAAAACTTATCTTAGTAAAGTTAATTGGTTTCAGTACAGTTTTCATATAAAAAGATTGATATTTATTTCCCACAAGAGATTTTACAGTTTTTTAATGTTTCCTTTATGAGATGGAAAGCAGATTTGACTCGATCTCTGTATATGCTTACTTGACGTAATGGTGGAACGTTGTATACACTATTGTGAAAGAAAATGGGAGGCCTTTCCCACAGTGTCAGAAAATCTGAAATTTTGTTGTCAAAGAGGAGTATTTGGATTACTGTTGTCTCATGCTGTTGTTGTACTAAACAGGATAATGTATGTTGTATAATTTGATACTTCGCTGCACTGGAAATTTAATGTGTACTATTCAACCCTTTGAGAGCTGTAATTTTTTCCCACCAAAATTTTAGAGCAATATTTTACCAATTTTTATGAATTTTTCTGTAATTTTTTTGACAATTTTGGACCAAATGGACATCACATTTCATTGACTATAGTTTTTTATCAAAATTTTAGCAAAATTTCAAAAAAACATTAACTGGTACATGTATATAGTTTATGAAGGCGAAAAAAATTGACTTTGGTGTTCTAAGGGTTAAAACATCACAAGGTTCATAATTTCAATTTCTCTGAGATGAAGGAGGAAAATTGATACACATGGATTTTGTTGGAAGAGACAGTGTTTATAGCCTTACTTTGACTGGATTGTTGCCTATTTGTACTGTCTTGATCATGAAGTCAACACCAATGGTAGCACCTTGACCAGGAGGAAATAAACCCTGAAAATGAAATACCAAGAGGAAACTTGTTATTATTTTGGGAGTGGGCTTATCCATCCTTCATTGCTGATTGTCAGGAATGTTATCCCTGGTGGTCCATGCAGCTTTGTTCTCTGAAAGTCTGGAAAAAATACCGCAATCATACGGTGTCGCTCACATTTGATCAGAATTGGTACATACCAGTATGGGTACCAAAGATCAACAATAAATGTTGTTTCTATCTGTTCGGTGCATTCTACGTTGATATTATGACAATGATTTCTGCACAGTACAACCAGAACAAGTCATTGACAATGACATAGTCCCCACTTGTAATAGGAGTATTAGTCTTGATGGGGCAGGGAAATGTGGTCATTAACAAGTATGACTGGAGTGTATATGTTCAGATGAATGGGCACATAGGACTATGTCATTGTTCCAAATTTGAAACAAGAGGCATGTCTAATTTATGGTTCTATATCGGGAAAAAAGATCAGACCTCTAGCTGTATTTGCAAGCCAAGAAATACATATGCGCATAATAAATGAGGTACAAGATGTTACATCTTAAGGTCTATTATCCTATCAAAATTGAAGCGTAAAGAACTTGTGGTTACTGAGTTATGCATATATATGCATAATCAAGCTCAAAGGTCATCAAGGTCACGTGACATTTTGAAAAAAAAAATTGTATTGCTAATTAATCCATATATGCCAAAATTCAGACCTCAAGCTCTATTGGCTTGCCCACAATTATATATGTACATAATTAATGAGGTAAAGCATGTGTTGTCATAAGGTCTCCCATCCTACTAAATGTAAAGGACATAGCACTTGTGATTACTTATTTTTTGACATAATCGTGTATTTTAGGTAAAAGGTTATCGAGGTCACATGACATTTTGTCAAACAATGTCTATCCTTTAGTCTATCCCTAAATACCAAAAATCATACATCTAGCTCTATTGGCTCGCTCAAAATTAGATATGCACATAATTAATGAGGTACAATATGTGGCGTCATAAGGTGTCCCATCATAACATATATGAAGGGTGTAGCACTTGTGGCTACTGAGTTATGCACGAATATGTATATTTGAGGTCAAAGGTCACTGAGGTCACATGACATTTTTTTAAAAAAATTGTATTGCTAAGTTATCCCTATATACCAAAAATCAGACCTCTAGGTCTATTGGCTCGCTCAAAATTAGATATATGCATAATTAATGAGGTACAATATGTGGCTTCATAAGGTGTCCCATCATACCAAATATGAAGGAGGTAGCATTTGTGGTTACTGAGTTACGGACAAATATGTATATTTGAGGTCAAAGGTCATTGAGGTCACGTGACATCTTGTCAAAAAATTGTATTGCTAAGTTATCCCTATATACCAAAAATCAGACCTCTAGCTCTATTGGCTCGCTCAAAATTAGATAGGTGCATAATTAATGAGGTACAATATGTGGCGTCATGTCCCATCATACAAATATGAAGAGTGTAGCACTTGTGGTTACTGAGTTACTGACAAATATATATATTTGAGGTCAAAGGTCATTGAGGTCACGTGACATTTTGTCAAAAAATTGTATGCTAAGTTATCCCTACATACCAAAAATCAGACCTTTGGCTCTATTGGCATGCTCAAAATTAGATATGCACATAATTAATGAGGTACAATATGTGGCGTCATAAGTGTCCCATCATACCAACTATGAAGGGTGTAGCTTTGTGGTTACTGTGTTATGGACAAATATGTATATTTGAGGTCAAAGGTCACCAAGGTCACGTGACACTTTTGTCAAAAAATTGTATTGCTAAGTTATCCCTATATACCAAAAATCAGACCTCTAGGTCTATTGGCTCGCTCAAAATTAGATATGCGCATAATTAATGAGGTACAATAGTGGCATCATAAGGTGTCCCATAATACCATATATGAAGGATATAGCACTTGTGGTTACTGAGTTATGCACAAATATGTATATTTGAGGTCAAAGGTCACCGAAGTCACGTGACATTTTGTCAAAAAAATTGTATTGCTAAGTTATCCCTATATACCAAAAATCAGACCTCTAGCTCTATTGGCTCGCTCAAAATTAGATAGGTGCATAATTAATGAGGTACAATATGTGGCGTCATATCCCATCATACCAAATATGAAGAGTGTAGCACTTGTGGTTTACTGAGTTATTGCACAAATATGTATATTTGAGGTCAAAGGTCATTGAGGTCACGTGACATTTTGTAAAAAAATTGTATTGCTAAGTTATCCCTACATACCAAAAATCAGACCTCTGGCTCTATTGGCTCACTCAAAATTAGATAAGCACATAATTAATGAGGTACAATATGTGGCGTCATAAGGTGTCCCATCATACCAAATATGAAGGGTGTAGCACTTTTGGTTACTGAGTTATGGACAAATATGTATATTTGAGGTCAAAGGTCACCAAGGTCACACGACACTTTGTCAAAAAATTGTAGTGCTAAGTTATCCATATATACCAAAAATCAGACCTCTAAGTCTATTGGCTTGTTGCTCAAAATTAGATAGGTGCATAATTAATGTGAGGTACAATATGTGGCGTCATAGGGTGTCCCATCATACCATATACGAAAGGTTAGCACTTGTGGTTACTGAGTTACGGACAAATATGTATATTCAAGGTCAAAGGTCACCAAGGTCACGTGACATTTTGTCAAAGTGTCTGAGATATCTGTATGAACGGATGGACTCACGGACGGACATGACCCAATCTATAAGCCCCCTGGACTTTATCTGTGGGCACTAAAAACTGTGTCACTGCATCCTTTTTGCGGCTGACTCGCAGCGTGTTTGCAAGGTTATATCTGATTGGTCGATTGTCACTATTCACAGCCACTTAGGGAGTCTATTTGTATTGTTTTCATTATATTGGTAAGATTCAGCCACCCAATTGGATAACAGCTTCGAAATCGCTGCGAGTCGGCCCCCTTTTTGCAATATGAATACGATGAGAAACTAAATTTTTATTTTTCTTGGCCATATACATGGGAGTCTATGGACTGCCTTATACATGGGTGTCTTTGGACTGCCTTATACATGGGAGTCTATGGACTGCCTTATACATGGGAGTCTATGGACTGCCTTATACATGGGAGTCTATGGAGACTGCCTTATACATGGGAGTCAATGGAGGTGAAAACTAAAAAGTCCTCTAACACGGCCAAATTTGATCGCATTGTGAAACAAATCGACGTGCATCTGTATGAGGTAGGTTACTATCCTTGTACCAAGTTTGAACGAAATCGCTCCAGGCGTCTCTGAGATATCTGGGTGAACGGACGGACGCACGGACGCACGCACGCACACACGGACGCACGCACGGACGCACGGACATGACCAAACCTATAAGTCCCCCCGGACGGTGTCCGTGGGGACTAAAAACAACAAGAAATATTTAAACCAGAAAAACAAGAATGGAAAAAGTTGGACATGCTGCTACAGAAAAATAGATGTTTTGATCAAAAAAGGGCAAAAATTGTCCTAAAATCACAAATATTGAAATTTCACCACATTTTTTGCAAACAGCTTTTCAGCTTGTCAAAAGATGATCTGCAACATTTTGCGAAATCTATCAGCAATATAAATCACTAGGCCATATGTACCGGTATGTTGTAGTTACAGCACACAATATTATTTGCGCTAGTGATATAGATGTACACTGTATCCTCAGCGTCAAACTAAGAAGAATTATAAATCTGAAATTTACTCAGAAAAAAAAATTGGCACAGCTTTTCTCATTTGGAAAAATTTTTTTTAAGAAATTTACTATTGTAAAAAAAAAAATGTTCACAATTGTATTGTGACCACCCCCTCCCAAGATCTAATGGCCCGTCCCTTAGTTTGAGCAGGTCTGTAATGACAGGAAATGACTCAAGGTCAGTGGAGTATTCTGTTTCAGTCATTGGCATGCCACCACTCCTGAACATTTGCAGAATTTCCCTTTGTCTTACCTCATTTGCACATTTTTGACACTGACATCTTCATTTGAACAACATCACATCTCAACCCCTGCATCTACCTGTACACCAAATACTGAGATGGTAGCTTAGGCGGTATGGGAGCTTTTGCGTGTGACCACCATACATCTGCACATACATACCCACATACATACATACAGACATACAGACGCCACCAACTCACCATATAAGCTCTTTTTGGTATTTATATAAATACCAAATATGAGCTAAAAATGTTGTACTTTATTTTCCATTGGACTTGTTCAATTGCAAAGCAACTTGTCTAACCAATGACTAATGTGTAATCCTCGATCCAGGAACCCAATTATTCCCTTTACGAAATCCCTGCTGTCAGCGCTGAAGTGCACAGCATGATGACTTGATGTGACAATGGCTTCTTTTCAAACAATATATACACCACTGTTTTAAACACTTTGACATGCATTTCCAAGAATCAAAGACATATTTAATTGAAAGGAATCTGGTCAACTGTTAGTACAGTAAACAATAATTCACTATTACTCAGGTGACTGTGCCAGAAAGTATGAAGAAAGCAAAGTGTAATTATAGCTACCACATACTGGTACATGTGTCATGATTTATCATGGGTAATGCACACCTCTATTACTTTACACCTGATTGTACATGTGTAATAGTTTCAAGTTACGGAATATCTTTTTTTACCAAAAGCAGCAAGGCTGTCCAAAAATTTTCATTTCTAAATATTTGCTCGGCAGAATTTTTCCATATTCAACCATTCATCCCCACAAGACCTAGTGGTCTATTTCTAAAGTGAAGACGACATTTTCACTATAACGAAATTACTACTTTTCACTCACATATTCACACACGTCAGCTCTTGTTGTACCGCTGTCAGTCTGTCTGTGTGTCGCATCTAACTGCTGGTATGATATCTCAAGAACAGTTTCAGCATTGGAATCAAATCTAAGATGCTCTTTGAGAATGACAGCTGGAACTGATTTGTTTTTGGTGGGCATGGCTTGCATAATTATTTCTAATTTGCATACCTATTTATTGAGCATCAGATATTCTCAGAATCAGTGCATCACATATACAAATAGCAATCATCAAAACTTAATGGCAGATTTCATTCATTCAGCAATAACATTGCTTATTTGCATATCGAATGAACTGTCACATTATATATTTATAACTGGAGGTACTTGCCCATGGCAAAGTTGATGAAATTGTTATATTTACCAGATGATACAATGTACCTGATATAAGATATTACCGTAATGATGGTCATATACAAGATTCATGTCAAACAATTGGTAATTTGCATACCGAATAAACTTTCATTTAAGATAGAGAAACATGAGACCAATGTCTCTGAAGCTACTATAGATGGGTGCAGAGGACATACATAGAATAATACCTGATATAGTGAGAGCAGACCTCCTTTGGCAATGTGTATTCTTATGACAGGAGAACTGTTTCAGTATGGCTCATACTTACAGAGCCCCTATATACACAGACATTCATCAATAGCCAGCATAGAAAACTACTATCTATGCCTATAAAAATGGCAAAAATTGCCTGAAAGATACAAAATTGCAGATTTCATCGTTTTTTCAATGCATTACCAATAAGGTAACCCCTACAAACCTGAGTACCTAATATCAAAGCTATCAGATGAGCAATTATTGTGAAACAAATTTTTTGACCAAAAATGGCAAAAATTGCCCCAAAATTACAAAATTGCAGATTTCATCACAATTTTGATATATCAACTTCAGTTCATCACTACAAACCTGTATACCAAATATCAAAGCTATCAGACCGGTACTTGTTGAGAAACGAATTTTTTGACCAAAAATGGCAAAAAGTGCCAAAAAAGAATCAATCATATTATGAATATATATCATTTTGATCATCTCCATGAACTTGCATACCAAATATCAAAGTTGTCAGACAAGTGGTTTTGGAGAAATAAGTTTTTACCAAAAATGACAAAAATTGCCTTAAAAATACAAATTTGCATATTTCTGCACAATTTCTACAAATCTTAAATAGATCATCCCTAAGGACCTATATTCTAAATATCAAAGCTGTATGACCTGCAGTTTTGAGGAAGAAGTTTTTAAAGATTTTTTGACCAAAAATGGCAATAATTGCCTTAAAAAATACAAACTTGCATATTTCATTACACTTTGAACAAATCTAAGTAAGGTCATCCCAAGGGACCTGTACACAAATATCAAAGCTGTTTGACAAGCGGTTATGAAGAATTTTTTTTACCAAAAACTTTTTGAGCTAATTTGCATATTTTCATCGTTATCAAAAAACTAAAAAAAGATCATATGTTGCATCAATACAACAAATATCAAGTTTGTAAGTACTGCGGTTCTCCAGATACTTGAGTGGACGGGCATCTCATAAACGGACATACATACAGACTGATGACAAACGCCGGATGAATACCCAGCCCAATAGCTTCTGTAGACTATAATAGTCTATAGTAGCTAAAAACAGTAGAATAGGGATCCAAATAAATTTCTTCTAAGATTCATCAACTGGATAAATCTGGTTGCAAACTATTTGAACTGCATTAAAAGTTCATAAAGAAAATAAAGCGATGCCTGGTAGTGTATTACAATCAGCAAAGTACCAGACAGGATGTGAAAGTAAATAACATAACAAAATTTAACCCTTATGAAAGGGGATACTTCAATTGTAATTGGCATTTTGGACCCTATGAACCAAAGGTGCACAGGGGATTGAAGCTATCTGAAAGCTATCTGAAAGTAAATGACAAAGCTTCAACATTAATCAACTGCCTACATCTTTGAATGTTGAAATTTTTCATGTGAGCTTCATAGAATCAAACAGTACAGCACGTTTCTATGTGATGTATCTCATAACATATGGGAGAAACATTTTTGCTCATCATATTCCTTGTCCACTCACTGCAACCTACAACATAACCATTATAAAGAAAATGACAATATTTTTAGTTTTGCATCCACCATTACATCGTCCATACAACATGCTATCAAAAACCCACAGCATAAAAGTTTTTTACCATCACATTTCTGGGCAATTAATTTGATTAATGGAAAACAAAATGATTCAATTGGAGAAAGTTATGATTAGGCTTGCCTTCTTCGTCCATGAAACAGAGAAGGAATGCTACAGGCAATTCTAGAGACTCAGAATCAAGCACAACTTTCAGTTTCTTTCACATACAAATTGTGCAAAATTTCATACTTCATTCCTCTTTCGTGCCTACTCTATTTGGGCAGTGTTTGTTAAAACGACTAATAACAAATTCAACAAGAATGTTTACCTTAGAGGATTGGACCACATTCAAAACTGGTTCCAAACTATTTATCTATTTTAAAGTTGCAAACACATGAGAACAAAGGTCAAGAACACACTGATGATAGGCCCCATGTGATAATTAGACCAGATTAAATCATTTAATACTTAAAGTTTCAAAACCAAACTTTAAATATTTCTTAAAGAAAACTGAATAAAAATGATACGTGACATATCCTTTATATGCCGAGTGGGAGGGGGGTTAAAGGTATACTGTCACCTGTTCCAATTTTGCCACAGTTACCATGGAAAGAGAAAATCCACAGATTTTAAGCGGGTGGCGGCTGTTTAAAAACAGCGCCCTCACATGGGCATTTTGAATACCAAGTAATGCCCCTTTGATCATATATGGGCATATTTAGATTACAGGTGACTGTATACCTTTAATAGTTACCGTCCCCAGTTGCAATGTATAATAAGTTACCTGTGTGAATCTCCTTACGAGGCATGTTTTACCAACGCCTGCATTTCCGATCAGGACAACTTTAAACAGGTACTTGTAATCTTCCATTTTCTCATACAATTTTCGAGTAAAATATCTGAAATGTGAAATTGAGATTGGAAAATGAGAGATCATATAGAACATATACAGTACAACACATTATTATTCATCAACGAAACGATCACTTATTGGTTTTTTATCATCAGTGAAACAAATGTATGAATTTCATATTCAACTTGGCTATTAAAATAAACAAAAAAATGCAAATCAAAGACATGCAAAAATATGTGCTTACGGAACACGCAAACGTTTGGCGCAGTTTGCTTCTCATGTACTTGACTGCTCTCTTGGTCCGCAATTGTACGTCTTGTTTTGGTGGGCCTCTCCGAGTCGATGTTCACTTTTATAGCTTGTTGATTGTACACTGCACAGTACGTCGGTTGAGTCACACTCCAATTTATCCCGTTATGCCAGCCGTACACGTACAGTACACCAACGTGGAGTGTTATTGTTTACATTTGTGACAAAGGGTACTAAATACAGGCGCTCAATAAGTGAGCAACAGAGCGTGAACAGGCCAGCTACGGAAGATCCTTACATATGAGGTGACGTCATTGTCATCCGGGTTTTCTATCGTCCTATGACGTCACAGTTTGTGCTCTCCTCGGGACTATTGCTCGATGGAGAACTTCGATGTCTAAAGAAAATCGCTTAAATTGTAATGCATATGATTTGGTGAAACAACTGTTCGAAATAGTACATTTCGTAACGTATTTCCCACTTGGAAATTCCCACGTTCCCGAACATACTATGACGTTCATGTTTTTGGTTTCTCCTTTTTTTATAACAAGACCTATCATTGGCTGTTATATTGATACTAACTATAATGTTGGAGTCATGTCCGATATATAAACTATCGCTTCTGTTAATTGTATATTTTTGAGTTTAGATAAGTAATCTTATGGTCAATTTTTATGTCCTTTTTTATATCAAAGACGCAACGATTTCCATGCAACGAAGCAAAATCAGTGTTTTACGCTCTTGGCACTGTACTACATAGTATCCAATCAGCAAGTAGCTTTCATACTGTATGACTCATAATAAGGCTTCACGTTTAGTAACGGACCGCCATCTTGGGGGTGGCCGTAAGCGCATTTTCTGTTACGGTCTGGAGCGGTCTTTTGCTTGTTCAGTTTTAAGTTTTGTCAAGTTTTGCTGCCTAATTCTTTGAAGAAATCATTTACCAGAAGAGTACACTTCATGATGTCAGAAGAACAGGCATTCAGTGAAGATTTTAAGTCATCTTTGTCAGACCTGACCTTCAACAGCAAGCCGTTGATCAATATGCTGACGATGCTGGCCGAAGAAAACGTCGCCTATGCTCCACATGTCGTGAGGCTTATCGAAGAGCGATTGAACCAGGTTTTTATTGTTAATTGAGATAATATATCTTTAAACGAAACGTTACTTCAGAGTTTTTTTAAATTTTCGGGAGATAAATTGAAGAAAAACCTGAAAGTGCAGAATGATGCATCGATGGCGCACGTGATATTCACGGCTTGTAACAAATTTACCAATTTACGAAATTGCTACATTCATACACCGATTTTCTACCATTGTCGCTCGAAAAGTGGCTTTTGCACACTTTTATTCAATAAATAAGTGTAGAGCGTCAATTTCACTCGGAATAGATTAAAGAGATCGGCAATTCCATATAGCGACAGTTTACTTTTTCTACATACGCGCAGTTGCTTCATTCCTATCAGGCAGTTACACAATGATGAGATGCACGCGATTAGAATTTAAAATTTTCTTCATGAGATTATGTTCTATAACATCTCATTAAAAATATAGGTCTCGGCGTATATTAAAAGGATACAAAACTTTCATGTGTGTGTTCAGTGTTTCACTCGTTTAACATGTATTACATGCAATAAGAGAAATTCTATCCTCAGGCCGTTTACGTGGCTGATCAAAGGAATGTCTGACCTCTTTGCATGATACCTAATGCTGTGTTGTCTTTATACTTTTGCTTCAGTGGTGAAATTCATATCGCAAATCTTATCCAAATTTTAGACTGAATCTGCGTTCTGCATAACAAGAATGTTAGTGCTTTATTTCACCCTTCTCCCTTGAATTTTTAAAATTCAGAATTCACAAGCATGCTTTTCTATGTGTTTTGAATGTAATGAACTACAAATTGTTACCAGTGAATGACACTACAGCATTAGGTATTCAAATTGTGGTGTGAAATTCATGTTCATCTTAGTACACTTTTACATTACAGCAGATATTTTCAATCCTGACCTCAAATGTCCAGATTCTAGCCAGGATTGTTGTCAATATGCTTGATGTGATGATTAAGTTGCATTATTGGTATAAAAAGAGATGTTAAACAATATGCTACTCTTGAGAAATTCAAGCAAATCCTGGCTCAGTATGAGCTTCCCCATGTCACTTATTTCAAAGGCTACATGAAGCTGGACTTTGATTAAGGGGCCTTCACATTAATAAAAGACCAACATACAAGCATGTCTTGGTGTATTCTTTTTTACTGATCTTGTGTAATGAGGTGATGTTATTGTCATGTTGTCAGTCATCACCAATGTCTCTATAGCATAGATATATGTCATATTCTATCAGTTAATATTTATGTATAAAGATTGGCATTGTGATTAATTATCACTTGAAAAGACATGAAAGGAAAAAGTTATAACATTTGAAATGACATAGATCTATGATCCCCCATACAACTTGCTTTTCCCCTGCTAAGTCATGGCTCCAGAGTGATGGCAATAGTCATGGAATTTCCAACATTATCCCATCACTAGTCAACTACAAAGTGAATCCAGTTACTTGCTGCAAAAAGAAGATGATTGCTGCGACTAAGCACTGCAGTCCATTACTGTAGTGTGCAGATGAGAATGCTGACTTTTGAGATCCAGTCTCAGTGCTGTTATAGAAAGTCTTGAGAGGAATGCACTGGTCATTCCAAGATGGAAGTGTGGTAGCTGCTGCAGATGGAAACTACCAACAAATGCTGATGCTGATTATGAGCTGATCCTTATGAAAAAAATTCTTGGGAATAGCTTGAGCACCTTGGCTATTGTGTGTGAAATGTCCTGTGTGGAAGGTTCAAATTTGAAAAGGGTGCTTGATTAAGATTTACTTCCTGAATAGGTCGTCTACAGCAAATGTTTGTCAGAGTGGTGTATCTTTAAAAAAAAGGAGATGACAGGCTGATGAAATAAATGTAAAAGTCCTTTCAAAAATCGTCTAAACTTCTTTCAAAATTCAGTTTAGGATGTCTAGTGTTATCTTGAGTAATTGAAACCACTGATAATTCAGAGTTGGTTGCTTGAACTGAACTCGTCTTCAAACCGTCTAAAGCCATAGTGAAGAAGCATTCCTTTTCAGACTTTCCACACATGAGACATG
Source organism: Ptychodera flava (assembly GCF_041260155.1). Classification (NCBI taxonomy): domain Eukaryota; kingdom Metazoa; phylum Hemichordata; class Enteropneusta; family Ptychoderidae; genus Ptychodera; species Ptychodera flava. Next base: position 38,968,631 of record NC_091931.1, on the reverse strand, counting down.
ACAATTTGGCCATGGCTGAGGAAAATAAAACTGCTGAAAAGTGATTGGAAGATATTGTACTGACAAACACAATTAGAGTCAGACACTTGGGTGTTCTTTCAGCTATCAGCCGATACAATCAAAAGAGAAATATAATTCCTACGTACAGTATTTGATAGAGGAAGCTGTTGATGAACTTTCTAGGTTTCTGACTCCCTGACAAAACTCACAATTTACTATGTGGCAACTCTTTTGAAGGAATATTAAATGCTTGTGCATTTATAATTATATATCCCTATTTTCCAGAATTAAGGAACACAAAGGCAAAAATTTCAAACTGTATGAATTGAAAATTTACAAAAACATAATTTTATATCTGCTATCAAGATTGGAAATGGCTCTTATCCCTGAAAAACTGAAATCATCGTTTATCATGGAAAACAACTGTAAAACTGCAATCCGGATTTGATATCTCTGGTGAAATCTTCATAAACTCAATGATACTTAGAAATCTTTGATGTGTGGTTCTAACTTTTACAAAGTTAACTTGCAATATATGAAACCAATACATAAAATCTGTGGTGCAAAATCCATAAGAGAAACAAGGAGTTTGTTCATTGCCTTTCAATTGGCTGATCTCCTCAACAATACCACTATGAGTGATGATTCTTGGATTTACCAGATTTTACTTAAAATGTAAGGCGCTTGTCATTCTGCAATGTGTAATTTTTGGGCATTTGAAACAACTCTGCTATAATGGTCATGTATTTTCAGCATTACCAAAAGAAAACTGTCTTCTAGTCAGGAGGAAACAAGATTGAGAAAAGTTATATGGTGTGGCAAATTTTACTGTGAAATGCATTCTGCGACTTAATGTTTTGTTCAGTCTGAAAATACTGGACCTCAACAAAATTAGCACACTGCTGATCTATGTGACAATTTTCCCATGTTGATAAATGAAGCTCACATATGCTTCCAAGGGACTGGTTATAGAATGGAATAATTATTTAGAAACATCCTCAACAACTGCTTGGCACCTTGTTGTACAAGTTGAGTCTACACTGCTATGTCAGAGCATCATGCAATATCTTGCTCAGTTACCGGTGAAAACCACACTGCATCGTGATATACTGCTTACAGATTTACCGTATGAAACCAAAGACATTATCACAGCTTACAGTGCTGTAACTGTGGACATGATGTGTACAACTTAAAAATTAGCATGGTTTGTGTTGAGACTCGTATTGCTCTGATGAAATACTCATCAATTAAAAACAAGTTGAAAAGAGACGATGAGATTGTTAATGATAGAAGATTTCTACTTTTGATAATCCACAAAACAGAAAATTCAGAGATTTCCTACATTTCTCTTGTATGTGTTTTTATTATTAACCATTTGTCAAATTTTCGTGTTTAAGTCCTTAAACAGCAATTAAACCTGTTCAAAATGAAACCATTCTGATAGTACACCAAATAAATTGTGAATTTTCATTATTAACACCTATTAGAGGGAAACCTTTGTGTGTAGGTATATCCATTCAGTTTTAAACTTGCAGAGCATTGCACACCAAAGAGATTCGAGACTTGCTTTGTGAAGACAAGAATGGCAATGTTGCTTCTCATAGAGGGTTATGAAGTTTATTACTGTAATTCAAATTCTTATTTTGCGCTAAATTTGTATGGTGGAGGGAGTAACAAGGCATAAGTCCCCGTCATGTATTTTCATGGTTTTATATAATCTATGTTTATTTGGTAAAGGAGAAATGTTAGTTGAATCTATTGGCCAGTGTCAACATCCATATCACTGGGGTGGGATGGGGGTTGTTACACCTAAAACACGTCAGCAAAACAATTCACAGAAATGACATAATTACCGTGTGTCATCATACTGTATGTTTTACTATTGCATGAGGATATTTTTGGTAGACAACCACAATACTATTATCAAGCAAGCAAAAATAATATGTTTCTCATTGTTTGTGCCATCAGTCATTGTTAAACTAAGGCTAGAGAATATTGGTAGAGGGTTTCAGGAAATATCAGGAGTATTCCTTTATCCTGTAAATGACCTATTTTATTCTGGGTAAATTTTGGCACAATGACTTCTGAGTATGTGTGTAGTGTACTGGTTTGTCCCATAGGCTTGACAAAAACACTACAGTCACAGCCATCAAGAATTATGCAAGAAATTCAAATTGACCATTTCAAAAGTTGATGCATTTCCAATAGTCTGTATATCACAATGGAATGACAGCAAGATAAAGAACTATGGTATTTAGCCAATGTGCTAGGAAGTTTGCAGCTAATTAGCTGTTGTGAAATAAAGTAGAATGTGCAACAGCTCAGAAAGTTGTAGCTGATTAGCTGTTATGAAATAAAGTAGAATGTGCAACAGCTCAGAAAGTTGTAGCTGATTAGCTGTTATGAAAGGTGCAATGATATTCAGCCAACCAATCATTTACAAGATCCAAGTTGCTCCTCGCTATCAGGACCTATTGCATGTGCTCACCACTTCCTTTTAAGAAATCAAGAATCAACCAAGTTGATTAAATACATATAGCTAAACTGCTCATTCCAGGTGTGCAGGCTCTCCTTTTACTATATCAAGGAATTGTACTTTTAAATTTTTTTTGTCACTTGCTTTTTTCTCAGTGTCACTCAATGTTGTTGTGGACAACTTTATGCTATAACCTTATATGTTTCTGATTTATTATCCATCCAGGCAAAACCAGCAGAAAAGTTACCAGTTTTGTACCTGTTAGATTCTATCTTGAAAAACATAAGTGGAACATATCAAAACTTATTTGCAAAAAACATTGTCAATATATTTTGTGGAGTTTTTGCCAAGGTTAGCATTCTAATTGTACTCTTTGTGTTATAATACCTTACATTATTGTATCATAAACCTTCATCTAATTAGAGAGTGTGGATGGCTCATGTGAAAGTGTGTTTTTATTACATACCTAGTATATTGAACATTGCATGCTCCTTAGGATTCAATGGCAATTTGTTGATAATGTCGCAGGCTGCCACAGTCATCGTTGGACTGAAAGTGACCTGGAACTATTTTCAACTTGACAACTTCAGGATTAAAAAATGATCAAATTACATCTTTTACTCAGGAAATACTGTTTTACAAAATCGAAAAAAAACTCAATAAACCGAGTAACCATGATTTAAATATATCAATGCGCCGTTCAATGAAAATCATTCTATTTTTTAGTCCCCACGGACACCGTCCGGGGGGACTTATAGGTTTGGTCATGTCCGTGCGTGTGTGCGTGCGTGCGTGCGTCCGTCGGTCCGTCCGTTCACGCAGATATCTCAGAGATGCAAGAAGCGATTTCATTCAAACTTAGTACATGGATTACTTCATATGTCATACAGATGCACGTCATTTTGTTTGTGATACGATCCAATATGGCCGCCAGGCGGCCATTTTATTACGATTTTTTCATGTACAGAGCCATAACTCAGACATGTTTCAACCGATATTATTCAAAGCTGGTACAATGACATTGACCAATGTCATAGATATGCACATCATTTTGTTTTGTGATACGATCCAATATGGCCGCCAGGCGGCCATTTTATTACGATTTTTCATATACAGAGCCATAACTCAGACATGTTTCAACCGATTTTATTCAAAGTTGGTACAAGGACATTGACCAATGTCATAGATATGCATGTCAATTTGTTTTGTGATACAATCCAATATGGCTGCTGTGTGGCCATTTTATTACGATTTTTCATATGCAGAGGCATAACTCAGGCAAATCTCAACCGATTTTATTCAAAGTTGGTACAAGGACATTGACCTATGTCTTACATATGTACGTCAATTTGTTATGTGATAGGATCCAATATGGCCGCTAGGTAGCCATTTTATTACGATATTTTCATGTACAGAGCAATAACTCAGACATGTTTCAACGGATTTTATTCAAAGTTGGTACAAGGAGATTGACTAATGTCATACATATGCATGTCAATTTGTTATGTGATACGATCCAATGGCTGCCTTGCGGCCATTTTATTACGATTTTTTCCTATCGAGGGCCATAATACTCTAAGGCATATCTTAACCGATTTTATTCAAAGTTGGTACAAGAACATTAACCTATGTCATACATATGTATGTCAATTTGTTTCTTGATATGATCCAATATGGCTGCATGGCAGCCATTTTGTTACAATTTTTTCGTGTCCTTAGCCAAAACTTGGCATGTCTCAATTAATGAAGAGGACTCTATCCTCTTAGGACATGTAATCAAAGTACCCATTAACAAGTGGGGACTGTGTCATCAACGATGACCATTCTATTTTTTTAAACAAATTTTCGTCTAAAATGAAAATAAAACGTATAATTGTCATTTGTACAGAAACCAAAAAATTTGGAGAGAAAATTATGTCAGAGAGGCATGTAATAAAAACATTATGGCCTAATCATGGGACTATGTATCCCCTGGGCACATAGTCCGATGATTGGGATATAATATTATATATTGTGGTTTATGTGTGATTGAGATTGAGTTTTGGTGAGTTAATTCTTGTAAAGAAGGTTTTATGTGAAAGACTGCAGAGATTCTTTGATGTGAATTGGCTAATGAAAACATTTCATGGTGTAATTCTGATTTTCACCACATCTGACATGTAATGTAGCACTGAAATTATGTAAAATATTTTAGTATACTCATGTGTGGAACTTTAATTTCTAGTACTTCTTTATGTTGATTTGCCGTGCATTCTTTGATGACAATATTGGTATCTGCAGCTAATGTTTATGTGCTATGGAAAATCTTATATCAGGGAAACCAACTTTTTCTCAACTGTAATTATAAGATCAACACTGGGCCTATCAACAGACTGCTATACTGCAATGCAAGTGAAAAAAATGTAGACTTTTATCAGGAGTAATAAAAATAAAAGGAATGGATCTGGTTTTGAGTAGATTTTGAATCTTATTATATATTTGAAATGTGGACAAATACTTTTCAAAATTTTCTTGTCTTGCAATATAGAACATATCTGTTTAGCAAACTAAAGCACGTTTTGTAGAAAGGCATCTGTTGGCAAAATATGTTCATATAAAATTAGATATATATATCTGTTTGTACCTACATTTGAAACTAGCTTTACATTTGTAAATTTATGTATGGGTGTATATACCCAAAGAAAAGATCCCATTCTGAGGCTTGTAACTTTGCATTGTTGTTGTTGTTGCATTTACGTAATGATGTAAACTTTGGATTGCTGAATTCCTGAACTGGGAATTATTTTAGGTTGATGAGAAAACCAGGCAAGCCATGTTTAAATTGAGGACAACTTGGAGTGAATATTTCCCAGCCATCAAACTTCATCCCTTAGATGTTCAAGTCAATTCAATTGATCCAGCATGGCCAATTATGACTCCACCACCTCAGCAGCCCACAATCCATGTTAACCCAAAGTTTATAAAAAAGGTAGGAAGTCTTGCTAGTTTGTCAGTGTCATGTAAAAAAAATCAAATGTATAAACTTGGTCTTTCCTCCTATGTAATATCAAATTTTTCAGGGTAAAGCTGAGTTGAGCACAAATGGTTAGTGCCATTGTAGTTGTAAAATCTGCTAACTTTTACATTGCGAAAGATAATGCTAAGAAAAAAGAATACACTATGCAATATTGATGTTCTACAGATTGTACTTGGAAAGGTCAAATTTGTAACAAAGTCCAGTGTACATTTATTCCATGAGTTGTCTTGGAATGTGCTGTTTAGTTTTGCATTTTTCATTTGTAAACCCAGACCGATTCGGGAACTTCAGTGCTAACTGCATCCATACCTACATCAAGTACTTCATCATCAAGTGACGACCTGCAGAGACAAGCTGAGCAGGAGAAACAGGAGGCTCTGATGCGCCAGCAGCTTATCGCCAAACAGCATGAACTGCTGCAGTTACAACAGAAGAAACTTGAGATGGAACTGCTTCAAACCAAATCTAAAATCGAACAGCAGACAAGAGACCTTGAAGTGAAAAGAAACGAACTGCAAATACAAACTCTCAAGAAGCAGGAGCTTGAGAACCAAAAGATAAAACAGGAACTTGAACAGCAGATGATGCAACAGCAGAAAAGAACTCAACATTTACAAGCACAGCAAGGTCAACATTTACAACCCAAAGTACAAAATACACCAGTCCAACAGCAACAGGTTCCTGTCTCAAAGCCCCAGGTATATAAATGATATGATGGAATTTAAAAGTTCCTTAATTGTGAAATTTATCAAAATTTGAAAGGTTTTGAAAGAAGTTTTTGTCACAAACTTCGATTCTGTTTGCAGTTCCTCTTGGAGAAGCACATTTTGAAGCTTTGCTGACATTTTAGGTTAGCAAAGATAACTTCACAGTTCAACTCAGTAGGTTTAATTCTATTTGAAGTATACTCACTGTATGTGGTACACTGTACTCTGAGACTGCTCAATTCTTTGAAACTTCTTGAAAAAAATATTGCTGCTGTACTTGGAATTACAGTTTGCATGTTATTTCTTTAGGCACTCAAATCTCATAATATTAGTAACAGCACTGTTACTTAAGTTTTGAGTTCCATATGACACTCACTAACCCAGTGTTCTTGTAATTTGTGAAGATCATGAAATGGTTTGTAGAGGCATCATATTAACCGCTTATAGTTCAAAAATGAAGTCAGCACTGGAATTAAGTTACCAACAATAGCTTTCAGCAATTAGTAACTGCTGTGGCAAGCTCATTAATACTTAGTATTCAAGATAAGTTTTCAAGATAATTTTGAAAGCAAAAGTTTTTAGTCTACATTAATCAACAAAAGTTACATCAAAAAACAATACGTCAATTAATGTTTGTTTGCCTTGAAGGGCCATAAGCTAAAACTTTTGACAATTTCTTTCACTATGTGTATTTTACATATGAATTGTAAACTTTTGTTCAACTCCCTCAAAAGCATGTTGAAACATCAACTATTCAGCCTGTTAACATGGCATCAACACATGTAAAATGCCCTGTTATTGTTTACATCTGAATTCTATTCAGGACCAGAATTCATTCATCAGCAGTAATAATGCAGTCTTCACATGTGCATGCCAAACACTCTGTACCTCAAATAGTCATTTGGGAGTAGAACAAGAAAGTGTATAGTTGACATTAAAAACAAAAAATAGTACAAAAATCATTCAAAGTTGCAGCGACTTGCCCTTTAAGTATAGGAATAAATTATTTATGTAGATTTTCAACAGCTTCTCAAATACAAACATCGAAATGAATTGGTTCAGCTGACTGTTTCCCAGTCTAGAGGTTTAAGACTTACCAGCTGAAAATGCATTGATTTCTTTCAGCCTGCTGCAGCAAGTACCAGGGACCCCAGGATCAACAGCAGAGATCCAAGGATTAGAGATCCTCGTATAGCTCAGCAAAAAATTGTTCCTCAGGCTAAAGTAGCTGCACCAGCAGTACAGGAAATGATCAAAGAACTTGCCAACTCACCCAGACTCTCTCCACTTGCTGACTCACCTTCAGTATCTCCTGCCAAGGAAGTGACAGCAAATAAACTTCAAACAGATACAAAGAAAGCTGATGCAAAGAAGAAAAAGACAAACAAAGATAGTCCAAAGGAATCAAAAGAAATTTCAGTCAAACCAACAAGAAATTATCGCAGAGGAGACAAGGAAAAACTGCAAAATCAAACTAGTAGGACAGACTCTAAAGCTAAAACTATAAATAAAAGTATTGATTCTAAGAAAGATAAAAAGGAAAATAAACCTGATGTTACTGAAACCAAAAAGGAAGACCGTAAGACAGAGAACACTGAGGACCTAAAGACAGGGAAGGATAGAAGACCTCAATCTGGCCGTGTAATGAGAGACCAGAAAACTACCACCAGGAAAGATGGTGGAAAGTCCACTGATAAAAGAGACATTGACAAGAGGGACAAACCCAAAGATAAAAATGACAAGAGAGACAAATCAAAAGTGAAAAAAATTGAAAGCAAAGGAGAGAGTGACAGATTGCTTGGCAGTCGAAGAGGTTCCATGGAAGAGAAGAAAAGGTCAAGATCTAAATCCCCTTCCAGAGAGAGCGATAAATCACTTTCAAGTCGAAGAGGTTCAGCGGAAGAAAAGAAAAGGTCCAGGTCAAAATCACCCAGGAGGTCACGGTCAAAGTCACCCTCAAGAACTGGATCAAGGTCACCCAGATCTAGAGGTGTTTCTCCGAAATCTGACGGTAGGAGGTACATGACCAGGTCCAGATCTCCACTGAGAAGGAACAGGAGGGACATCAAAGACAGAGTTGAGAGAAAGGGGAGGGACTCCAGGCTGCCAGACAAATTCAGGAAAGAGAATGAGGGCAGAGAAGATATTAAAGCAATTCCAAGTGATGCAAACAGAAATCGGGACACTTTCGGGGATGATAGATTTCCAAGAAGACGAGCTGGTGACTATACAGGGCCAGACAATCTCCCTCCGAAGAAGCGAGCCAGGATGGGAAGAGGACAAGAGAACACTTGGTAAGTTTACAGTATAATATGCCATCCAAAGACTTCAAGGACTAGATCATCATGCATCATTTTAAATCCTCCAAACTTCAATTATTGGAGTGGAACAATTCTTAAAATTTGATGTGAGTACCCAAGGGTAAGGACGTAAAGAATTCCTTTCTTTTTTAGGGCTCCTGATGACTGGAGAAGGTCTGGATGGCAAGGCAACCGGCAATGGCAACGAGCGCCAGGAAGGCGGCCTCTTGAGAGGCGGCTTAGCCTGGACCCTGATGTTAAAATCCCTAAGGAGTTATCTCTGAGTAAGCAGAAAGATATCATTGAACAGGTGAGAATCTTTTAACTTCCAGTTTAGGAGCTATATTTACTGGGGAACACACAATCTGATGCATGTCGCTCACAGATTCAAGTATGTGAACATGGAAATGTAAGATTTCACGTCATGTCGCATTTTCAGACTTACAATAGGTCAAGGAAACACTTCATAATTTTCCCCACCCTGCATCAATGATATTAGTGTCACTTGGTGTCTTTTCCTTCTGTAACAGGCTGAAAAACAACTGAACTCTGGTCAGCTAACCCATGAGCAACATCAAGACCTACTTATGCAGCTGAATGACTTGTATCAATTACAAAGACTGAGACAAGAGAAACGGGACACGCCAGTGGTGTACAGCCGCTATGATTGGCCAATGAGAGACTATGATGCACGCAGGGATACAGATGCTCCTCAAACATACTTCAAAGGAATGGACAATGCACCAGTGCAAGAGTCCCTAGCCCCAGGTCAAAACCTGACCAAAGATGTGGATGAAAGAGTCTTAGATACGATGCTGATGTCATCTGTCAACAAAACTGATTCTCCGTCCCAAAATGAAGAAGTGTTTGGGGCCAATTCTTCAAAAGACATTGACATGAGAGAGTTGCCTCTTTCAGAAGCAGGACCCACCCATGAAGTCAACAGACAATCAGGAAATTCTGTATCTTCGCAGTCAAGAGGGAATTACCCACCTCCATTAATGTCAATTGCAGTTAGGCCTCCAGTGGGTGGGAAGGACGATGATGGTTCTGGGAAGATGGTGTTTGTAGATGAGCCGGGCAGAAATAGCCCATTAGCAGAGGACAATAGTATGTTCGGTCCCACTGACCAAGACATGAGAAGACCTGATGAATCACTGTCCTTTGGACCGGGAATGAAAGACAAAGACATGAGACCATCACTCACTGAAGGATCTAGAATTGCCAGAGATTACCCCGTACATGATGGCCCAATGCCAGTCAGAGAAGGGCCTGGCAAAGTTGAACACCATAGGCCTCCAATGGAAGATCAGAGATCAATGATGAAAGGTCACAGAGGAAGGAAAGAAGGCCCTGGACCAATTGCAGAAGGTCAACGTCCAATGATACCAGTTTCTGGGCATATAGTTGATGGCCCAAGGCCAGGAAGGGATGGCACAAGACCAATGATGAAAGGCCCCAGAGTAATGATTGAAGGCCCCAGATCATCCATGATGGATGGGCCAAGACCTATGATGGAAGGTCCAAGACCTATGATGGATGGCCCAAGACCTATGATGGAGGGTCCACGGCCAAGGATGGATGGCCCAAGACCCATGATGGAGAGACCACGGCCAATGATGGATGGGCCCAGACACATGATGGATGGGCCCAGACACATGATGGATGGCCCGAGACAAATGTTACCTGGTCCAAGGCCAATGATGGAGGGACCCAGACCAATGATTGAAAGTGGTATTAGACTTCCTGAAGGCCAGATGCAGGGAATAAATATGCCGATGATGCCACAAAACATGTTTAATCAACTTGCAATGGTGAGAAGTGCTATGTTGGCAGGGCAAATGTCAAATCAACCTCAGCAACAGATGATGCCAAATCAGTCTGTGGCAGGCCCACAGCTCAGCATGGCTGGTCCCATGATGTCACAGCCATCAGCTTTCAATGTGATGGCTGCGGCACAGCAAATGCAAGGGATGACACCTTCACTTCCAGGTGCAATAGCTGCAATAGGAATGCAAGCACAAGGTTTCCCCATGGGAGGTCCTGGCATGGGGTAAGTATACATGTACTTGCACTAGGGTTTGTGAGGAAGATTGGATTGGCTCATCTGGTCCCATGATGTCACAGCCATCAGCTTTCAATGTGATGGCTGCGGCACAGCAAATGCAAGGGATGACACCTTCACTTCCAGGGGCAAAAAGACAAGTACAAACTTTACACAACTTGTCTGTCGCTGTTTACACAAAAGTAAAAATTTAGTTCATGTATTTAGGTTGTAATATGATTCTGTCTTGAAAATCAGCATCCATGATAAGCAAACACACCTCTTTAAATTTGATATTTAGCTGAACTCATTGTAATATGTCAATGTTTTCATTCAATGTCAGAATGCTCAACTTTGGTATGCCAGGGCCCATGGTGCCACAGGCTATTCCACAGCATGTTATGCAGCATCCCACAGTGCGTACAGGTAAGTCTGATTTTAATTTTCTTGTATCAACTGATGATAGGTACATAATTTAAGTTTGGGAAGCTAGAGTGGCAATTCATAACAAATAAGTGCGTTTAGTATGATTTCACAACGGGCAAATAATGTGTGAACTTTTTCTGTCAGCTACACCACCACCAACGCAAGAGGAGAAACCCACAGCCATGGATGTGAATGCCCTATTCTCTAAGCTTCTCCAAGCTGGCATTATCAGCAAAGGAGGTGAGAATTCCCCCAGACCAGAGGGTGTGGAAACTCCTCCTCCTCAGGCATCAAGTCAAGAAAGTCAAGAGTCCAAGAAAACTGAGAAGAAAGAGGAAGAAGATAATGAAGATGATCAGCAGGACCTGATCATTCCTGAAATTGGTTTTTATCCTGAAGAGCTCAGAGTGTAAGATTTTTACTGTTGTTAATCAATGATTTTTTTGCACGGGTTTTATATTCCCACATTATTCCTGTCATGTTCCATGCAGTGTTTAAGTTTAGTTGCCATTTGTGCTTACATGAATAATTACAGTAATGTTGAATTTTTAGGACATTATGTATGTCTTTTACTTCATTTGTTTGTAAGCAGTATAAGTCATGATGCTGTTGTATATTTAAGTTTATTATTAACCCTTTATCCTACCAATCTACTCACTTCCCCATCTGCCAAGTGAATGAAGAGTGGGTGGTCATGAGCTGAAACTTGTTTATTACATGCCTCATAGATCCAAAGTTGTACACTCCAAAGAATTCAATGGTAACTTCTTGATGATGTCGCAGGCCTGATAGTCATCATCTGACTGAAAGTGAAATGGAACTATTTCCATCTTGACAACTTCAGGATTGAAAAATGATCAAATTACATGTTTTACATAGGAAAGATTGTTTATACAACATTATGCATAAAACGCGTAACATTGATTCAAATTTATCAGATTTGCCCATTGAAGATGATATATTTTTTGACAGATTTTCATCTAACATCGAAAGAAAGAATATGATTATTATTTGTATGCAAACAAAAAAATTTGGAGTGAAAACTATGTAAGAAAGGCATGTAATTAAAACATTTAGCCCAGACATAGGACTATGTACCCTTGGGGCAGGAGATCATTTGCTCTCTGTCAGGCAAATGGTCACTTACCCTCAAGTACCATCCAGTGTTTGAGCTATATATGAGCATTTTCATGTACTTGACGTGGAATGTTATAGTGGGTAAAGTCAGTTAAAATCATGTTTACAGTATCTCTGTTTTCAGGGCCTCCAAATTTTCAAATCTCCGTTAAAATGGGATGTATGGAACGTGTTATGCCTCTGGTTTTAAGACAACTTAACTTATGGTGACATATGAACTTGGCAGGATAGGGGTTAATGTCTTACTGAGCAATATCAAATATGAGAAAATGTGACTTTTCACAATTGCAGGCGCTTCCAGGGTGTGATCAATCGCATTTACAATGGCATTCAGTGCTCATCCTGTGGACTGCGGTATCTGCCAGAAGAAATGGATAAGTATGCTAAGCATTTAGACTGGCATTTTAGGTTAAATCGTAGAGAAAAGGATGGTGCTAAGAAAGCCACCTCACGTAAGTGGTATTACAAAGTTGATGACTGGATCAAGTTTGAAGAAATAGATGATATAGAAGAGGGAGGTAAGTTCAGTCCTTTGCATTCCAATATTCACACTATCAAATCTCTATCTAGGTATGTTTCAATATGAGTAAATTTCAATACCACTTAGCCAGAATGTTCTTTTGAAGCACAGACAGATTTTGATTGATATTTGCTAAAGTAATGTTGACATCAAACCTTTTAGTTATTCAAGGCAAATCAGTGCATATGATCATCATGTCATCTCTATACTAGTGCATTGTTACTCAGTGTTGATGATGTGTTCTCTCAGACAGAATGTGCAACTTTTCTTTGTGTGCAAAAATTTACAGGTTCTAGGTTTAGTTTGGACCCTGACTGACTTGTACTGTTTTTGTATTGAAAGCTCGCAGTGAATTCTTTGAGCTGCAGGCTAGGTTAGGGTTGACTGACTTGATAAAGAAACCAAACCAGGTGACCAGCATTGCAGTAACAGGGGATGATGATACTGAAGAAGTAAGTTGAGATACAGATTCAATGTTGAATTCATTTTCAAGTCCCTGCAGAGTGTAGATTCATGAATTGCTTTCTTTTAAAGCTCTAACACAAAAGCATACTTCTTTTATGTAAATCTGTCCAGCGGATGCTGGTGTTTTCAGTGTCTCCTTGTTGTGCTAATATTCATAAACTTTGTATAGTGGTATCTCTGTGATACAAGTATGTTTATTAGAATCTGCTGAAAAGTGCTGCATGTTTCTCACATAGATGTGAAATAACCTCTCTCACGTTTCTGTATAATCAGAACATGCTTGAATGAACTGTCTGTGCGTGTGTTATTTCTGCCTTGCAGGTGTGTGATATCTGCCAGGAATCGTTTGAACAGTTCTGGGATGAGGAAGAGGAACAGTGGCAACTCAAGGATGCGATCAGAGTGGATGGCAAGGTAAAATAAGAATATTCAGCAACTTGTATGAATCAATATCAACTAGATAATGCCTTGTCAGCATTGGAGACATTTAACTGCTTTATAACAATCAAACATCTTGATATGCAGTCAAGTAAAGTATAAATTGTGTTGTTGTTCAACAATTTTCTAAAGCAATATTGAATCATAGGTGTATTCTGATAATTATAAATGACAAATTTTAAAAAGTTATTGTCGTTTATCTCAGTCAGCACATATCTTGGAAGCCCGTCTTTCAGATATACAGCTATTAAATGATACATCATGTCCATTATCAGAACCTTACCAGTTAACGATGATGCTCACAAAATATTTTATTAAGTTGTTACAGCCTTCTAATCTTGTAGGATTACATGTGTTCCTTGTAAAGCTGTTCATTTACAACACCAAACCCTGCCCGTATCATTGCCAAGAAACTTTTGACCCAATATGAGCTCAGTTTGTATAACTACAGCTGTAGTCAGTCATTCTCAAACCTGGCAAGCAATTTATCATCAGCAAATACCCTAAGCAAAGTTCAGGTTGAAATTCGACAATAGTCTTCAGATGTTGCCAAAATTTTACTAATACAAGCACACCAGGTCTAATAGTGTTTTAAACTTTAAGTGGTGTAATACCATCAAATCTAGCAATTGTAATTCAAATGAGACTGAAATTCAAAACTCAAAAGAGTGTGTCAAAGTCTTGTTTGGTGCTTTGATAGTGCCTCAACATTGTTATATTATACCTAAAGATATCGCAGGTAACTCCTGTTATTCTCTGTCTGCAGACATATCACCCCTTGTGCTATGAAGATACCAAAGATGTAAGTACTCACGTGAACATTTCATATCTTTTTAAACAAAGAGACGAATGGTCTGAACCTATATGATGTCAGGAAATACGGTTGCATATTTGTTGAAGCCATTTTCCTATATCAACATGTTTAATCTTTGCAACCTATAATACAAGAAACTGTTTTTTGTGTGAGCATTCTGAATGGCAGGTAATTTCAAAAACAGGCCCCTTTTGCTAAATATCATGCAGTAATTGCTTTTCTGTATATTCTGCAGGTGGCGCTAGAAACCCCGACCCCAGTTGATTGCCCACCAAAACCAGCCTTCCCAGTACTCGGTGAGGATACCAACAAGACGGCAGAAAGTAAACCATCAGATGATAACAAAAGTGCAGAGTCGGACCAAACGAAAAGCGTAGAGATAAGTGCAGACAAAGAACAAAAGAAGGAAGATAATGCTAATAATGTCAAAGTAGAACAGTGAACAGAGTGAGGGAGAGAGAAAGTTTATGTCAGTTTAGTGTTGGGATGAAAAAGTGCAAATAATATCTTACCTCAGTGGACCTCCATGCTGTGCCTCGAAACTACAAAACAGGATCACCTCAGGACTGTTGTACAGATTCAGTGTAAATAACCTTGAATCAAAACTTACTGATGTCAAAAAATGAGTTTGTAATCACTTTTATTTTAACTCTGTTGAATATGTTCTTTCATTTGTTATTTATGTTTGATGCTGTAAAGTAAAATTGTACATATTTTTTCTTGAGTCTGTTTTAAATGAATTTGATAATGACACAATCATTTATTTCATTCTTGTCTATCTGACTTGTGTGATCTTTGCTAATATACAGAGGAGAAAACTTGGATTTGCAGTGAAGATATTTGTACTGCCAGCGGGCTCTTTGTAAAAGAGCTAAAACATTTACTGAAATGTGTCTTGATATCTGCAAATAAAATATTTTTTATATAAACAACCATGCTGTTGTGTTAGATTGCAGACCTAAGCACCAGCAGTGGGCGGTACTTTTTGACCATAATGATGTGGAACTGAAAAATTTAATTTCTATCTGTTTGTTATCACTTTCTTGTCAATTTGTCATTTGGATAACAAAGAAAGAAAATGCAAAAGTGCTGGTACGGATCTTCCTTTAATTTACTTTGTATGGTTTTCCGTAGTTTGAAAAAAATTGGTGGTGGGTGTGTATAATTCATAATTTTATCAGTTTCAACAAACTTTTAAAAATTTGGCCAAAAACTTCAAAAAGCCACCAGCTTTATTGCTCAATGATGCATATTGCTTTCAGAGATTTGCTGATCCAGTGACACAGTGCTTTTATTTCTAAGTGTGCATGTTGAAATCCCCTTATGTTGAAGATCCAATCATTTTTCCAGCTAAGAATAGTCGTCCTGAGATGGAGGTAACGTGTGTGATTGCCAGTGTGCAGATGATGAACCTGTTTGTATCCAGCATCAAAGATAACTTCATGTGGAGAGAGGAGATACTTGTTCCATATTTTCCGTTTGGTACATCAATAAATATTTGAAAACTACATACGCTTGTTGTCCTTCAATTTTTTATTTAAATTCTGAACAAGAAAGGCTTTCACATGGATGTCTACCATAATCTGCTGCGTGCTCCTTTATTTCTTTATTGAAAATTGCACTGTGAAATATTCAGATTATTCCTATATCATTGGTAATGTTACCATATTTGTTAATGAAATTAAATTGAGCTCAGTTCAGTGGAGCACCAAATTGGACCAAGAGAGGTAGACCATCAGAACAGGCCTTTCAAATGTTCAGTATTTGCTATTCATCCATTCCAGAAATATTAAAGTCAGTGCATAATTTATAAATTGCAATGAAAAATAATCATACCCTTACATCTGTTTAACAATGTTAATACTTTCCTGCCAGACAGTCATAACTGTATCACTTCCTCATCTGCCAAGTCTGTAAAAAGCGGTATTGAGCAAGAACATGATGTATTTCACCCATTGGCTTGTATTGTTATAGCATCTTTTGTCAAAAAAAAAATCAACTTTACAGTATTATGTTTTCAAAAGCCTTCAAATGTACAGTATTATGTTAAAATACATCATATGGAATATGTTGTGTTTCATTAATTTTAACCATCTTGACCTGGCGGTGAAATATGGACTTGGCAGGAAAAGGGTCAATACTATGATATGATCATGTTTTTCTTGAGCTTCACGTAATCTGATGTTCTGTGTATCAGTATACTGAGACAGGCATGGAACATTCAATCAATAATGTCTTGTTAGATGAAATCAATAGAATTCCTGTTGCTAGGCCCCACATACCCATTCCCCACTGGTGCGAAATGATCTTTCTTGCAAATTATTACAAAGGCAAATTCCATGACCTTTTAAGGTAGAACGCACCTCGGGACAGACATTCGGACTCTCAAACTTTTACAATTCTCTCCTGATATACTACATGTGGGGGTTCATTTTAAAGCTCTCGGTGAAAGAAAACTTTTCACCGGCTTAGTTTTTCGAAATTCTGAAATTTTTATTTTTCTCCATAGAGTTAACACAGGGATGGCGGCCATTTTGAATTTCTAATATCGGTAAATCTTGGGTAATTTGTTTCTCTAGTACCAACATTTGCACGGTGACCCCCTATTTTTATCCTTGATTTTGAAAGAGAATGATTGAAAGATTCCTTGAGGAACGTTAGAGCAAAAGTTTAAGTCTTTCACTTTCGAGGTGCAATTTCTACCTTAAGAACTATGCTTGTCTGTTAACATGGTGGATGGAGATAAAATATATCATCACAGTCACTGGACGGTACAAACCTGACCAGAAAGTACTGTGCCTTAACTGCCTGCAAGATGTGACAAGATCTATTTTACCATGGCTATTCACCATGTCTGCTGCACCTTGGTGGTGCCGTGACCATGCCACAACATGCACTCAACTGAAGAGCGCCACCACAGGGAGAGAAAGAGTTGGAAGCAATATTGGAAGTCTTTTGGCAAGACCAATTGAACCAGAGTTTAAGGACAATGTCAGAGACATCTATGAAACAAATCATAAAATTTAATTCCTGCGAAACCTTGTAATCTGTCAAGGTGGTGTACATTGTCTCCACATTTACTGCTAAGAGCTAAATATCAAAAATTATCTGCCCTCAGCCGTACACTCTTATCAATTTATGTGTAATAATACCCCCATGTACACTCATAAAATTGTGTGTGACAGAATTCACAAACAACAAGTAAGAAGGGTAACTGCAATATGCATTAGAATACTCATTGATCCCACTCCTCAAAATTGAAATCTGTGAAAGGGAAATACGACAAGCTATATTGTTACATGCTCAGAGGAAATCTGAGTGAGATTGCGTGATATGGCCTAAGGAGCAAGTATCAGAAGTTTCAAAATGTAAAACCAATTTTGCCACTATTACACCCAAAATTTCAGAGATGAAAAGATTTATTTGATGGAATATTTCATCCTCCAGAATTGTCAATTTTGTAAAACTTACATAATTTGCATCTAGGTCACATTTTCTACTTTTAAGAGAATTTTTTTGGTGGGTCACATCAGTGCTCAGTTTTCACCATTTCGCAAAATGTAGCCAGAAACTCAAAATTTGCATATTCTCTCATGGTTGTCATTTTGTGTGCTCTTCAGCGAGTTCCACTGACCCGACAAGATTTTGATTGACTCAAGTTGGCTTCGACTGATAAATCCAAAAAGTCCACTGTTGAATTTAAAAATGAACCAATTTAAGAACTTCCCTTGGGAATATGGCTCTATAAACTGCTGACAATATTTCTATATTATATTGCCACTATACAATATTTATGTGTGCGTCATACAAAAGTAGTGTTGAACATCTGCATGTTGATTTTTTCTTAGTGTATCCTTAATAAATATTGGTCTATATCATATGATATTTGTTTGTTTGTTTTTTTTGGGGGGTGTGGGGTGTGGAAATTTTTCGAGAATATTGAGAGAGGATCTGATAAAAATAAGATTTCAATAAGATTTCTTCCAGCCCCCCACCCCCCTCCACCACCAGTATTTGTGCAAGAATCTTAGTCTAATCTTCCTGATACCAGTATCATTTCAACAAACACTGGGTGCTCAGGGTGTTTATATTTTATGATAATGTTGATATGGGGGCAATCCTACCAATACAGTTAATAGATTTATTGTTTTCATGGCACTTTGATAGTATTTTGACTATTGTTTGAGAAATGTGTATTAATAGACAGAATCAAAAATGCCCCCATATATATGTATATAGTGCCAGCCAATTCTTGTGTTACTATCCCAGCCAAATTCTCAATTGGATTTCCTATTAAATAAAAATTAATATTTCACAAAACGAAGAAAGAAGACTCAATATTTCATTCCTACACCAAAGAAACTAATTCTCAATGATGTTAAAAATACATTCATGACTATACGACTGCTGTCCATGCCCAGTATTTGAAATAAAATTAAGAATTCACATCATTATAACTTTTACATACATCATTTGTTGCTGTACATCATGTCATGAACATTACCATTATCATTAGCATCATCAGTGCTGTAGAAGACACTAATTACCGGCATGTAGATCTATAATCAAGGCATTTTGAGATATTCATTCGACCAATTTTCACTTGATTGGTCCAAATTGCTACCTGCTGCCTGACATATCTTTTGTTGGATGTGAAATCTAACCCATAGCATTTAGGTCACCAGTACCATCCTTGCATCTGAGCCCATTGGTCACATGATCACACAAACATTTTAAGCTGACATTATTGATTGAACACAGGGAAATAAAATTCATCTCCAGGGTTACACCTTAAGAGGGTTGACCAAATTTTAGTTGTGTTTGATAGGCTATATTTTCGTTTAATATACCAAAGATCTTTTTGAACCTAACGCAAGTTGATAGACACAGAATGCAGAAAACTGCACTGTTAAATTGAATGCCATTGACTTCAACATATTGATTATGACTATATGGACCTTGAAATATATATATCTGCTGTGAAAAATGTGAACAAGTACTCAGTATTATTCTTGATGGATATAGGATGCATCTCCTAGTATTAAAGCCATATATGGCCTTTTAACCTGTGGTAGCAAGCTGGATATTAAAATATCCCAAATTCTGTAGTAAGAAAATTTACATACAACATATATACTGAAACACCAGTACATGTCAAGTCCATTGTGTCCACTGCATATTGCTTCTTAGAAATATATAATATAGAAATACTTTGATTTAGTGTTGGTTACCTTGACAACCAATTTCACATCCGTTGTCATGAGCTTTGTACTGGTTGCAGAAAGACTGTGCACACAATTGTGGAAACACGTTTACTTCCTTTTTAATCTGTATTTTTATCATCCCTCCTTAGAGAAGCATGACAATTCTTCAGATAGTTGTTGTCATGACGGCAATCTCTCAACACTGTTGCCATGTACACAATAATTTATAATGAGTGGTTTTTTCAAAAATAAACATGTGCCACTTTGTTTTATTTTTGCACTCCACCGGAAATGCTATTACCGGTATATATATATCAGAATTGATATATATGAATGAATGATATATACAAGTATTTCCATTGAGCGACAAAAATTTCTCTGCTATGCTGTTTTTTTTATAACAATACTCTACTAAATACATGGTCTCAAATTCCTGCGACTTACTGCATCGGATGTGGGGATGTTTAAACACAGCGTAAAATACATTACTTCATGAGACACTGCAAAAATGCAAAAAGGAACAAAACAAAAACAGAATGTATCTGCATACAGGGATGAAAACACTAGTTGATGTGTCAATAGAAATATCAAAGTTCAGTGATGGAAAGATGCAACTTTTTGGAGGTCCCTATATCTGTAATTACTTAAAATGGACATATGTTGTGAGGTTCAATTGAGAGTTTAGACTTCTGTATACATGCAAACAAAATAATCTCCGTACATAGTGATTATGAAGCATGGTTTAAAGGAGAGTGTTATTATTCATTCAGTTTGGTCATGAAGTATCTCGTGACCTGCCCCTGTCTTTATCTACTGTTCATAATATATTAAAAGTGTAAAACAGTGTTTAGTGTTCAAGATGTACTCCAGTGTACACAAATTTAGAACCTGCAACAATTTTATTGTACTCTACTGGCAAGTCAATTAACACTTTATTCTTTGCAAGATTTAGTCCATGCACTGTGAAAGTTTTGGGGCAGTTCAAAAGATATGAACTTTCGTGTCTCATTATTTTTACAGTATTTGCAAATTGGGGCATGCAGTTACAGACATTTTGAAACAGATGCAATTCCCTTTGTTTTCAGGCCTTGTAGTCTGAATTTTGCCAAGAAGAACACCATGGCAGACATACTGTAGTTGTTGTTTTTGCACTTTTCCCGTTCAAAAGATCAAAGTGATCATGTCAATCGAGATGTCAAATCACAGCTTTTTTCCCCTCATTTGACACTGGATGCATTCATGGACTGTGATACCAATAAAAAACATAGGGCCAATGTCCCTGAAGCTACTACAGACTTGGATGGTATAGAGAACGTACATAGCATAATACCAGCAAAGTTTTTGACCAAAACTGGCGAAAATTGTCCCCCAAAATACAGAATTGAAGATTTCATCACAATTTCAATATATCACACTGAGATAACCCTGAGGAATCTGTATACCAAATATAAAAGCTATCAGACAAGTAGTTTTTGAGAAACAAATTTTTACCAAAAATGGCAAAAATTGCTCCAAAAATACAAAATTGCAGATTTCATCATAGTTTCAATATATCACATTTAGTTAATCCGTAGGAACCTGGATACCAAACATCAAAGCTATCAGATGAGTAGCTTTTGATAAACAAATTTTTTAACCAAAAAGGGCAAAAATTTCCCTCAAAATACTAAATTGTAGATTTCATCATAATTTGAAGATATCATATTTTGATCATCCCTATGAACCTCTATACCAAATATCAAAGCTATAAGGCAAGTGGTTTTTGTGAAAAAAAATTTTGACCAAAATTGACAAAATTGCCTTAAAAATACAAATTAGCATATTTCTACACAATTTGAATAAATCTGAAACAGGACATCCCCAGGGACCTATATCAAAAATATCAAAGCTGTCTGACCAGAAGCTTTGAAGAAGATGATTTTTGATGATATTTTGAGAAAATGTGACAATAATTGCCAGAAAAATACAAATTTGCATATTTCATCACAATTTGGAGAAATCTTAGTATGGTCATCCCTATGGACCTGCATACCAAATATTAAAGCTGTCTCACCAGCGGTTATTATGAAGAAGATTTTTTACAAGGCTTTTTTGGAGCTAATTTGCATATTTTCAACAATTTCAAAAAACAACAAAAGATTGTTTCTCATAATCATATTTTGCATCCACACAAAAAATATCAAGTCTGTAAATACTGTGGTTCTCAAAATATTGATTGGGCGGACATACATACATACATATATACAGCAGACTGACGACGGATGCCCATCCCAATAGCTTCTATAGACTGTAGTCTATAGTAGCTCATAACAATCTTACATCATATATACACAACAGTTATAGTTTGTGTGTGCGTTGGCATCAATACGTACGTTGAACTTGTCATCTGACAGCGAAGTTAAACCTTGCTGAAGCAATTAGAGTTCAAATGAGCTGTCATGTGACCTCATTAGACATTAGTTTAATGAAAAATTTAATTTCTATTCATCTAGTGATTGACTCTTCAAAATTGATTATGTTAAAGGAAAGTTCAAAGATGGAGGTAAACACACACACACACACACACACACACACCAATTGAATCAGTATGCTGTGATATGTCAATGATACGACCATAATATAACAAGCCACTTCAAGAATGACATAGCTGGTGACCCTTCCATGTTTCAAGTAATGCAATGCTAATGAATTCACTGTGAAGTTCAATGACACAACACACACCTATTTAACCTTCATATGCACTTTTATTCTAAAGCCAATTAATTTCAACATATCTTTTTTTCCCATTTGAAAATAGTACATCAAGAGATAGTGAGCAAAACTATGAAACACTGAGAGTGACTTCTCTTCATAATACAATATAATTTTGTAATTATATACAATAAAGCTAGCAGTAAAGCAGTGCTAATTTTACATATTGAATTAGCTGTGAAATACATTTCCTTATTTTTATCTAGATGATTGCCTTCATATACGTTGTAAATACAAGATGATATCTGCCATTATAGTACACTTGGTTCAACAAACCCCAAACCACCCTGTATAGTCTGTGTCTGGACTGCGATTTCCCTGGAATTTCTCATCATTTCCACTTCATTCTAAAAACTCCATTTCTCTAGATATCGTTGCACCAATTTTTTGTGATGCACATTTATACCAGCTTTCATGAGGTTGACTTGGGCCGGAGTCCATAAATAATCAGATGCCAATATAATATCATAACTGTGCACATATCATCGTCCAAACTAATTATTCCCCATGGTCTTTCCATACCTACATATATTTACCCCTTTTAATTATCAATGAGACATCGATGGAGATGTTCTCCGAGAGCAAATATTTTCAGCAGGGATACCTGTAGGATGCTGGGCCACATTCTCTGCATTGGAGAAATCAATGCTTGTCTTAGGGTGCCTTATAATGGCGAATAACTGAAACCATGCCACTCTGAGATTTATTGTGCTACAGCTTCAAATGGACCCAGTATTTCTCAGTCTTGCTTTTGAGCATGAAGTATTTTCATCAAGCTAAAAGGCTGACAAAAAGCTTAACATGAAACTGGTAAAAGCTGATGATTATTGGAAAGTAACGATATATGCAGATCCACCCACCTAGAACATTCTCATTGTTTTGAGGATACAGATATGCTGACTTTCAACAAATAATTCTGGTAAAAAAACATGATAAAGTATGTGTACAATACCAATTGCCCTGGGAGGTCGAAACGTTTTCTAAGACAAGGTATGTCACAGGCTATTCAGTAAGTTTGATCATCAATGTTGTAAAAAGCATTCGTATACTTCCCCTTCAGTTTGTATGGTATATTAGAATGGTACGATTGCATCTGCCATACCTTTTAACCCATATCAGATGAACATTTTTTTCAGTTCAGGCCATTGAGTCATAGTAAAGTATTCGTAACAAACAACAGATACCGATGGCTATACATACTTAACAGAGACAGCTACAGACAAAAGTCTGCAATACAATTCAAAGAATTACATTTCATGGGAACAATGAGTTAAATTTACCACAAGTCATCGCACGTCAAAATCTAAATCCAGTTCACTGATCAAAGGGATGACTTTGCAAATTGCATGGCAGTAGTTTGTTAAGTCTAGTCTATGCAATCAACCAATCAGATCACATGAGACATTCACAAAGCCACTGATGTAAATCTGTTGTGGCCGGCAAAGTAATTACCATGGCAACAGCCAATCAGAAGAGAGGCAACTCCAGAATGAAACTCCGGAATGAAAGTTAAATTTATTTTGACATTTGGTTGGCACTTAAACCTAAAACACTACATCTAAATTTCTTTCTATGACATTCAAAAACATTCAAAAATGATCCTGACAATAACTTTCAAGTAAAATGTAAAGTACTTCCACATTCCTTGATTTTATACATTTTTTCCTCAGTTAAATTCAAAACATTTTATAGATCTAATCTGTCGATATGACCATGAAAAAATTTCAGTTCAACAATCACAATAAAGCCACTTTGAATAATCTGATTTAAATGTACAACTTTTCACTATAACAGAAATGCAATAATAATATGAAATAAATACGACAGAAATACATAGCAATTATCTACGTTCAACTTTGGGAAAGCAAAGTTCTACTTCAATGCGATACATGTTACATAGATAATGACGTAAGTAAACATAAATACAAACAAAATATAAACAGACTATGGCAGCATTTTGTGAAAACCTAGGTAGCAAATCAAGAGCAAACAGCCATGGTTAGCAGTATCTGTCAGCTTTTAACTCTAGCTGGTGCTATTGCAACAGATTGGAGATGCTCTGTTCTTAAACGTCTACTGTCACCTGTTCCAATTTTGCGACAGTTACCATGGAAAGAGAAAATCTAACCAATCACAGATTTTAAGCGGGTGGCCGCTTTTTAAAAACAGCACCCTCACATGGGCATTTTGAATACCAAGGAATGCCCCTTTGACCATATCTGGGCATATTTAGATTACAGGTGACTGTATACCTTTAAACGTCTATGATCAGCCTTAACAGTATCAATGCCTTATTGTGACCTATTGTGTTGTGTACCTACACTGTCCTATCCCTTTAATACACAGGATGCCTTTACCTGCTTACCCCCTATCCCCTGTAAATCGGTCCACAATCACCATTGGTAACAATAGGTTTGGGTCAAACCATAGTGGTGACAGGGTTAAACTTTGAATGCACATCAATAACACACAAATAATGCCCCTGGGATTGTGAATACTTTGTGAGAAAGGAAAAGAAATATCACAAGGTTTGACTAAGAAAAACTTCAGCAATTGTATGAGGCAGAAATGGAGCAGGAATGATGGCTACATTCACAAGAATTGTTGCAAATTGCAGGTACCAGCTGGAAAGATGCAATATGATTCAAAGGAAGTGCTTTTCCCTTAATACATCACTCTATATGACTTTCATCCATTGTCCATCGCAAGTTGAGGTACTGCAGGATATGGGACATGCAGTGGAGATTGTTTGATCCTTTGCACAAGCTGATAAAAATTTATTTCAAAACTTAACACAATCCTGCGTACCTTATCCATTTTTGAAACCCATTCAGTGCTTGCTATGAAAACTTGACTACAGACCAGCATAAGATATGTGCAGAAAGCAAACAATGCTGAAGTGAAATACTTTATGTGTAAGGACAGTATTTTCTGAAAAAAATTATGCCAGCATGATGCTTTGCAAATATATTTTCAGAAAACAAAGTAATTTTCTAAGTGAAATATTTTAAAGTTAGAGAAGATCTTTCCACTGGAAAACAAATATTTCATCATCATGGGTCAAAGGTTATTTCTGAAACATCACTAAAGGATACAATCATAGCTCACAAGGACAATGAATATGGAACACTATGCACGTTTTGAACCATATTGCAACTTCACCTTAAATAGTGCACAATTTTTAGAACTGTTATGCCACATTTTGCTGATGGGAATCTGTTTCTGCGTTACATAAGGTCTATAATGCAATGCTGCTGAAACTTTACTAGGTAATTCAGTGCCCTGTAAGATAAATTGACATGCAACTGACTCAACAAAGTTCTTCTTCACTCTAGAAAATTAGACCTATCGGTATTACATGTACCAGTAAAAGGCTTATGCAGGGCAACTGAAGATTAGTGGACACACCTTTGGTTGTGAACTAAAACAGATTTCCCTAGGGGGCCTCTAAATAAAAGTGATTGTGTAAGTGGACTTCCCAGGTACTGTAAAATTCAAACTATATATCTTTGTGTCGAACAATCTTCAGTCTTGCCATTTACACAAATAGACTTCAAAAGTGACTAAAAAGTGCTTAGAAACATTAAGGTAGTATGCGCCTCGAAAGTGAAAGATGTAAACTTTTGCTCAAACAGTTAACCATTGTCTTTCACAATCAAAAATGAAAATATGGGTCACACTGCAAAGTTTGGTTCTAGAGAAACAAATTACATAATATTTACCAATGTTTGAAATTCAAAATGGCCACCATCCCTGTGTCAACTCTATGGAGGGAAAGAGCATTTATGATTTTCAAAAAACTGAGACAGTAAAAACTCTCCTTACTCAAACAGCTTTAAAATGAGTCCCCACAAGTGGTGGACCAGACAAGTATTGAAAAAATTTGAGCATCTGAATTTCTGTCCCTGAGGTCCATTCTACCTTAATTGTCACTGCCAGTTATAAGGCTGACTGTACTGGACAATTTCATCTTTTACATGTGCCAGACAAAACTGACAGTAAAATGCACTTAATTTTCAGCTTCAAGAGCATTGAGTATAATACATAGAGAGTGCATAAAAGAAGTGAACCTGTAACAAGAGAGTTCAATGAAGATAAATTAACATGTCTAAAAATTATCAGACAATACTTTTTATACATACACAAATCATGTTTTGCTGTATTCTCTCATAGACTGAATTATATACATGTGTGTGCATACCCCAGTGAACCACTCTATGAAAAAGTTCTTCAAATGGAGATTTCATTGCATAAGCACTGCATTTCCATTAAAATATAGACACACACAGAGAAAACCATATCTCCAATGAAACCATTTCCATACAGTGGCACAGTGTATCTCAGTGAAGGTAACATTTGCTTATTATTTTTCTTTCACACCTATCTGTTATCAGCCTCAATGCATGAATTCTGTGCAACAATTTAGCCTGTTTCTCAGTGCAAAGATTACATATACAGCACAACATGTATGGTTTTTGCAGACATGACAAGGAAATCAGCCCCTGTACACCAAAGAAACCCTAAATTAACGCTAACTCAGAGTGTATTCATTCCCTGAAATGTGGAAAGCATTACATACTCCTACTTTGGGTGACACTTAAGCAATTAATTTTTTATGATCACTGAGCATCTCCTACAGAATGTATAGCGCTACAACACATGTTCTCTTAAAAAAAAAAATTTGAACATCCTCTTTGTAAATTCACAAAATTATGATTAAGTCATTGTGTTTTTGTATGAATTTTAGTAAATGACAAGGGAAAAAGAGACTTAAACACCTTTGGTAAACTTGAGCTACAAAAGTTGTGAATATGACTTTGATTTACAAACATGGAATGTAAATGGATATACAAGTGTTCAAAAAATTTGTGAGACATTGAGCAGTCCCTTCACCAAAGGAAATCAGAACGCTATCATAGTAGTATCCTAGCTTTTCATTTTTCTCTATTCTGTTATTAATTTTTTTACATTTTTTTTCTACGTTTGGCAGACTACAAAAAAGGTGGAAGTCTACAGATGTGAAAGCGTGTACTGTGAAGACTTACAAAAAATATTTTGCTGATGTTTACAAAAACCTGATGATTGTGTTTGCCTTTGTGTATGAAGTGAGTGAGTGATTGTCATCCATTTACGAACTTGTGCACGAATTTCTTGGGGTGTATTTTTGGAGAGAAGTCGTTTAAGAATAGACGGTAGACATTAAGATTGGAAACTACAGGATGACAAAAAAATATTTTGAATTGCGTTCTTGACTAGACTGCTAACCGAAACCTTTGGTGAAACTACAGTTTCTCCGTCACTGTGGGGAAAAGTTCAGAATTCGTTTTATATCTGAGCCAAAAATGCTCTACAGAAACACTTCTCATTCGCTGATTGCCTCAATGCATGCCAGAAATAGCAGACTGCCTGATGCCAATTGAGTGATGCTATTACGTTTCAAAGACTGACAGATTTACAATGGGATACATTTATTGGATATTTCCTGAGAGTCAAGTCCCCTCCACTGAACTCTGTTGATCAGCAGGTTTCGTTTGTGGATCATTTCAACACGACCTTACATGGCACTGCATCAAAACCAACCACAGCTTTTAGACCAGTATGAAGGAAACAATTGTATAAACAATTATGAACAGGTTCAGATTGTTCTCCGTTCATGTATTTCAGAGGATGTAAACACTTACACAATCTTGCAAAAACCTTTCTTACACCATCATACAGAAGATTGCTTCTATACGACCATTGGATGTAAGTGAATAGTCAACCATCCAATTTGTCCAATGCCCCCTCTGTTATTTCCTTCTGGCTGATCCATCAACCCCTTTGTATGATCCCATACACTGACTTAACTCAATCGTCAGAGTGAGCATTGCAGCTGCATCTGTATAGCAGTCACATGGGGGCAGTTTGTCTGTCACACAGAACACCTGGCTTTTATAATGCTTGTAAATTTCATTTGTCATGCACCTACTTGTACATGTAGAGTTGTAACATTATCTATAAGTTATTGTCAATATCTGTCATCTATTTAATTTCAAAATCACATCACAGTTAGCCACAGTCCGAAATCTGTTCATTTAAGCTGCAATTATCCATCAACCCCAAAAATGGCTAAAAGAAAGAACTGTGGACTGTTAACACTGACAAACACTATCTGCCGGTTGTTGTTTTTGTGGCTCTCTGAAAACACCGATGACCTTTGCCCGTTTCATGTCCTGTGATCCATACTTCCCTGGGCCAGGATTATACGGTGACATCATGGGTCTATGATTTTTCAGTTTGTGCGCCAGCGTCATAAATATCGCATCCACGTGCTCCGTTTCATTGTCGTCCTTGGCCGAGGTCTCAAAGAGCGGCATGTTATTGGCATCAGCGAATTTCTGCGCCATGCTGGTTGGAACGGCAATCTTATGTTTGATGTCACACTTGTTTCCGACCAGTATTCTCGGAATGTCAGCCGAGAGAGAATGTCTTTCGCATTCGTCTATCCACACCGGCATGCCGCTGAACGTTGTCATTTTCGTCATGTCGTAAACAAACACGACAGCGTGAACGTTTCTGTAGTAGTGTTGCACCATGCTCTTCCGGAATCTCTCCTGGCCTGCTGTGTCCCACAGCTGCAGCTGTAACACACAATGAAATCAAAACAAATACAGTCAGATCAGATATGCAAAATTGGTGTTCTTTGACTTGCTATGAGAAGAATAGTTACCACACACTGGCAGAGGTGAGCTCACCCACAGGTTTTCGACTCAATGTCGGCAAACTGCCAAACCGTCACCGATGCAATATTCTATTGCATCAGTGGCAGTTTGGTAGTTCACCTGCATTGAGTTGAAAACCTGTGAGCTCACCCATGCAGTTTTTGATGGTCCTTGGACCAGTATCAACCAAGCTGAGCAGTCTGGTGTGCTAGTCTGGCATATATCCTGCATTGTACTATCCCAACATTGAAGTTGTGCTATTACAAATCTATTGTTCTGAGAACAGTTCGGTTTGGACCTCAGGCCCTTCGATGGATTTCTTTGTTTAACCAAGAATACGGCATGGCAAAGACTTCGTTTTAGGGGTGCGGCCTCAAAAAATATGCTGAAAAAATCTCAATGATAAACAATATAACAGTCAGATGTTTTTGTTTTCAGATCACATTTCTAAACACTTCATTAAAACTCTGCATGGCCTTCAAATTGTCAAACTGTGAACACTGAAGTTACAAATGTAGATTCCGTGTAAGAATTTACATTGGTTTTGACAAACCCCTGATTGAATTACTCAAATATTTTTACTGAGAATAAAATAAAAGAATATTCAAAATGAGTGTAAATAACTGTAATTGGCTGACAATCCATACCATGAAAAAGAAGGCAAAAAAATGCAGCGGAACTATGTATTTACTTCGCAATTGTGAAACAATAGGTTGTCAATTGCAGATCTTTACATAACATTTAACCATTCATCTTGTATATGTGGGAGAATAGAAAGATCTATTCAAAAATTTTCTGATTAAAATTTATTTAAATACTGCTGACTCTACATGAGTAACTCTCTAGACTTCTATGATTTTTCTGGAAATCCAGAATTTTTTAATCTTTGGTACAGTTGAATTGGTCACCTTAGCATTTCAATGGCATAAACTCACTTCAGGCACTGGAACATGCAGTAAATGCAAAGCTGGCATATATTTCAACTTGGGCAAAACGTCTTCTTCTGGAAAACCCACATGAAATATTTACACCTCATTTTAAATTCTGGATAAATTTATGCACATTAAAAGTAAAGTACTGCAATGTGTGGGAAATTTGAAAATCTTGGCAACTTTCCTTGGTCAGAAACCTCCATTCAAGATATACTAACAAGAGTTCAAAAGCTCCCAATCCTCTTTCCACAAGCCATAGTTAAGCTAAAAAAACATTTTGTTGTATTTTACTTTACTAAAAGTAAAATTTATCCTTTGTTTAATGAACCATTCCAGTTGGCTGACAGACAGTAGACACTCCACAAAGTAGTCAATGGAGTTGGTGACGGTGACGCTTGTTCTCTGTTCCAACACTGCATAGTCTCATAATGGTATGCCCCATGCTGTGCCTACATTGCAATTAATAATTGATCGTAATATGCAATGTTATTCATTAAATTAAAAAAAATTACATTGACTTTAATCATTAAAATAATTACCATACAAAGCTTCCTTTTTTTAATCCGATTATTTAATGAAAAACCCCAAGTCACCTGTTTTTATGTACTTTTAAATATTTTTGTGAGCTTTTGTACATATGATTTCAGTGATTTTCCATAATTTCTAAAGAAAATTGCCAAATTTACTCATAAACAGCTAAAAAAGTCATTTGACAAAATGTCCTGTCGATGCACAATTCCCTTGGGAGTAACTGTTGTAGAAGCATCATATCAATACATTTACAACATGTCCTTCCCTCAAAACATGAGTTCTGGGAGTAGACGACTGTTATCACACAGAATCGGTTGGTTCATATCTTCATACATCACATTAGATGACATGGAAGTTTTCACGGTAAATTGATTGAAAGCTTTCTTTTGAAAATGCCACAACAGGTAGCCAAGTCATGCACTGTACAGCTAGACTGCCTACTTGACCCACTTGAAAAGTCCCTTCCCTGCACATGTATGCTGACAGATTTATACCAATCTTTTTATGACAAGTTTCAACTAGAAACCTTACATATTTTGTTTTGTTTCTGCCAATAAACGATAAAAGAAATATTAAAATAGAATGGTAAAATCAATAGGAATTTCATGTATGAAAACACTTTTGCCATCTTGGTTGTAACCAAATGCCAACTGCCAAACCATTCGTTGTGAGCGGGCATACGGTTACAGTAATACTTGCCAGCAGGATTTTACAGTAATACCCTAGAGTTAAATCTTGCAACACCAATGTTTGAAAAAGTCTCAAATTAAAGTCAGGTGCCACTAACATATATTCATTTTCTCATTAATGAAACTGGAAAGGTTTTGATGTATTGCAGGAAGTGTGAGAGACATGGATATCCAGATAAACTGACATTGGTGTATAAATAGCTTGGTTGCTGAACCATCACAAACCCAGAAATGGATTAACAATTTGGCATATTCCACGGTGTGATCGGGGTTAAATATTGGCACTTTGCAGATAAATACTGTTAATCTTCTGCTGTAAATTTTTAGGGTATCACTAGAAATGGCCTATAAAATCTGAAAATGCTTGTTAAACAGTCAGCTAAAAGTACATTTATTGATATGCCATCTGCTGTCAGGCCATATTTTTTGTAAAGTCAGCTGTTCACCAGTCTTTGCATGCGTGCTATGCATTATTTCACTCCAACTATGCAATGCGCCCCTTTCTGTGTTCGGACAAATTGAGCCAATTTTGTTCCACTGTGAAAGAGTCGCTTGAGTGTGTGTACCATCAACATGGTTGGATAACACATTTAACGAACAGTATTACCTGTTATTAAGTACCAGTATATTTTTAATGGAAAATGTTCACAATCAGCCACTGACAGTATAATGACCTGTCTTGTTACAAGTTGGCTGAAATTTGCAGGAATAAAAACTCGTACAAAAACAGCTAATACCATGGCAATCAACTGATCTGCTGGGAGTATTTCTTGTAAGAAATTTAGTATTGGTACATAAATGTGAACTGTCTGAATCACAACCTGTTATTGACACCGAACTACCATCATTGTCTATGCATCACTCAAGAGGTTTCCTTATCTCACTGAGTGAACTCCTCTTCCAACACACTAAAATTTACACAATTACATTTCTTTATAATCAATTTAGATAGTTACTAATTATAGGGTAAGGGTATTTTGTCATTCCGGTCCATTATTTATACAATTCATTCAAAGCAAAGCAGTACCAGGATATTTGTTCCTCTAAATAATATATGCAAATTCCTTGACGGTCTTCTTGAATGCCAAAAACTAATATATCATTGGCAATTATCTGTTAATTAATTAATTAATTATTTATTAGTTGTTTGTTTGATTGTGTTTTTCATCATGTATCATTGTCCCCACTCAGAATTCACTTTTATTGTTGTTTGGCACTCAGTCAATAAGTGTTTTACAGCAGACAAGGCCAGCATCAAAAGGTCACGAGGTCATCGTTACATCAATATCTTGCTAGGAAATACGATACGTCTGTTATATCTCTTACTCAGTTTCTCTTTATATCCTCTGTGAAACATTTCCCAGAAATAATTACACACAAACCAGAGTGGAAACTCTTGTTGAGGTTTGTCACAAACCACGCACTTTACATGTGAAGCACACTTTAATCCATCATGCATATTGAATTTTCACATTTAAATACCATTCAAAAATTTACAAGTACTTTGTCAAACCCTGTCGGCAATAATTTTTTGATTTAATATCATTGTTCTGCAGGGAAAGGTCACACCAATTCACTGCACACTTGGAGAGACAGCAGGATTCAAAATGGACCACAGTTCAGCATAGGTAGCGTGAAAACTCAAACTCGTGGTATTAACCTAGCAAATATGTTGAGGAGGCACATGCAGCACCTGCGACAATTTGATGTAAAAATTGTAACATATCTTACATCTATCTATTTGTCAATATGTCTATATATCTATCTTTTCTGTAATACAGACATGTCACTTAGCAATTCAATGGTCTGCCAATATTAACATAAATACAAAAAAAATATCGTTTATCTTTCACTGACTATAGACATATTGATTGAATATTAACTTTTATTTGTAAGCTTTATTTGTTCATTTTTCATGTACTTTTATATAAGCGATACTCACAATACATTCTGCTTTTTAATGATTTCATGAATTTTTTCCGGCGAAGACCAATGTAATTATTTGCCCATGGTCATGTACCGGTACTTGTACAGCTCTGTCTGATCGGGACTTTACTGAATTAACATCACTTGTGTACCAACAAGATGTATATTAACTTGGCTTTGCAAAGAGACAAGTTTGAATTACTCATTGCATATTCAATCTACAAACCATCATGCATTGTCCATGCTGGTGAAGCATGCACACATAGAATTCACCTGCAAAATGCTAACAGCAGCTATATTGGTAATTTCTGTTGTTATGTTGTTGATAAGTAACTGTAAATAAATGTTTGGTGGTGGTATCTTGTCAGTTGTAACTATCAAGAAACCATACTTTTTGATGCTTCCAAAGACTCAAAAGACAATAAAAAATATTTTCCTGCATGTATGGACATGCAATGTCTATATAATCTGTTCATATGACATAACATAAGAGCAGATTCAGAAATACGCTGTCTTTCAAAAGTTGACGGGGAAGTTTCTAATCATGTTGAAACTCATTACTTTAAAAAAAAAATTAATGTGGTAAATTGTGTGGGAACATTGAAACATTTACAAAGAAGTCATCTTCAGTGCTTGCGTAAGATGATGGTGCTTGCTTTTCCCACTTCCTGTTCTAAATATATTCACTGTTGTGTTGAGCAAGAGAAAATAAATTTGTGATGAAACTCTACATACTGAGTGTATCAAATATCAATGAAAATTGGAAGCATTGTACAAGTTCACCAAGGTTGATTTTTACATATGTGTTAGCTTTGGGGCTGCTTATTCTAGAAAAGCCATTTTCACCATTCATATTTCATGTGATTTTTACAAAAAGGACCAAAATAGTGGTGGACGTTGCAGTTTAGGGCTTCATCAACTTAATGTATTTTGAATTATGGGAAAAAAGCGCCAAGCTTGGCACTTTCATCACGTGATATGGCGTGAACGTGAGTGAACTTGGACAATGCCAAACCAATCAGAAGAGGGTCCCTGCCATGCCATACCATGTGATGAAAGCACTTTTTTTTCCCATGATTCAAAATATATTAAGTTGATGAAGCCCTACACTGCAACTTCCACCACTATTTTTGTCCGTTTTCATAAAAAATCACGTGAGTTAATTATGAGTGGCAAAAATGGCTTTTCTGGAATAAGTGACCCCAAAGCTAACACATATGTACAAAACAGCCTTGGTGAACTTCCCCTTTAAAACCAGTGATGACCAGCAGTAGTTGAAAGTTCAAACTGACCGATGAAGAATTTGTTTTGCTTTGAGAGCTCTGGGAGGTGAATGACAGTTCACCAGTAAGTGATACAAGTGTACTGAAAACTAGTAATCTGTGTTCTGAAAGTTCAATGTTTAAAATAGTTCACTGGTGTCAGACGTATGCCTTTGATGTGGTGCATGCGGAGTTTGTGGTAACAGCATGTGGTGGTGTTGATACTGTGTACTGTATCTAACAGCCAAGGATGGGGAACACCCAGAGCATTGCAAAACAAAATTCCATTCTGCTTACTACACGTATACAGCTTTCCATAGCAAATATGACACTATGATGACTCTGACTTTTAAGATCCATTTTGCTAACTTGAGATTGTACCAAAATTTAAGTTCTCTAAATTGCTGTTTTGAATATTGTTATTCTTACCAGTGGAAAAAGTGTACCAGTGCTTCTCACGATAATGCTGTCAAATGATTTCTTTTTATATTTTGACCAAACTTTCAAAAGCTGTATTTCACAACATAATATCATACCAATTTTAATATCAATATTTTTCAACCCCATGCCTTCTCAAGTTTACTAGCCTAAATCTTCAAACCAAATGTATTTTCAGTTTGAAATGAATAAAGAGGTCGCAGTGATTACAAAATATTAAAACACAGATTTTAGGGACAATACAGCATTTGGGCTGTGGGGTGGGGATATCTGTACAAGTATACAGCTTTGGCACCTCAGTAACAAAGTGGCTGTCACTGGCATGATTCTGGTATCTGATGTACCGTACCTGGACATCAGGAACATGATCAACGAGAGAAACAGGGTAACCCTTTATGAAATTACTACCATTGCTAACGAAACGAAATTTTTGCTGAGATGGTAAAAAAGTAAATAAACACTCTTCAAATCAACAATTACTGTTACTATTGAACATGTATAATACAGACAAAGTTGCTAGACCCGATTCCCTGCATTTCTTTTTCATTTAAAATTCTTTTTCCAGTTGAACAGTTGCGATATCAATTCTCTGTAATATGATCTTTGCTGTGCAATTAGTTGCCTGAAGCAAAATTTCATAATCTACAGATACATTCTCCAGTGTGTCATACCTTCCTTTGAAGGCATCAATACTGAATAATTTTAAAAACTTTGGAAAACCTGTTTTGTGATATTCAGCACTTTTGGTTCAAAGACTGTCTAGGATATCAATTCGCTACGTAGCAGCAACAACATCATAAGTTTGCACTAAAATAATGACATACCAGTATACACATAGTATACACATAGTTTTAGAATTACAAATACAAATACAAATAATCAATTCCTGATAACCAGGAATGCTGTTGTCTGCTGGTAAAACATGTACGTCAAACATCATTACCTGCAAGACCATCAAAGCAAACTGGCACCCTGAGAACCATTGATGGTGGCAGACCATCAAAGCAAACTGGCACCCTGAGAACCATTGATGGTGGCAGACCATCAAAGCAAACTGGCACCCTGAGAACCATTGATGGTGGCAGACCATCAAAGCAAACTGGCACCCTGAGAACCATTCATTGATGGTGGCAGACCATCAAAGAAAACTGGCAACCTGAGAACCATTGATGGTGGCAGACCATCAATGCAAACTGGCACCCTGGGCACCACTGGTGGTAGACTCTCTCACAGCCCCTCGCCGGCTATGCCTTCGACCATACTGGCACCTCAGCAGTTGTGAAGCTCGGCTCAGCGAGCCGGCGAAGCCGGCGTCGCTTGTTAGAAAGACTGTTGAGGGCGCATAACTGCGTAGCGAACGAAGGGGCTGTGAGAGAGTCTACATTGGTGGTGGCAGATATTCAATGTAAACTGGCATCTTGGGCACCATTGATGGTGGTAAGATCTAAAAAGGTAAAATGCAGACTACACAAAATGATTGGCAAATATAATTATCTCAAGTACTTTCCACTAATCTTGAAAACAGTATGGCTTCTATTATGACAGTTGTCAGACATGTACAGTGATTGTAAAGATGCTGAAAGACAAAACAGACTAGAGCTTCATCCTGCACTACACGAAGGGCCAGTAACTCAAACTTCCATTTTTGTTTTCTTGTTGTACTTCATATTGAAATACATAGTATTTGGCTTGTCAACTCAGCCTGGACATGTACAGATTTGCACTGTTTATTCTGTATCAGTGAATTCTGGTCCGGACTAAATTCAAATGTAAACAATAACACAGTGCACACTATAGACAGAGATTGTGCATCCCAATGGCACTGTATTATGACTGTGGATTAATATCCTATCACATGTATGCCATTTAATTTGATAAAGTGTGCAACTTCACTGGATAATTATCAATATTTATGACAGTCATTAATCTGCATAACGAAGCCACGACATGAAAGGGAAATTCATTTAATATAACAGTACTTGAACAACTAATTTAAATGTAAATGTAAGTTTAACAAGAGCGAATGATCTTTGCTATGATTATGTATACATTCACGTATACCACGCTATCAATCAATACACAAATTTGCAAGCACTCTTCAACAATAACCACAACTTTGTTCAAATGTAATATCATTCTCCACTCATGGAAACAAAGTAACGATGTCATGTTGTTAATTATAACTTTGGTGATTTTTCGACGTGGCTGTATGGTGGAGCTAGAACTTGGAAGCACTGTTAAATCGCGTGGAATTTTTCGTGGCAATGTTAAGTTTGTCTTGTAATTTTCGCAAGATTGCGACAGCTCTTTGCACGGTGCTTGAGATAATAATGTCGATGAGATGCATTCTCGATTTCTGAGGTCTGTGCCGTGCACTGCCACGTTCGCTCAACAGCACCTTGTTTATACACTTGATAAACACTAACCTTGATTGTCTCGCCGTTGACGTCGACTGACTTCTCTCTGAAATCGACGCCGATCGTGGCTTCTGTCTTTCCGGGAAACTTTCCTCCGCAGAACCTGAACGTCAAGCATGTCTTGCCGACATTGGAATCACCAATGACGATTATCTTGAAAATCCTCGTTTGTTTTGAGGACGTTTCCAAACCGCTATCGTCGTCGGTTTTTGTGCTCGACTCGAGACTGTCCACATCCATACCGATTTCGACGTGCGACAAAAGGACAGTATCAGGAATAAGTTGTTATAGAACAATGCTTATTGATAGCTTGGCAAAATAAAAATGTTTTGCGATAATGTCAATACAAGAATGAATGATGTGCGGAAGAGCACTCTTTCCACAAGCTGCAAGGTACAGCACAGTTCAAGTCGCCATATTCCACACTGTTTGGGGAGGTGACGTCACAACTGATGCATCGTGGGTGATTTGGACAATTTCATCATTCGGTAAAATGTCCGTTGTTTTCAGGGTATTGACAATTGCTGATAAACAACTTAAAATTCAATTTATATTGCAATGATAAAACGAATTATTTTTGACGTTCGCCGTGACTTTCCATGTAATTTACTCATATTGAATGGCCAAACTTAGGAAAAACCATTAATTACCCAAGGGGTGGAGCCCTAGGCGGGGTGGAATAATACGAGTAAAGTACGGGTAACAACAACAAAATGACATGGGATTTCAACAATGGTATTTCGTTTATCAGTCTGTTAAACCGAAAAAGGCATGAATCAGCATTACTTTTATCTATTTCAATTTATGTATCATAAATGATGTGTAGAAACACAAGTTTTGTGTGATACAACAACTATATTCATGTGATACATTTCAAATGAAATATCTAAAAAGTTATATAAGTAATTAACATTAACATTAACATTTTATTAGTACTCAACATACACTGTCAGAGAGTGTTGTAAGGTACAGTACTCTTAGTACAGGGTGGGAAAAATTACATAATTACATTACTGAATTGCATCAGTGAATGCAATATAAAATGCAACAATGAACATACATGAGTAAACAACTTTGCAAAGTATCTAATTACCAACTTGGGCAGAGTCACTGGAGGAAGCAATTGTATTTTTCAGGAAAACTGCTAATGGTAATGCATTGTAACTCATGATATTGATGATAACAGCTTTTCTCTTGTAAACATCAGAGAGTTGTAATTTCACAACTATTGTATAAATATTTTCTTTCCTTGGTAAAATTAGTACACTGAGAAAAAACTAGATGCCATTCATCATCTAACTCATTCATATTACATCTATGACAAATTCTCTCATGTACGGGAATTTTTGGAGATTTTTTCCTACCTAGCTCAATTTCTAAATTGTGGTCGACCACTAATTAACACGAAACTTTGTAAGACAACGCCTCAGGCTGGTCAGAAATGTTATGCAAAAGTTTGATTTAAACACTCTGTAAGTACGTAATTTATTACCATTACCAGTCTTTCTTTCATCATTATAAAGTTGACTCTATCAGAAGTTGCAATAATGCACACTAAATCAAAGCTGGGACGAATATACCTAACAACAGTCAACATAGAATACGGATATAAACTGTCTGACTGACTGTCTGTATGTCTTACTACCCGATCGAGTTCATGTGTATTTTAGCAAATCGAAAAATAATTTCGTCGAGCTTTCTTTTCCTCAAAATATCTTTTTGTACAGCAAGTACATGTCATAATATCTGAAGGTCAATGTGAGAACTGAAATGTTTGTTTCCGTTCTCTTTCTTGGACAAACGCTATGACTTTATTTACACCAGATACATATTCACTACGTAAATTCACATAGGATGTTATGATATTCTTACATGTACTATTCTTCACACACAAGATGCTATGGTATACTTATTATAATATTCTTCACATACAGGATGCTATGGTATTCTTACTCTGTCAAGGGTATATGGACATGGATTGCAATCTGAGCTGGAGGGTAAAAATCCTGCAATCGATGACATGATATGGATGATTTTTTTTCTAACATTTATGGGTAAAATTTGTATTATAATTCAACTATCACAAAGTTAAGTTACTCTTACGTATACGTTCTTTGACATTTACAGGATAACAATTAGTCTGGGCCATTTTACCTAGAAATTTAATTTCTCCGATACCCCTTAAAGGTGAATGGTTTGTCCCCCTCACGCAGCCCGGAATCCCCGGTTCACAACCTGTGACCCCGGTTGACCCCGTTAGGGAAAACAACAACGTGTGCGGTCGGTCCTAGGGTGACACGTACGTTAACTTTGTCATTTTTCGGCGGTACTGCGAGAACTCTATGAAATCAAGAACATAAACATGTCCACAAAAGCAGCACGTCGTCTGCTGCGCCTGCAAAGCCATCTACCAAACACAAACATCACCGCACGACATCGTCCCAGTGAAACTGCTTCGGTGGAACTCTGTGTAACTGTAGCTGACGGTACCACTCGCGGTGAGAATGTGGGTCAGGCCGATGAACTGGCGTCCAGTCTGAAACGGGTAAGTGTGTTATTTTCAAACATGCACAAGAACATTATCAGCTTGAGTAACCAGTTTGGGTATTCAGGCATGTTATTTGGTAGATACTTTGTGACAAACTTGCAT
The DNA here is from genome assembly GCF_041260155.1 of Ptychodera flava. Classification (NCBI taxonomy): domain Eukaryota; kingdom Metazoa; phylum Hemichordata; class Enteropneusta; family Ptychoderidae; genus Ptychodera; species Ptychodera flava. Next base: position 38,928,787 of record NC_091931.1, on the reverse strand, counting down.
ATAAAAGCGAGGGTTTGCTTCAACAACATCACGGGTCAGAGTGCATTTATATACCAATGATAAACTCCTTGCCCATACTAGTATAATTGTACTATCTAAACACTGTCTCATATTGTAATTTCTCTCGGTCTCAATGCAGTCTTTCCCAGTCCGTAGTCAAAAGAAGAACGAAAACGTTTGTCTATCAAGAAAACTCTCCAAGTCACACAAAATTAATGGTGTCTGTTTTATGATTTACAAGGTGGAGAGTGATCTATTTTTGTCCCAAACTCACACTGTATCTGAATATACCGTATTACCGTATTATTATTTAGCGATTAGGCCTATCTGCTAATATTTTCTTATAATTCCTGATACCTTCTGTACAAACGGACTGATGCCAGTAAATTTTAAACAAGAAATACCTGATGCCAAATTCAATAATTTGAATCTGTTTTTAATGCATGAGCAATTGTTGAGTATGGGAAAATGACAGCAAATCAGATGGGTTTATGATCCTTGTCATTTGACTGAAACTAACTGTACCTTTTCCATAATTGCTGCAGCAGTGCCCTTTACATGTATATTGGCAATACATTCAATAAAGAGAACAATATGTAAAAGGGTGTGTAAAATTGTCCAAAGCAATGCTTCTGGTGTTTGTCACATGAGAAACAATCATACTTTCAAAGCAAACATGAACTAAAATAATGATGACATGATCTCATGAATATCAAATATAAGTTGGCTTTATCATAGACAGAGGTTTGTAGTCCTACAAGAATAGCTGTTGACTCATCAGTTTAAATTTCTGGGCAATGTACGAAATTATGTGGCAGCTTTGACATCATGTTTTTTAATTCAATGAGTGTGTCAGTGTGTTTCAAGATGGTGAAGTTAGTGACTTCTCAAATGACACAAAGTTGACAAAGACAGCTAGTGGCTCAGCATTGTCCCTTGTGTATCAAAAAGTGTGAAGCATTTTCAGTACATGTCTACTGATTTGTCAGCTGGTTTTTGCCTTTTTCCTGGCATATTTGATCACTGAGCTTCTTGTGGATATTGCACTTGTACTCACATTGATGAAAAATGTTTGTCTTTCTCAATTCTACTTAATAAGTGAATTTCTTTTCTCTCTCCAAACAGCTTGGTATTACAGATGTTGAAGTCAGAGCACCTCCAACTGGTCTTGAGAATGAGTACAGAACAATCTTGACCGCTGATGCAGTCACTTTTGTGGCAGACCTTGTCAGACATTTCAATTCAGATGTCCAGAAGGTGCTGCTTTTGTGTTTCAATCATTTATTTCATGGGAAACTATAAACATAAACTGTCAATATAGGGTACACACAATGATGCATTTAGATTACCATAGACTGTGGCTATATGCATAAAATGATACATATAAATGCAGTTGTCCTGTAGCTGTACTACTAATCAAGTCTTGCCAAAATCAATATAACAAATTATGTGTTCGTTGTGTTTTTGCATTTAATGAGTGATGCCCTAACCTATATGCAAATTAAGTTATAGAAAATTATGCTAATTCTTATTGTTCTCACTGTTCTTTACTCGTTTATAAGCCTTGCAGATAAATATCATTTGCTCTTTCAAATTGCTAAGCAAGTCTTAATGAATAAATAAAAAATGTATTTAGTCTTTGCTGCAATTTTAGCTCTACTTATCCAGTTGACCTCATTCCTTTTATGAGCAGTTTTTCTGTCTGTATCCTTTGGCTTACGGATGTGTGTCTCTCATCTTTTGTCTCGATTTACAAATTCCTCTGTTTGCACTCAATGTTCTTAAACATGTACCTTGATTTTAGGAGTAACATTTCAACAATCGACAGTTATTTTATTCAACTCAATTCCCTCACACCAGATGCTGACTGCGAGGGTTGTCCGCAAAGCTGAACTTGACACCCGAGGCAGCTTACCAGATTTCTCAGAGGATACCATACACATCAGGGAAAGTTCATGGACGGTGAGACCAGTACCTCCTAGGCTTCAAAACAGACACATTGATCTGGGAGATGTATCACCCAGTAATCAGGAACATTTCTTGAAGGCATTGAAGTCCAAGGCTCAGTGTATCCAGGTAAATAGTAACATACGAACCTGTTCACCCCTGTTTCCTGTGAACAGGTCCACATTCACCATTGATAACAATGAATTTGGACTAAACCATGGCAGTGAAAGGGTTAAAATACATGGACAGTCTATGCAAATGTTTAAATGCAGATGGATACTTACGAAAAGAAGCTAAGATACAGCCAGACAAATTTGTTAAGCAATTCAGAATATGAAAATTGTGAATTATGGGCACATTTTTGTATGAATGATCAGATTACCTGAAATTATCATTGCAAACTAAAAAGGAACACTGTTTTCCATGTTAACAAGTGCCAGAGAAAGGTTTGTCACTTCATGTTGCACTGTGTAAACGTATAAGTTCTAGACGAAAACAAGTTAGAAAAGCAAAAAATTTGTAAGGTTGCCACCAGGACTTAACTTTCACCTCAATTGCCTCAATTAATTTCAGAGTATCTCTGCACAGACTATATGCACCTTGGGAACAGTACCCAGATTCTCAGACTTTCCCAACACTTTTGTGGTCTGCCCGTCGTAGGAGCTCATTTTAAAGTTCTTGGAGTAAGAAAAAATTTTGCCATCTCAGATCTTTGAAAATCTTACAGTACATTTACCAATGATTTTGACGATGAGATACAGCTGGATATTGATACACTACCTAATTAGGTTTGTCAGTTTGCTCGCGAATTTACCCTTTTAGTGGTCAACTTTTACAACTTTGCGCCAACATCAGACAGACTAAAACAGCAGGTGACGCAGCAAGATGTCTGTAAACTAATTTACTATGTAGTATGTTTATATCTTTACAGCAGCTATCAGTTTCAATGGTGACACACACAGAGACTGGTTGCCAAGTTTTACAAGCAGTTCAAATTCACGGAGAGGTGGTAGAACGACGTTACTGCAAATTTAGACTCAGAGGACAGTGTTCTGTGTAGTTGAATATCAATAAAGTTCATGACTTCAAAAATAATAGAGTGATGTGTAAAATGAACAAACTTTACTTTGAACTGCTTGTAAAACTTGGCAACCATTGAAACTGATAGCTGCTGTTTTAGTCTGTCTGATGTTGGCGCAAAGTTGTAAAAGTTGACCACTAAAAGGGTAAATTCGCGAGCAAACTGACAAACCTAATTAGGTAGTGTATCAATATCCAGCTGTATCTCATCGTCAAAATCATTGGTAAATGTACTATAAAATCTGACTTTTCAACAAAGAGTCAAAACAGGCCATTTTGAATTTCAAATATGAGTAGATATTAGGTAATTTCTTGTCCAAAACTTTACACAGTAACCCCTGATTTCATTCTTGCTTTGGTAAGAGAATGAATGAAAGTTTCATATGGAACGTTTGAGCAAAAGTTAATTCTTTCTCTTTTGAGGAGCAATTATACACCGTCAGAATAAAATTTGACAAGAAATGATCATCCCCCTGCAGTGTAGTTACATGTATATGGATCAAATGATGTACCTTCAGTCTACTGTATGTCCATTAGTGCATTGTATATATTAACCCTTCCACCACAATGATTTCACCCAAATGCAATTGTTATCAATGCTGAGTGTAGACTTTATTAAACGGGATAGGGGTGAACACGGTCAAGTTTTATTTAACTGTTAATCTACGACAAAGGCTGTTATGTGTTCTGCCCATCTTTATTAAATACGGGGAGATATTAGATCACACATAGTCCAAGTTGGGCAAAATATTTTCAAATATAAAAAATTAAGCTTGTCTTCTCGACTTTGGTCTTCTGTCTCCCAAAAGAACTCAGAAGTCGAAATATTTCTCTTTCTTACTAAGGAAGCACAATATTCACTGATGGGTCTGAATGCTATTGCTCTCATAGGTTGACTTTGACGACGGTCACTGTCCAACATGGAGGAATCAGCTGTGTGGTATGTATCACATCCACCGGTTTGTCCATGGTAGATACCAAGATGTGCCAGCCCCAAGACAGGCGCCTGTGTTAATGCTCAGACCGAGGGCTTGGAACATGGTGGATCATACAATGATGGTATGTTGAGTGTTAGAATCATTCAAATGTCATTGAATAAGAGTTTTGTTTTGGAAGAAAAGGGAGATACATTGTTTCTGAAATATTGCCAAAGTATATGTTTATCATTTTCCGTTTGATTTATTAGGTATCCAATCATGAAAAGTTTTGTAGTTTTAGTCTGGATCTAGGAGAAAATTCAGAAGAAATTTATGTATTCATCCAGGAATCACAGTGATCATGATTTTAGTGATTTGAGTTGATTTTACATGGTATATCTACAATCACTCACAGGAAATAAGATTTTTCTCATCTGACTCTGATTCTTTGAAAGTTTTACACTGCTAACATGAGAAAAATAATTCCTCACTTGTGTTGCCGGTTGCTGTAGTAACAAAATATCTCTAGATGACATTCCCAATAAGAAACTGTGGTCCCTGTACTAAGCAATGGACTGGTAGACCCCTTGAAGGGGTGTGACCTGAATAAGGTCTTGATGCAAAGTATTTAGATTCCAAGATTTGGATATAAACATTTTATGAAGATCACTTTTAGAATTTTTTTACATGCAGGTACATGGTATTGAAGTTCCAGGGCCGTTGTGGGATTTTGGTCTCATGATTTATCATTTTGGTAAAGTGCTTCTACAGTGTGAAAGTGGACCTTTCTTCTATCTTTCAAAGGTAGGCACCATCTTTCCTGTCGTCTGCTCCTGTACATTCACCTAGTTATCATATCTTTTCAAATATTAATTCATAATGATATTGTATTTATACATGTAATCAGTGAAATACCACAATGCATTCCTCTTTGTTAGTAAAAGAAATAATGTAGTGGGTGTATGCAGGTGATTATGTTGATATCAAAGATAATTTTTGCGGATTTGTTATTGCATGCTATCTTCCTTCATTGAAATGGTTGATTACGGTAAAAATTACAAATGACCTCAAAAGAGAGATAAAACTGCAGCAAGTGTGAAGGAATACAGTAAAAAATTGGCCGACTAGTGGGAAATACAGTACTCGTTAAAATAAAGAGCAAAGTAAAAACAAATACAGTAAAATACTAACCGACCAGCGGGAGATAAAACACTTGCAAAGCAGAGACTAAAAAGCGCAGACGTTTCGGGTGCAACCCTTCGTCAGTACTAAAAACTCGCTAGGGAAACGTGAAAACACAAGAAAGAAAAACAGCCAATCAAACAAGGGAACGATCAAACGCGTTAAATATGCATTCATACCGGCTGGTGCCAGAGTACCGAGTTTAAAAATAGTGGCCTGTTCGAGTTTATGGCGGGTAGAGTCTGTGGTGGAGATTATAGCAGACACTGCCATGTCGGACCGACCGCGGTGGGGTGGTGTACAAAAATGCTTGGCCACCGGATATGCGAGCTTGTTGTCGGTCACAGTGCGAAGATGTTCAGCAAAGCGATCGCCTAAGCGACGCTTTGTTTCGCCAATATATAGCACCTGCCCACATACTTTTACAACCAATTCATTCAGGGCCCGCGTGGTAGAGTCAGAGTCATGTTTCTGGCGTGTTCACATGCACGTCGGCTAATATCATCTATTGCATCAAATGCAGACGCTGCAGCATGCTATATATTGGCGAAACAAAGCGTCGCTTAGGCGATCGCTTTGCTGAACATCTTCGCACTGTGACCGACAACAAGCTCGCATATCCGGTGGCCAAGCATTTTTGTACACCACCCCACCGCGGTCGGTCCGACATGGCAGTGTCTGCTATAATCTCCACCACAGACTCTACCCGCCATAAACTCGAACAGGCCACTATTTTAAACTCGGTACTCTGGCACCAGCCGGTATGAATGCATATTTTAACGCGTTTGATCGTTCCCTTGTTTGATTGGCTGTTTTCTTTCTTGTGTTTTCACGTTTCCCTAGCGTGTTTTTAGTACTGACGAAGGGTTGCACCCGAAACGTCTGCGCTTTTTAGTCTCTGCTTTGCAAGTGTTTTATCTCCCGCTGGTCGGTTAGTATTTTACTGTATTTGTTTTTACTTTGCTCTTTATTTTAACGAGTACTGTATTTCCCACTAGTCAGCCAATTTTTTACTGATTACGGTATTTGCTCACTTGAAAACTGTGTTCAGGCAGATAAAGTGCCGAATTTGCTGTTTAATTGACAGGTAATTTTGATACTTTGTTTGAGGACTCCAAAAATGAGGGGTCATATTTCTCTTCCATAGTTGTTTGAGCTAATAGTTCAATTCACAATTTTTGTCAGAAAATATTGTAAAGAAAGTTTTGTCACTTTCTGTTGTATTCACAAATTCACAGAAATGATAAGGTTAATGCACTCTTTGCTATGCTTCCCCGTAGAGTTTATGTATCTTTCTCTTTTTTTTAGTTGGAAGGCTACAAAGAAGCTAGGCTATGGAATGAGATATTTGTATGGTCTGAACAAAGGGTGAGAAATGAATTATGTCTTGCATTTGGTTTGATTATCGTCCTTTTTGTCACCAAACAAAGCACATTGCTGAAAAGAAAAGAATTTTTTCACCCTGCAACTGGACCAAAATATATTCACCAAAACTGTACCAATAATGCATTAGCTCAGAAACCATGGGGAGAAGATATAATAAGCAAACCAAAATAAAAGCACAAAATTTGCACTTGTTGAAAAATTAAAAGAAAAGCAATAATTATTTAGCAAAGTTAAAAGTTAAATAGGAACAAAAGTTTCTTGAAATCGCAAAGAGACAAATAATGTTTACGTTTGTTAAGTATCAAGCAAATAATATAGTAATATCTTCTGCTGAAACATTTAGAAGAGAAAAAAATGTTTGTTTTCTTTCCTGTACTTGAAAGGAAATTAATACTTTAACAACAGAACAACCTGAAAAAGGTGAAATTAATTAAAGTGACAATCTACTTGCTGTTTGCCTTCCTTACGCCATCTTAACAAAAAAGTACATACATGTGTAATATTACATGTAATACAAATATAATATTAATGTAATATTTGAGCAGCTTCAATGAATGCCCTCACACTTGTCGACATGAGAAGTGTTTAATTTTCATGAATCTTATTGGTTGATTCAGTAGACTTTTGCCACATTCAAAGCAGTCAGCACTGGTGGAATTTTTGATACTCTACCACTGCTCTTTACAGTTGGGCTTGCCACATGGTTGCATGAAGGCCTGTGTTTTAATTGAGAATCTGCTATCCTCATTTGAGATGCATGAAATCCTGTACGAACTGCGTGACCACTCTGCTGGACTCAACTGTGGTATTTGGGACTACTCGGCATCATTCATAAACAAGTTTGGTGAGAACGCTTAAATTGTGAAATGATAATTGATGTTAGCTTTCAAATAAATACAGTTTCATTCATATTACGAAATTGACACTTTCATAGATATGCAAAACTAACTTATTTTTCTCGTGTTGTAATTGTATTAGTTCATGCGTATTTTCAAAACTTACATTTCAGAACTGCTATAAACATTTTGTGATACAGTATATACGTTTCATATATTTTCAAATATTTTTAGTGAGCTCTTAGTTTTAAAAGTTATTTTACCCCTTTTTTCCGAGGACACTGAGTAATGTACATTACATGCCAGACTTGTTTTTCATGAGAAAAACTGCACATGGATTTTGTCTGGCATACACTGGCGATACAAAAAAATTAACATCACACTGCTGTCTGTTGTGTAGGGATTTTCTCACAGAGCAAGATATCTGGTTGGAGACGACCCTAAGTAGGATTTTAAAACATGAAATATTTGCATAACGGTAGAGACTTCAATGCCTACAGCCAGCTGGCCTGGGGAAAAGGTCGGCCCTTTTTTGCATGTTCAATACGGAAAATATCCATGATGAATCAGAGCAAGAACACTTCAATATTTTTTTCAACCCTACACTTTTTCCTTTTTCAGGTCACAGGGCAGATTTTCTGCTGCCTGACAGAAATAAATATGTAAACATGGAAAAGCATTTTTTGAAGAGTTACATGGATTTGGTGATTCAGACGTGTCATAAACGTGGTTGCCATGCAACAGGAGGAATGTCAGCGTTACTGGTGCCAGATAAAAACTTGTCAAACTATCATGACGTAATACAGAAAACTACAAGGTATTGATTTGTATTCAAAAAAGATATCCACAGAATAATGAAAACAGAGGTTTCTCATTTTATCTGTTTAGGTAATTTCCATAAACATTTTCACATTTCAAGTTGTCTACAGAGGGTGTAAAAACGCTGGTTCAGGGAATAATTACCGTTCTGTTTATTAGATTATTGCCTCATTCTCAGAAGCTTTTTGAATAATGTAGGTATAAAAATGTGAAAAAAGCAGAAAAAAGTCATGTACATGTAATTATATTGCTCAATAAATAAAAAATTTCAATATTTTTGGCCCATGTTGAAGTCATAGAAGACACTTTCCACCTAATGCCATTAATTTGTGCTTTTATTCTCATCAGTGATTAAAAATCTTTAAGAACTACTGTTTAATTTTTTTCCTGAATTTTTCCTTGCATTTTATTTTTGCAGTGCTAAGTTGAAAGAAATACAGGCGGGAGTGGATGGATTTTTGGTTTATGATGATAAACTTATTGAACCAATGCAAAAAGTAAGGTTTGACTCATTATCCCAAATTAAATTCATATTCAGTTTTTAGCTCATATTTGGTATGTATATAAATAACACAAAGAGCTTATATGGTGAGTCGGTGGTGTCTATATGTCTGTATGTATGTGCGGATGTATGTCTGTCTGTCTGTCTGTCTGTATGTATGTATGTATGTATGTATGTATGTATGTATGTATGTATGTGCGGATGTATGTCTGTCACACGCAAAAGCTCCCAAACCGCCGCACCTACCATCACAGTATTTGGTGTACAGGTAGACCCAGGGGTTGAGATGTGATGTTGTTCAAATGAACAAGTCAGTGTCAAAAATATGCAAATGAGGTAAGAAAAAGGGGAAATCCTGCAAATGTGCGGGAGTGCATGGTGGCATTAACTGAAACAGCCCACACATCTGAGTTGGAGATTCTGTAATCTCTAACCTATTTGTATGCAGTGTACCTATTATGTGTAGGAGTGGTGGCAGTGACTGAAACAGGCTACTCCACTGACCTTGAGTCGTTTCCTGTCATTGTTCATGAACTGATACATATTGGCAGACCTGCTGAAACCATGAAGGACTGTGTTGAAACATTCCTCTGCTAAGCCTGTTCCTAAAGTTGACCTCCAGTAACCAAAGTTTCAGACCTTATTTACTTTCGTCATTCTTGTTTTTCTGGTTAAAGTATTTCTTGATGGACCAATTCAAACCAAATATGAGCACACTGTCCTTGACGGTATTTTTAAACAGTGTTTTAGTTTTCTAGCATTAGATGGATACCCTTTCAATGAATTAATTATTATCTCTTTCTCTGCATCTCTTTTTCTTGTTTCTCCAAACAGCTCTTTGAGGAGTACGCACCATCAGACAACCAGTATAACATCAAGAGATTGGACGTGCAAGTTACACCAAAAGATCTCCTTCTTATGCCAAAGGTAAGTGTCTAGAAAAATCCAGTACACATTATCTCAGCGTGAAAAATGAACATTAAAATTAGTATCGTTGTATTTGCACATTATCTGTAGGACAAAAAGTCCAGTCTTTCTGTGGGATGGAGTTTTGAGTTTTGACATAATGGACATTTTTTATTCCAATCAATGGAATGGATATCTTGATTTGCTTAGCTCATCATCATTTTTGTATCTTTTGAGAAAAAGTATGTTATTACCTAAAAAATAATATGCCATAACTGTTCATGTTAATTATAAAGATTACAATATCTGCAAATAGTAGTAGCTGAGGGTGTATGCACCATTTACTTTTTCCAGTAACATTTTTACACCATGGCTCATGTCCAGTGGAGAATTTTTTTCAATCAGTTTTCTTCATGGCAATGTAATTTTAACAGTACAGTAGACAGAGAGTAGAGGTGGCTGTAGATTGTTAAAAAGCATTGCTTCTTTGGTGACTTTCTCTGACAGGGAGGCGTAACCTTTGAAGGTCTGAAGCATAACATCGCTGTTGGAATTCTATTCATCGACGCTTGGTTTCATGGTAAGATGTTTAAAAATTTACATGAGAACTCTTCCGTTGAGAAAAAAACAATGCTTTTAATTACACAAAGAGTATTCTTGTAGATAGTAGTGTACAACAAACAGTCAGTGAAGTTAGTTATCCTATCTGCACTTTATTCCTGATAATGCATTAATTGAACACTGCTTTACTAGTAAGTAATAATGTAGCATGTCATGTTTATCATCACATACAGTTGTTGTTGAGAGTCTGGGTCACCATTTACATGTATTATCTTATTCAGGGAAAGGACACTTTTTCTACAAAGGCGCTGTTGAAGATTCAGCCACAGCTGAGATTTCTAGATCACAGGTACAGCAGTAAGATTTCATTAAATGTGACTGTCATTTGACAAAATATATCCTTATCCTGCAAACAACTTATCAAATTGGATATCTAAGTATTACAGTGGTCCCTGAATATCTGAATATTACAGCAGTGCCTGAGTATTACGGTGGTCCCTGAATATTTGCTTACTACAGTGGTGCAAGAATATCTAAATATGAGAGTGGTCCCTGAATATCTAAGTATTATACAGTGGTGCTTGAATATCTAGCATTACAATGGTTCCTGAATATCTGATTACTTCCGAGGTCTCTGTTAATGTCAATGTATTATAGTGGTCCCTGGATATCTAAGTGTTACAGTGCGGTCCCTCAATGCCCAAGTATTAACAGTGGTCCGTGAATATATTTAAGTATGACATAGGTGCATGAATATCTAAGTGTTACAATAGTGCCTGAATATCCCAGTATTACAGTGGTCCCTTCTATTCAGCAGTTTGCCTCCAACTCAAGATCTACAAGTCAATTTTGGCATTTCTTAAAATTTTTGATGAGAAAGTGCAAGTGCAACAGGGTAGTTGTCAATTTTAATCAGCCTTGCAAACCACAGTCAAGACTTATTCATGTACAATTGATATTTTATATTATCATTTTGTGACATTTGTTGACCAGCAAAAGGTACTACTACAGATAGTCAGGTTTGTTGCTCACTGCACCAAAGGTGCTATCGTGATGAAATTTGATTGTTTCAACAATTTGATTGCCTAAATAAAGCAGTATAACTGCATCTGCCCAAAATTCTGTTGTTTTGTGTACTTGTGTAGGTATGGCAGTGGATACGACACCAGGCTAGACTAGAGGATGATGGGAAATTGATTACATATCAACTGGTTGCAGATCTTGTCGTCGTCTTCATCAACAGTCAGATGCAGACTTCAAATTATGCCACATTGGCCGACAGGAAGCATCTACGCACTGCCTCTGAAATATTCCTGGAAATTGTTGCCAAAAGAGATTTCCCAGAATTCATCACAACATACCTGAATTTAGAACACGCCTTCCTGAAAGGAATGCACTGATTGGCCAGTTCACAAATTGTGAACTTGAAGACCAGCATTACAATGGAGGACTGCAAATTTTGACCTCAAGCATTTTAAAATGTTAAGCAATCAAATGGCAAGGAGCCAGGGGATATGTGGCGTGTAATAGTACAGGGGTAGATTTGTTTGACAATACCTACCATGGTAGTTTTCATATGATGAAAACAAATTTAGATTTGAACCATGCCAAACAAATATTGTTTGGACCATGTTAAAAATTTGAAAGGTTAAAAAAATCATAATGGGTTGCAAGGTTGGTAGTGTGATGTGGGCTATACACTGATATTATTGACATTGATGATAATAAACATCTTTTTGAAATTTGTATTAGAATTTATCACAGAGTAAATTAACATGTCAAGGAAACCAAAGATAAGGGAAAATCCATTTCATTGTGGTGGGTGGGGGAAATGGGTAGGGCAGCAAATGTTTTTGTCAACAATGCATCAAATTTTTTTTTTTTGTGGGTGAAGAAGCAATGCAAATCTGCTGTAACTAACGATTTTTTCCCCCCAAGCCATCACAGGATCAAATTACTGTGCTGAAAATTTTTCCACACATTACTTTTCAAGTCAAGGGCAACTTTGGAAGAAACGGACAGTGGCTATAATGACATCAGCACCATGGACAATTGCATGGGATGAAATGCTCATGACAAACACGTTTATCTGTACAAAAATGCTGATTTTATTTGTCTTTTGTAGCTTACAATGAAACACAGTATATCGCCTGTCTGTTTGAATGGCAGACATGAGTAAAAGTCATAAAAAAGGCCCTGAAAATCTACAAAGGCTAGAAGAAATATGAGAAAGTATACAGGGGAGAAAAAAATGATGACAGATTCTCTGCTGAGAGGCAGTAAGAAGACTTCAATGCCCTACACTTAAGCTGAAAGGTTTTATCGCATTCATGTCTCTAGAGGGTGCTGTACTCAACACCACTCTTTACAAACTCTATGGGATCATGAAGCTGGGAGATAATATGCTAGGAGGGGGAAATTTGTATTATTTGAAGTTACAGAGCTCAATATCTGAGGATGAAAGACCTCTTGTATTTACATCAATGTCATACATAGACACATAGTTGCAAACCTGTTCCCCTCAGAACAGGTAAAAACAGCACCTTCAGAGCTCGTACAAGTATGATGGCTGCATTGAATGCATCTTCTGAAAATGTACAAATATATTTTTTGTTGATCGTGGTTTTCTCATGTAGGCAAACTTGGAACAGTATACCTTGTTCTTCTTGTGCAAGCTACAGTACTATTTTACCCAGCACAAAAAAACGGTTTGGGTTTCATTATTGTACAAGTGTAAGTTTTATTTTCATTCTCACATTCGCAGCAAAAGTTTTGTATACCTGATAGCAAAATTATTTGATCAAATAAAAGAAAAAAGAGTGAATTTATCAGCAACTACATTTTACACAATTGTTAAATTTATACAATGAGAGTCCAACCCTGTTTAAGTTTTCCCCCAACCCTGCAATGTTGATCACCCAAGTTTCCCTTCCAATGATCGAAGCATTTGCCACAAATCCCCATCTTTCCCGGCCACAAACATGCGTCAGATTTACATTTTATGCTTGCAACCAACCACCCCACCCTCCTTTAATCTTAGTACCTTCCCAGATTTAGCCTATGGCAGATAAGTCTCTGTGGTTTATTCCACAGGGAAAAATGACGGCAGCAGGATAAACTGAAAGATCCAGTATAGTCAACACAAAATTTGAAAAACTTCAATTAAATTCCATTGTTTTATATACATCCAAAGCCGTCTGACAGTGTAGAGCCTGAGCTTTGTGAAATTAAACGTTGTACATTCCTGGAGAGGGTGGAAATTACGCAACCCGCTTTCAATTTGTTCCATAATTCTGTCATAGTCAAATCTGGTATTCTCTCAAAATTTAACCATCAGAGACCACCACTTAGGTGTGATTTTACACCATTTACAGAATTAGATATAGTTGATATTGGAAAAAAATTTGTTGGAGCAGAGGTGAAAACTATGGCAACCATTATGGGAATAGACGCCTCTTTGAGAGGCAGGAGACTTGTTGCCTACGGCTTACATCTCATCACTGATCAAAGAATGGAGAAGCATGTAACACTGTATTTGTGAGGTACTGGTGCTTGTGAAGGAATTCATATTCTATCATGTAATTCGTGTAAAAAAAAATAGAAGTCTGTCCACTGACCATCTTCCTGTTCTGTGTTCAAGACATTTGGCATAGAAACAGATTTTTGCATCTGTGACCAGAAAAAAAGTTACGGTACCTACATGTTAAGAAATAAAAACGAAGGGGCTTGCCACTTAAAAGGTGAGTATCTCATGAAAACTAAAGCAATGTACAGTATCAAAATAATGTGGCTATAATGCTACAAAATATTTAGTACTTCTACTTGTAAATTCTGCAACATGACCATCTAAAGAATCTGTTTTTAAAGTCATGCGTTTACCAATTTCTCGGTTTTAGACTCGTATTGAGATTTGTCATTCACATTTCCTTTACCCTGTTATCAATTGCAATCTTCTTTGTGACCAAAACATTACTCAATACATCCTTACAAAATAAAGACAGGGTCAAAAGTTCTGGAGGGGTATACATTAGCAATATACTTTAGCAATTGGTTTATGCTTTCAAAATTAAGCAAGATTTCATCTTAAGGAAGCTGAAAGATATCATCACGATTTTTGAGAGGGACGGGATTTAATTCAGCAAAAATTTTGCAAACAAGTGCTCATTAAAGGCATGTTCAGAACAGCCTACAGAAGGTTCGGTGAACAACCTGGATTTTGGCAAATGTGCATCCAATGGGAATAGCTACCATTCAAATAATGTGTGCTTGTTCAACGCTTTGAACCCGGCATGGAAAAAAAATGTCCATATGATGTCATAGGTCACCAGGGGGTCAGGATGCAAAGGGTTAACAAGAGAGCAAATGTGGATTATATGTTATCAGTGTTTACAGTAAAGGGGATTGGAATAAATTTAAAACGGCAAAGTGTATGCAATTCTGTGACTTAAAAATATGAACCCAGAGACCGAGATTCTACTAGTCTATTTCAAATGCATGGTTGGGATTTAAGAATTGAAAAGTATCGACACACGAATCTTTCTGGAAATGGCTACATAGCTCACACCTCAATTTACCAATTGCATTGAGAATACTTGCAAATCACAAGTTTTTGTGGTAACCCAAGCTGAAACAGGAAATACTTGGCAGAGTAATGAAGTCCGTCTTCAGTGCAGTTCCACCCCTTTCACCAACAAAGATTTGGTACAATTCCATTGTCTTCTAGCCGATAGCTTGGACGTTCATATGAGAAATGGGGACAAAAGTGATATGAGACTGTCCTTGGCAAACCCATGGTGTGTATTCTGAATCACAAGGTTTTGGCTTTAGGGAGCTGAACAGGTATGCACTGGTAAAATTGTAGTACAAGAAGAAACAGGTAATGCCCATCTAGCTCAAGCAGTGATCATTCATCTTTGGCTGTTACATGCTAACAACAGATAGTTTTAAGCAAGGTTTTAATGAGCCATCTTCACCTACAAACTCTCTCACAGCCCCTTGTTGGCTACATGTGCCCTTTATACTTAGCCAAGTATTCGAGCAAAGGATTGCTTTCCTGGACTGTCAGCCTCTCTTCATCCAGCTAGACTATTGAGGATGCATCAATGATGGGGCAAAAATCAGAGCAATGTTTAGAACAAGGAGTTGTGATAAGAGTCTGTGGTATGCAGTCTGTGTTAACCACAGTAGGGTTTGAGGCAAACACTATTTTGGCCATCACCCCATCCCACTTTGTATATCACTGGAGTTTTGTTTGGGAATAGGAGAAATGTAGCAGAGGTTCTTAGACTAATTATCTGTGTATCCAAACCTCAACACACTGGAATGGACTTATCTTTGACACTTGGTTTAACCTCATAGAACTGCATGGTGAAAGGGCTGAACTAGCTTTAGGACAGACAGAAAAGTGTTTTAAACCAGGGACAGGTCTTGGTGGGGCTAATTATGTACAGTTGCAAACACTCGGCACCACTCTGGCGAGCTCTATGAGTCGACAAAGATTACTGGCAGAACCATCACACTATGATGAAATTGAGTTGGCCTGTGGAGTTGGCTGCACTGGTGGATTCTCGCTCTCTATGTCTTGTTTGAGGGCGTCCTTGGGTCCGTCCTTGGCGACTTCTTTAGATCGTCTTTGGAACAGTCCTTAGAGTCGTCGGTGGGGCCATCGGCTGTACTGTCTTCCTGGGCTGGCATGAATACTGTAGCATGGTGGAACAGTTGGTGGCAGTTCTTCTGATACTCCGCGGCGTCTGATTCCACTTTGAAGGTGTCGCATAGCAAGTGTAATACTTTTGTACAATTCTGGAAGAAACGCAAAATATAGTAGATAATATTCAAATTTTAACACATCTGTGCTTTGAGGCTGTACACAAAATAATGACTACAGCTCACACAACTTGCCAATCGATCTTGGGAGTTAAAGGGTGAAACAGTTCCGTAGGAATCTTCTAGCTGGTTCAAACTTTGAGTGTAAGAAATTACCGCAATAAAATGTCTACTAGTCCTATACAACTTATTACATTCTGCGAGAACATTCAAAGATTTTCATCTGCTGAATGTCTCAAATTCATTTGTGGACAGAGCATGAAGCGATTTGGAAACACTGGCTACTTTCCACAAGTAAAAACGCTGTTATGCAGTTTTGCAGTTTGTGTTCAAATTACCTCTAAATTTCTATCTGTTAAATTATCCCCAAGCTGCGTAATTAGTTCAATGGCCCTATCTTTGGCAGATGGGTCTAATATGTAGAGTCCTCTAGCACCTGAAAGAAAATGAAAATCATCAAAATTACAAAGGCAGTATTTTGAACTCATGCATTTACCTAATTATCAAGCAAGTCAATAAACTTAAAAAGAACATACAGGTTGAAAAAGCTGACAATTTTGTAATTTTTTGCAATATTTTTGAGATAATGTAATAAGCTGACCTCTGTGATGTACATGTACACAGAACTGTCAGTTACTACTAGCATTGGTATGTGAATGTTACCACAAATTTGCTTCACTTTTCATGGAGAAAAAATTACGTTTCATTACTTAACAATCATGCATATGATTTGCTTCCCTTAACCAGCATGTTGTGAATGAATGGATGGCTTACCTTCTATTAAGTGGCCTAACGAATTGCTATTTCTTGATATAAAATCGTCATTGTATTGTTTCATATCTTTATCACCTAAGAGTTTCTTCAATTCTTGTCGAATGACTGTGGAGACAGCTTCTGGAAGATTGGGTTCCTTATCGGCTGGAAACAAAACCAGAGAGCAACATAAAATGTTTTTGTCTTGCAAAACAAATAATGGGCTGTTGAAACAATAGAAAAAGTTGCACCCAACATGTTTTCAAAAATAAATACATATTGTTTTTCAAAATTATTATCACAACCTGTTTCAACTTATTACACATTGCTTATCAACTTAATTTTTCAACGACCACAACTGTGTTTTGCAGTATCACATATTCATAGAACAAAACAGAAATTGTCCATAACTCATTGCAGTACAAGGGAAGATGTCAGAGCTTGAATGTTGACAAAAAAGAAGCTAGCTAGTCTTTTGACTGAATGGTAACCTTTGAAATAATTTAAGAACTTTTTTGTTGAATACTGGGTAATGTTTGAAACTATTTGAGACATATTTTGAGAATTGCATAATCTCTAGAACAATTTGGAAACATTTTTTTGAAGCACTTTGTATTACTTTGATGTACTGACTGGAACTTTAGTATTATGACCATTGAATATTATTGATATAGATTGCTGCCATGGAAACACTCACCTCTTCTTGATAATTCACATAAACAGTATTGAAGATATGGATGATTTGCATCTATTGACTGGGCTCTCTTTATGGATTGTAACATTAGTAATAATTTACCTGTGAATTGGAACAAAAAGAAGACAAAAGTCTGAATTTGGGAGTGTAAGTGGCTCATACTCTTCTTCGCAAAAGAAGCCATTTCAGACTATATTTGTACATCTTGAATAAGTATATTTACCTTTCGAGTTCTGTGATTTTATCCAATCAAAATTCTAGTGTAACACTTTACCTATTTTTATGAATTTTTCTGTACTTTTTATGATAGTTTTGGACCAAATTGACATTACTCTTCATTGTCTATATTTTTTGAACAAAACTATGGAAAAAATGAAAATAAATTGTCTAGATCTGGAAAAAAAATGTTTGGGGTATATTTCATACAGTTGACAAAAATTTACTTTGGCACTCAAAGGGTTAATATTCAGTTTTTATGAATTTGTTTCAAAAACACTGAACATCACGTCACCAGTGGTTCACTGAATAAACAAAGTAAATTTCGAAGTCAATATATTTAAGACTAAAGTTAATGACAAATTTGAACTATTACATACAAATGGTGCCACTTCACTTAAGATAATTGAAATTGTTGACGACAATAGTACAATTTTAATATGAAGAAAAGCTAACTGACATGTGATGTTCTACAAAGATTGCAATGACGAAAATACAACCATCATTGGCATAGAAACTAATCAATTTTACATGCCACTGATGTAACATTCTGACTGCAAACTGACTGATTAGGTCACACCAATCTTACCTTTCCTAGAGTAGATATCAAAAGCTAAGAAATGAGTTTCTATTTTTCCTGATGCAAAGCTCTGTAATGGTTTCAAGAAGTGAAGTGCCTGCTCCAGAGGGTTCTCAACCTGTTTCCAAGAGAAAGAATACGGAATGAAACGAGATTATATGAATCTGGGAGAACATTGCATGCTTGATGGAACATTTAGAGTCAGTCAAAAGACCTTTATGGGCAGAGGAAAAGTTCAATATATTGTACCGGCATTTAAACATTGAACAAGTTAGACTTCAACATGAAAAACTCAGAATCACAAGTTTAGGTATGAAAATTTAAAAACTTCCAGATACGGAAAAGAGAAGTATGTGGATGTCATATGTTACGAGTAATACATTATGATGATCCACTGGTGACTCAATGCATCTGGCTACAATACACGAATAGCCAAAATATTACAATATTTAAAGATCACGATTGGGTCCCTCTGGTTGGAAAAAGATAACAAATATTATGAAGACACTTTGCAATACCCTTTCAAGTTTTTCTGGAAGCAGTTCCTCTTCCTTGGGACCATCAAGTTCAGCATCATGTTTGTTTTTCTGTTGTTTACTCTCAGCCGTCTTCTCCTCCTCTTTCCGCTTCTCTTCAGCTTTCCTCCTCTCCGCTCTCCTCTGCTTACTCTTGAGTTTCTTCAGTTCTTTAGGTGTGAGGTTTTCCGTGTCTATTTCTTCCGTTTTGCCGGAATCCATGACAGGGTGGTCATGGAGATGCACATACACCTTAGGAAAACAAATTGTTTGAATGGATCTTTGAGCATTCATAAAAACCTTCCAACATCTCCTACAACATTCACTTTTTCAGCTGTACCAAGAATTTCGATTCCAAGATCAGTTGTGAATGTCATAAAACTATACACTGACACAACAATGTACATGTATCGCTGTCGTGAGATGTTTCCCACCCATAATTGTGAAACACTGCAGCAACACTTGCCCTCTGAAGGTAGATTTTTCAATGTAATTTTGCAATCTTAACAAAAGTGACATTGCAAAGCATCATGCCTTTGCTACAGTACTGTGTACACAGAATATGTTTATCAGGATCAAAAGGTTTGCCTGTAAATATTGTTGACTAACCGCTTACACCACAGTATGATAGGGACGTCACAAAAAACATCAAAATTCAGTTACTTCACCGGACTTCATATGGCAAGATGTCATACACATATTGAACGGTTTCATGGTCATATAACTAATATTTGCCAATCACACTACATACGAGAAACAAGAGTTTGATGCTGACTGGTTGGAAAATTGTTCCACATTATCTTACGATGTTCTTACTTCTATTGCAACTTTGGCCGCCTCAAAGTAGAACGGATGATACCTAATGATGTCCTCCAGTCTCAGCAACCCTACATAGGCACGCAAGGTCATCTTACGCATGCAGTACGTGTGAAAGTCAAACTGGTCCTCTATGATCTCAGAAAAATGCTGCAATAAGGGTGGATAAACGTGGTGTTAAAAAAGTGTGAAGATTTCAGATCAAGTGTGGTTGTGTTGTCTTACGTAAAGTGACCTTGTGTAAATTATTTCTGAAGGTTGGTGTTTTTTGGCGTTAAACCTTCACTTCTTAGTACCAGTATGACCCATTCTCTTTTCATCAGTTTTGTTAAATCTTTGATGGTTAACAATTTGTTAGATCACAGAAACTCAAACAAAGAATATTTTGATAAACCTGAAATGATTTGTATGATTACATGTCAAAAGGAAAGGATTATGCATCAAATAAAATGGGAAAAGCTGGAATTCAAAATATTAATCATTTTTCATAAAATCTGATTTGAAATTCTTATCAATGACTTACTCTATCCAGTTCGTGACATTTCTTTAACGCTTCACCATATTTATTAAGGCGTTGATATGCTCGTGCACATTCTATTTGAAACCACATACACTGCATCTCATTGAGGTTTTCCATGGCCGAAACTCCTTCCTGGCAATGCACAACAATAAAGAAACATTTATGTTTGTTATGACTACTTATTAAATGACACAACTTGCAAAACACTGATACTCAAATCTGACCTTCTGACCGTACGTTTCCTGTCTGGCTGAGCAATGCATTACTGAGAGCTATGTGTACAGTGTTTAAAAAAGTTATTCTGGACGGTTTATATCTACCACCATGAAATCAATAGGTGGAAAGCAAGCTCAATGATCCGAGACTGAAACTCTATCACTATCATGTTCTCATGATGCACGGCACAACAGACAATGACCATCATTTGGTAGTCCATTATGCCAAACCCAAGTGGCACACAAATGAAGTACACTTGTCTCTGATGGTTTCATGCACTGTTACATAGGGTTGGCTCAGTTTCAATAATATAGAGACTGAATAAGAAGATACTAAAATGTTATGTATAAAAGGAAACCATCCCACATTTGATGGTAATTTCACCTTTTGAGCCCATGCAAGTAATTGGCAACAAATATTTTGATTGCTCAACAAACAAAAGTTACAATATACCATACAAGATTCTAACCTGGGTAATTAAAATGAAGTCATATGGCTTACCCTGGTGAACTTGGCACACATTTCTTCAGCCGGTTTGATCATATTTGCCCTCAGCATGTATTTCGCACACTTGGAATTAATGTACCTATCAGCTGTGTCCTGAGACTGAGCTTCATCAAGACACTCTACAGCTTCCTTCAGATCTCCAGCATGCTGCAATCAACAGAGATGATTTATTGTTAACGTTGGTTTTTACTATTTTTCCTGATATTGCATATTATGAAAGATGTCCTGGTAAACACACGATACATGTCCATGTATTTGAACTTGAAAATGTTCAGTTTTCATAAACATAGGGCCAAAGTCCCTGAAGCTACTATAGACATGGATACAAAATTAAGTATTTCCTGACTGTATGAAATTATCTCACTAAGGTCATCCTAGGGACATGTAAACCAAATATTAAAGCTGTCTGACCAGCGGTTTTGAAAAACAAGCGACTCAACAGTTGACAGAGCTCTGCTGTGTTATGTCGAGATAACCTTTTGTGACACATGTATTGATGAAGAAGGTGGATATCTTTGATAGCTCATTTCAGGATGGCCTGACCAAAAATGGAAAAAAATTCCGTAAAAATACAGATTTGCATATTTCATCAGACTATATTAGTCTATAATAGCAAATAAACGAGAGTTAATTACATTCTAATTAAAGTAAACAAGACTTGCTTAAATCAAGATTTACGTCATAAAAAAACAGCATATCTGTCAGGTTATAAAGAATCTTGAGCTGGTTATCTTTTAATATCAGTATTTTCATCCTCTTAACCAAGCACATTTTAACTTTCAAATTAACATTGTAAGTACATGTAAGTTCTGTTGAATAAGTTGAGACTGTACGTACTCAGAGAAAGCACACTGAAGAGACAAATGTTTGTAACTTAAGAAGTTCAAGGTCATCAAAAGCATTACAAGGAATCATGTTACACTTTCATTGCACTGTTTACACAGATTGCATAATTGCTATAAATAGCACATGAGGAATCTTACAGCCCAGCTTTACCATAAAAACCCTATCACTTTGACCACTCTTTTAATTGACCACTCTATTTTTTTCCTCAAAAAGTAATCTTATTTTATCCTTACCAGTCAACCATAAATGGAAATTAGAACTTTCTCTATCTCTATTTATTTGACCACCCTATCATGACAAACTATTATGAGCAATTTCTTTTAGATAACATAAATGGTGGTTCAGAATATATCAAAGTTGGGATTCAGGAAAGTTGCCTTTACATGTTTTAATCCTCCAAGATGGTAAGCATTTCACTATGAACTGTCAAAAAAAGTTGAACTTTCTGATAATTCCACACTAAAATTATTTTGGCTTTGATGATTTCCTAATTAATTCAATTATTTAAAATCATATCAATTATTTTTTTCTGGGTGAATTGATAGGGTTTATACAGTACAAGAATTACATACAATGTAAGTCAAATTTTGACCAAAAATGACAAAAAAATTCCTTAAAAATATACATTTGCATATTTCATCACAATTTGAACAAATCTAAGTTGGGTTATCCCTAGGGACCTGTATACCAAATAACAAAGCTGTCTGACCAGCGGTTATGAAGAAGAAGATTTTTTACCAAAAACACCTTTTTTGGCATTAATTTGCCTATTTTCAACAATATCAAAAAATTAAAAAAATTAGTTTCTCAAAATCATATTTTTCATCTACACAACAAATATCAAATCAGTAAGTACTGCGGTTCTCAAGATATTTGAGTGGACGGACGCCTCACAAACGGACATACATACATACATACATACATACATACATACATACAGACTGACGACGGACGCCGGACGGATACCCATCCCAATAGCTTCTATAGACTATAGTCTATAGTAGCTAAAAACCTTCATCTTGAGAAAGTCTGATTGTGAATTTCATCAGTCACAATGTCCTTGATAACTGTTTTTGTATGATTCTGAACTCTCATTTCGTAAGCAATACACATATAATAAATCTGTCCACTTTTCAAAGGTTTCTGTGTGCCGAAATGATTTATATGTTAAAAGAGACTACAATGGATTACTTCCAAATAAAGTTGCTAGATTTTGCTTTGTATTGCAGTACTAGGAGAGAACTTTTCTATGGCAGTCTTTGAGCAATGTTAGAAGGGCAAGTACATTCACACACGTGAAACACTCTCATCTGACATCGACGCACAGGTATACACAACGCGCTTACACCATAAGTTATGAATCACAAAGTACAATATATTTTCAATTAGTTCAGAATATGCAGGACACAATAGAGAAATTCATCACATTTTGTAACTTATCTATCAGCAGAAAAACTTATTTACACAACAGGATGATAAAATATTTGTTTGGTCCTAGATTCTGTATGGCTTTCACCAAATTGGAGTTTTAGATCTGACGGATGGTAAAACTGACGTACATGGCCTCATTTCTTCCCCTTTCATTATGATCATGTCTTGCATGTGTTCTTCCATTTATGGCACAGGGTGCATTTCATTGGTTACAATTAAAATTGCCTGGGTTTTAGAAACAACAAAATACGCATCCTTTACTGAAGAGAGAACACTGGATGACGTGCAATGTGTTCATCTACATACCTTGAAGATCTTCCCCTTGATAACAAATAACTCTATAAGAGTTGGTGTGTGTTCCAGCGCCATTTCAATATACTTCAGCGCTAATTCTGTTTTTCTAAGGTAATCATAGTGTTGTGCTAGGTAAAATAAGGTCCAAAGGTATGCTGTCGGTGCCTCCAATACAATATCTGGATTTTCAAGATCTGCAGTTTGGAAAGAAGAGAATTTGGTCAAAGATGGTAAAATTACTTTTCAGATCAAAGAAACTATTAAAACTACTAAAAGATGTTAAAACCAAGGGACACTGTAGTTCACAGGATAATGTTGTAAGGACAATGGCACTGATTCTGTGACCCTCTGTCTTCTTTACTCAAAAATAGTCCCACTCTGAAATGGCGATATAAAATACTGTGTCAGTTAAGCTTTGAAATCGGCTGTTCTGCTGTCTTTTGGCTCAGGTTGTCTATCAGTATCATGTGATCATGGCATGATAATTCATGAGATCATGAAAGTATACGTGTTGTCAGTAATTTTTTGTCCGTATACAATATCTTTGGATGTAAGTGAATATTTGAAAGTGATTGAAAGTTTGAGTGGTGTTCAATATTTATACATAATTGAGCACAAATTGGCATTTACAGCAGATAACATGGGTTGCTCGAGTATAAGCCCCTCCTCTGGTATAAGCGCAGTTTTGTGCTGCCTAACTAGGGGCTTATACACAGACTTGTACGGTAGTCTAGGAGTCAAGCTGGTCTCTCTTGCTCAATTTCAGGTATAGAAAGGTGGCAGCCGTGTACTCCACAATTAGCACACTATTTTGAATTGCATTAAAGTTAAAATTTCACAATTATAAACATTCTGAATGAAAAGCAATTCAATGTATAACATTCACCTGGATTACCATGCAAACTTTTTCCCATCTTTGAAACCTACTGTTTTCAAATGGAAATTTTAAAACGTTTTTTTCAAAGAGTACAACTTTTTTTTAAAGTTCTTACCTTTCGGACTAAACGTATAGTTCTTTTCCAATGAATCAAGGTAACTTAGTGCCAACTTCTCTATAATTTGTACTTTTTCACTGTCTTTGTAAAGTGACTTGAGGTTGACGAAGAGCGGTGGCACTCCTTTATGGATTGCTCTTCGGAGGTATGCATCTATGAGACCTTCAAATACATCTCCTGAGAAAAATCGAACATAAATGTAAAATTATACAGCCAAGTAATATTTACTGATTTCTCCCAAACAGGCATCTCAGTGCTGAAAATTGCAAGATCCGATCTTTCCTGAAGAGCAGGTATGGAAAGATGTATGTCACATGGTCTTTCCGTGGAAAGGCTTATTTTACTGATAAGATTCCATAAACTTGTAAAATGGCAAAGAAAGTAAAGGAAATTATGGGCAAGGGGAATAATGCAATGTACACTGGGTGTGAGAACACATCCATTTCAGAGAAGATCCCTTTGAGTATGATGGGGTTGGCATCATTTCAATCACAAATCAAATTACATCCTTCATGCGGGCATTCAGCCAAAAACTAAAAATATTGTGTATCGATGTCAAACGTCTTGTAAGAAAAGCACGAGCATGATCAAAGGAACTTCTTCACAGATTTGAGATTTGTCAAAAATATTTATTTAACATGTCCCTAAAATAAGCTACACAAACAAAGGATTCATGTAAAAAGTCCTTAGTGTTTGCCTATATTATAAGAAAAAATTTACCTTTTGTGAAGTTCAGTGCTAGCCTCCTTGGAGCTTCAGCACGTGGATACAATGCCCCTATTTTCTTGTATAAATCTAGTCTCTCTTCATCATTAGCTGGCCGCACAGCTTTCTCCAAGCATGAGTAATACTCATGATTCTCTGGGTTCCTGGCTGTCAAGTCGTGGTACAGTGCTTCTGCCTCTTTGAATTTGTTAAGTTTAAGATTCAGCTCAGCTGTCACAACAGAAGAATAAATACTGCAATTCAGTGATTATCTCTCAAGTATATCTTTCCTCTGATCTATAGTAAGGTGTGGTTTCATGAGGAAGCTATCACTTTCATGTTGAATTCTCCTTTCTTGATTTGACTGGAAATAGAAAGGACTGTAATACCCTGTCGCGATTTTTTATCTTGGGCTGTGAAACTACAAAGAAAGACGATAGGATGACTGATGTGCACCAGAGAAATCTGGTTTAGCAATATTATGGACAGATTTAGACTTGCGCGTATGTGCCGTTCACCCACGCTGCTAACTCTTATATGTTCATATTTCACTTTCTGAACATGGCGCCTGATATATATATATATCACATGCTAATCAATCCAATTCCTCCAGTGGGCTTGTCTACGCTTTCAGATTTCACTCAGCCAACTGTGTTGGAATACAGTAATGGAAAACCATCCTGACAATATTCACAAATATCAACGGTTAGAATTGCCCCATCATGGGAATTGTTATAGGGGCAAAAGTGGAAACAAAATATTGTGTTGACTTACCTGAAATTTCTTTGATGGCTAGTTTATCACAAATTTGATTTTCATACTTGTTAAGGTGATCCAAGGCTTCCTGGTACACACCAGCTTCTCTCATTACTTCATTCTGATACAGTAACATTTCACTGTGCTCGTAGTCATACTGTTTTGGCTGCAAGCGAACACAGATTTTTGTTAGTCAAGTGAGTTCAGATCTTTTCTCTTTAGGTCAGCGACTCATTAACCATAAGAGATATCCATGTACTGCAGATTCTGACTATATAAAATCAAAGGAAGAATCTAGTTTAATACTATTCAAAGAAAAGGCAACTGAGTTAGTCACTATATTTAGGAATGTGACCTTAAAACTTTGGTAGTCTTTGTTGCAAAATTATAATTTCTAAAATTCAAACCAAAATAAAAGTACTGCTCAATGGCTTACTGCTTTTCAAACAGAAGTTGGTGGGCTAATTGCACTTGCATGAAGTTCACAGCAGAAAGGCTATGGGGAAACTGAGAACTGCACACCTTGGAGATATCTTCAGCTTTCCCATTGAGGCTCGGGAATGTCGGAAAATGGATTTTTTGGAAATACTGTACACTGCTGGTATCTGGGTCCCTTGAGAAGACTGCCATGATATGTCCGGGAAAACTCCAGCAAAACAACTCAGTAACCTGGTACAATTTACTATTTTCAAGTCCCCGTCAAAAACTCTTATCTGTTACTCACTGTTTGTGTCTTCCTGTACTCTTCAAGGACTTTCATTGCCATGTCATATTCTTTGAGTAAATGATAAGCCATGGCGTAACCAATCCATGACACTCTCTGAGCTGGTCTCAGTTGTAGCAACTGAAATCTTGTATCCTATAATATGCAAAGGTTTATATTGTCATGTCATGATTGCTAGATTTCTCTTTTGAATTCAAAATAGCTAATCTGGGATGAAGTAAAAGTTTGGGTCAGCGTTTTGTTTGAAGTAAAATATGCCTTGAGGACAGATATTCAGACTCTCAAACTTTTACAATTCTCATTCAGTCTATCACTTTTGGGGCTCATTTTGAAGCTCACGGAGTAAATAAATTTTTTAACAGCTTATTTTATTGACAATCATAAATTTTATGCCCATACAGTTAATAAAGCAATGGCGGCAATTTAGAAATTCAAATGTCAGCAAATATATTGTAATTGTTTCTCTAGTACCAAATTTTGCACACTGACCCCCGACTTTTTACCCGATTCCAAAAGTGAATGGTTAAAATTTTCTACATAAAGTTTGATTGGAAGTGTAAGTCTTTCAATATTAAGCCTAAACTATCTCAATGGAGTGATTTACAGTACAGGTATTGCTCAAATAGTAAGGAATTCATTAGTAAGCAATGCTTTGAGCTTTTGTCAATATCATAATTATTGATGAAAACAGCATACGTCTGAAGATGTTTTATTGGACGTGTCCTTCAAGAAAACATTTGTCAATCACAGTAAATGATGAGAGTGAAAAAAAAAAGAATCTTAAATAATTCTGGCTATGGTGATTTAGTAATGGTCAGAAAACAATAAAATCTCTTGAAGTTGAGTAGTGGAGAATTACAAGCTCAACAGACCTAGCTCAGTGTGACCTACCTGAGCATGACGTACAAAATGTGCTTTGTATTCACAGATAGGTTTTGTATTCACTCAGCTATCCTACCACTTACCCTGTATCCTTCAACGTCTCTCATTTGTATTTGTAGTAATGACAAGTCACGCAAAATTTGAATATTTTCCTGTAATTTGAATACACAAAAGAACTCATCACAATTTACCATGTAAAGCAAAAAATACAAATTATGACCGATGACACCAAGTACTGAATTTTGAGTTTCATTTCATTTATGATCTTTGCACATCTCCAGGTAGTGAAAGCAATCAGCATTTCTTCTGAGACATTTCCATCAAATAATTGTTTCATAATGCCGCACAGCGATCAGGTAAAATAATTTCCTTGAAGCATTCATTTGTATGATCTGGGGTGGTTTCTTCGACAAGACGACTTATTCATTTTGTTATGTAACATCACTGAAGATAGATGGGTTCCTTATTGATGGAGTTCAGCTCTAACTTGCCTAAGGGAAACTAATTCTTTCAGTATGCAATGTTCAGAGCCCTATGAATAAAACACACGCATTTGGAGGCTGCTGACTAGGTAACTGCAGTCACAGGAGGGCATTCACACATTCCGTGTCTATCACATGTCTATTAAACCTTTGGTGTTCTCCCTAGAGGAGCTTAATGGTTTGTGACCACTGCCCTTAAACTTAGGAAAGATTTGGAAATCATTAAAATGACAGTAACTTTTACAGATATGCAAATTGGAATGTTACCAGGAACTCCAAGGGAAGATAAAGCCTGTGAATTTACTGATCATTTTCTGTCCTTCAAAAGATGTAAAGCCAATCAGAACATGACATTGATTTTCAAATATCTCTGGTAAAAATGACATCATGACAACTTCAAAAACGCATGCACCATCAATTTAATGCAACACCTGTTCTTTTACTATTTTAACCCTTTTCCTGCCAAGTCGGTGAAAATCCGCTTGAAATTCGGTGTAGCTAGAATCTGAGCAGCCACGGCCGTTATCCTGCCAAGGCGGTGGAAATCGGGCTACTTTTTGGTACCCCCTTTCCTGCCTAGTCGACGGAACTACGTGTAGCAAACCCTTGCTCGCGCTAGGGGTCGTTCGAGGACAGGTTTTGGGCGAGGAACGGCGTTTGCTCTCGAAATGGGTTCACAGAGAGTCCAACGACAGGGAAAGGTGCGGAAGCTACCCAGCCAGTCCCCCACCCCGGTGGGGGACTGGTTTTTTTTTGGGGGACGAGTAGCGTACTTGGCAGGTTAGCACGTTGACGTATTCTAGCGGAGTTTGGGGTAACTTGGCTCTGAGGCACTACATAGATTGCGGCCGAAATTGACCGTCTCGGCAACGCTAATCTGTAAGGCAACCGCCTAAGACCGCCTCAGCTGGCGGTGCAATTTTTTGCCAATGGTGCGAGACGAAAATCACGGACTTGGTCCTGATTGACGGGAAGTGCGGACGGATTTGACGGACTCGGCTTTCTCGAAGGCAACCGCCTAAGACCGCCTCAGCTGGCGGTGCAATTTTTTGCCAATGGTGCGAGACGAAAATCACGGACTTGGTCCTGATTGACGGGAAGTGCGAACGGATTTGACGGACTCGGCTTGATTAGTCCCTGACATGGAACTGATCTGAACGGACTTGAGCGACATTTGTGAAGGGTAACCACCGCTTTTAACCGACTTGTTACCTTCTCGAAAAGACTACCCACTCAGATGTCGGACGTTGTCGGCTGCACTTGGCTCTAGACGTTCAAGCCGTGCAACGAAACACACCGCCTCAGCCTTGCCATTCAGGAACATGGCCTCAAATTTGATACCATTGTTCACCGACTTGGCGGCTGCGGTTAGGTGCGTGAACCGTTGTTCACCGACTTGTTACGCCTATGTTGTCCCTGTGAAGTTCGGCTAACGGCCGAGTCTAACGGGAGTTGGCAGACCTGTGTTTGGGTTATACCGTAGTATGACCGACTCAGGTAGAGGTACCTGTCGGTATATTCCGAGTTTTACGCACTCGGGCGTCAATGACGGGTCGTCATCACCGCTGATGACGTAGACGTGCTGGCCACGTTATTTGAAGGAGCCATGTTTGCCCAACGGACGAGGCCGAGACAGCCGTTGACAATTTTGGCATCCTTCATCTTTGACCGCCTTAGTTGGGTAAGCCGCTCGGCAGGCGACGGTTATGACCTAAACAAGCCGCTGAAGCACTGTTCGTTGCCGTACAAGAACGAGACGGCCAGTCCATTACTGCTTAATGGGCAATCTGTCGGGTTGGCTTGTCACCGACTTGGATGACAATACGCCCTGCGCAGGCGTACTTAGAAGGGACATGAGGTTAAAGATACGGGTTTCCCACCCGTACTAAACATGGGCTTGGGGCAACGTCCTTGGGTGGCAGGTGCGCATGCCACGTACCCAGCTGGACGGAATGTCAAGTTGAGATGCTAATGACATTGACTATGTTATGCTAAGTGCTCGATTGATTTGCATCGCAAATGAGTATTATTAGCATATCAAATGGTGCGGACAGGCAATTTACATGACGGGTAGGAATGTCAGCGCCGGTTGGTGGACTGATTGCCGTAGGTCCATTATAATAACAGGTGGATGCATATATTAACACCCCTGCGTCCAATCATGTCCAGGGCTTTGTTTCCCTGTGGCTTTAAAAGGGAGGGACCTGCTAGTCTGTCGACACTGTTCCAGACATGAGCTTGACGGACCGCAAAAGTTTTCTGAAGGCGAGCAGACGACTGAAGCTCAAAGATGCAGAGTCTCCGGGCGGTAGTGGTAGCGATCGTTGTGATGTCCCTAGTAAACGTTCTAAGAAGTCGGGCAAGAAACGCTCCCGTAAGGCGAAGCCATCTCCGGCTGAAAAACCCAGTGGTAAGCGTAAACGTAAGACCGATCGTTCTGCCGATGAGGATGATGACGGGTCACCGGTTGCCAGTGGTTCTCACCCGGCTGCTCCGGGAGAGACTACTTCACCTGCAGAGACTACATCTGCTCTTGTGGGAGATACTTCACCTGCACAGACTACGTCTGCTGCTGCTAGTGAGACAGTGAGTAATGAGATGGCTGATGCCATTGGTTCTCCCCCGGCTGCTCCGGAGAGACACCACCTGTTGCTACTATGAGCCCTCATCCTGCGTCAGGAGAGGTTCCTGTGCCCAGTGCGAAAGAGCTTGAGTCCTCGTCATCAGCAGAGGCTGCCGAGCCCGCTCCTGCCATAGTTTCGTGTGCTGCGATGTCCCCGCCGAAAAAGATAGTGCGGAGGGTTCGTTATCAGGATAGCCCACCTGATTTTGAGCCAGATATGATCCTTGATGCCGCTACGGGCGAGTTCAGGCCCAGACGCCCAGACGACGGTGATATCACCGCTGAGTCCGACTCGGAGGTTGACGAGGATGCGGCAGAGGACGATGACTTTTATGACAGGCAGTACGTAGGTGAGGCAAGCTCTGACGACGATGATGACGTTGCTGCTGTGTTGGCGGAGGACGACACACCTCCTGTCTGGCGTATGTCGGAGACTACCGATGCTAATATATTTGAGGAGACCGATTTTGACCATGAGAGAGGACCGACTTTCACCTTGCCCAGCCACGCCCGTGAGCTCGATTACTTTTTTAAGTTTATTCCAGCTACACTGATCAGATTGGCCAAGGACGAGACTAATAAATACGCCAAATTCCACCAGCGACATATCGCTAGGAAAATAGATAAATACTGGCGTAACGCTGACTACCGAGAGGTGCAGGCGTTCATTGGCGTCTTAGTCTGTATGGGTATCGACCGTAAATCATCAGTGGAGGATTATTGGTCTAGCGATCCCTTTCTGAGAAACCAGGGTATTTCTACTGTGATTACCCGCAGTCGCTTTCAGCAGCTTATGCGATACTTTCATCTGGCAGACCCAGAGAACGATCCACGTCGTGATCCTGATGAGGCACGCCGCCGACGTCGGTGTCAGGAGGATCCCCTGTATAAAATCAATCCATGGATGGAGCCCATAGTTGACCGTGCGTAAATAATTATAAGATGGGTAGAGAGATCTCCATCGACGAGGGCATGGTGCGATTAAGGGCCGTTCTAAATTTAAGCAGAGATTACCGCATAAGCCTGATCGAGACGGTTTCAAGATATGGCAGCTGTGCGACTCCACCACTGCATACATAGCTAACTTTGCACCGTACCTAGGTGTGAAATATCGGGATCGGACTGATGGGAGACGGCAGGAGCGAGGTGTGGTGAAAAGAATTACGATGGAGCTGGTCCAGCCATTCTGTGGATATAATCACAGCCTATTCTGTGATAGCCTGTTTAGCACGGTCGTTACTGCTAGAGAGCTGATGGAGACCGGGATCTACATGGTCGGGAGTTTCAACCGCCGTAATCGTCGCACCATGCCCCTCAATTAATTCCGCCGGGTAAGAGGAAGCGCCTTCCTCTGTCTGTTGGGGATATGAAAGCCACGACCAGAACGGACTCTCGTCTTAACATCACTGCTTATCAGGATAGTAACGCTCAGGTGCTGATCTTGAATACGGTCTATCCACCCTTGGAGTGCGTGCCAGTGGGGGAGGGAGACGAGCGGCGACAAGTGCCTCTGTCGCTGTATAATTATCGCCGGTACATGGGAGGCGTCGACCGAGCCAACCAGAAGCGCAAGTACTTTCACACTGGGCGCAAGAACCACAGATGGTGGACATATCTGGCATGTTACCTGATTGATGTTGCCCTGGTAAATGCATATATATGCTTCAAGCATGTACACCCTGATAGTAAGCTGACCCATAAGATGTTTCATCTGCGTGTCGGGAAACAACTCATTGGCGGTTATTGTGGGCGATCGCAGCCCAGTGTGAGAGAGGTCGAGGCCACTGTTTCTCTTGCCTCGTACATCAATCCACAAAATCAGCCGATGCACGTTGTCAGCCGTTTGGAGGGGCGGCAGAAATGCTGTAAAGTATGTAGCAGAGAGGGTAAGACCACTGCGAGCGGACGACTGTCTGAGACGTCCAAAGGATGTAGTCTGTGCGGGGTTCATCTTCACGAGGGCGAGTGTTTTGCGGCTTTTCATCATCGCATGATGCTACGAGGTAAGAGGAGCATTGGCGTGCAGACCTCTACTCACACAGCCCCGACGACACCCATCAGCAAGAGAACCCGACGTAAATAACGGACAGGGGACAGCTTCGCCTAACAGTGGCTTGACTGTATTCTGAACACGGACCATGATCACATTTGAGCACGGTTGTGCCGTTTGTTTGTGCTTTACGATCCCGCTGATTGTAAATTGAAACACGGATTATTTTGTACAATCCCCCGATTGTAATCTTTGTAACACGGACCATGCACTCGGACGTCGAGACAGACTCTGAGATTTATTATTCGGCATAATGTAAATTATTCCCGAATAAAATACTATCTATGGATCGCATATTTTCGTTTTGTTTTGTTTTGTTTAGACGGATTATTTTGTACAATTCCCCCTATTATAATTTTTGAAACACGGATCTGCCACCCCGATTGTAATTTTTGAAACACGGACCATGCACTCGGACGTCGAGACAGACTCCGAGATTTATTGTTCGGCATAATGTAATTATTCCCGAATAAAATACTATCTATGGATCGCATATTTTCGTTTGTTTTGTTTTTACCCCCACTTTCGTTTTTGGCAGATCCGTAAGGACGCTATAGTAATGGATGAACGTGCGTTGTATCACGTGGGAGGGGCACAGCCCAACGGAGGCTGTGCTCGTGAGACGTAGACGTTGTACCAACCATCTGTCGTTGGGGTTAGTGCATAGAGCAGTTGCACTGTCCAGAGCTAAGGTGGTACAAAACTGCACCTTACTAACAACTGCACAACTAACGTGTTAGGAAACGGTAACACTAACGAGCTAAGTGTTCACTGAACTGGCCAAACTACGTACACGCCTTCCTTCAATGGCGGAACTATGTCGTTGACACTACGTCAAAGCAGACTGCAATGTGCGACTCTTCCAAGTCGTTCAAAGTACGTGGCCAAGTGACACAACCCAGGGGAAACAGGACAGGTTTGAGGGTGCTCCCGCACCCATAGCACTAACCCCTGGGTCTTCTACTAACCCACGAGAGAGGTGACGTTTCCCCGGTGTGGCCGTGCGTGCCGGCGAACGAGCTTTACTTCCGCGAAAGTAAGCTAGAAAAGGGCATAAAAGTGCACGTCCCAGGGGCAAACAACGCCCGTGACCTCGTCATTTTCTGGACACACCTCATCAGCGGTTGCCCCTCTATACGGGCATGCAAAAATTTTGAAGTCTAACACGTATATGGTCGGTAATCGTACCCCGAAAATGCGGTATTTTCCCGCCAAATGCCTGGCAGGAAAGCGTGCAGGAGAGCCTATCTTCTGTAGACACGGAAAAGGGGGCCGGTTTTGACCGACTTGGCAGGATAACCGGACAGGGGCGCTCGGCAGGAAAAGGGTTAACAGAGTGACTCATTCAGCTTAGCCCGGTCTATTTCAAAGTATGAATCATGTAGGATAAGTGAAATGCTTCATCAGACAGAGTTGATCATAAGTCTGAACCTGGCAAAGCAAACTTACCTTATCCCATTTCAGTGCATTGCGATAACACTTGATGGCTTCATCATACTTTCTATCTGACCTCTGCAGCAAGCCATAGACATGCCAGCATACGTGACTTTGCAAATCATTGCGAAGACCTTTTCTGACGTGATCATAGGCTTCTTCTTTCCGACCGAGGCAATTCAAGGTGAGACCCTTCATTGCAAGGGTTTCTGAAACAAATGAAGAATTAAAAAAAAGCATGCAATAATTGTCATATTTTTAAACACAGCATATTGTGGAAACATAAATATTTCCGTTGAAAATATTTCTGCGACGTTTATTTACATCATGTATAACGGTAGTCACATTAGAGCATAACGATCTATGATATGACCTGTGTGGGCCTATTTGAGTCTTTATTGAGGTTTCTGGACATACATACATTGAGTCAGCCAATAGTATGTGTACTAATATATACAATTTTCTACAGTCCGTGGTGCATGAATTTGCTTCAGAGAGCATTTTATATAGTGCAAATCAAACAAAAACATGAATGATCGAAAATTAGCTTTGTTAAAATCGTGATTTCATAGGACCTTCCTGAACCAGTAGTTATTGCTATTTACTGCATGATTTTCAAACCATATCACGATGTAATTCCTCAAGTTGGCTACATTGTCTGTAAAACGATTGAAGCTGGCTGGTAGTTAAGTACTTTTGGATACAATTATCAATTCATATTAAGCCTACAAACAGGAATGCTTCGCCACTGAAGGACAAAATTCCAAGTCTGAGTTGGTTAAAGGCATACTGTCACCTGTTTCAATTTTGCCACAGTAACCATGGAAAGAGAAAATCTAACCAATCACAGATTTTAAGCGGGTGGCCTCTTTTTAAAAACAGCGCCCTCACATGGGCATTTTGAATAGCAAGGAATGCCCCTTTGACCATATATAGGCATATTTAGATTACAGGTGACTGTATACCTTTAAGCCTATACAGTACAGTCCATGCAGAACCCGTCACTGGTGCGAGAACAATGCCTGCATAAAAAGTGCATTGTGCGCGCACGAAACGAGCATCATTGCCAGCAGTATGCGGGCAGATAAAGTGCAGTGTGCCCGCAGTGTGCGGGCACGATTCGCGCATCGTCACTGTGCGGGCATTGTTGCAATGTGAGGCACATTCACACCTTGACCTTGAATGTATGGCTGAGTTGAACGCTGTTGCATGAGAATGTAAGTTGTAAGAGTTTCATTCTTGTGGACAAAAATTGCAACAAGTGGACGTACAAGTGGCTACTGTAGTGCTGGGTTTTGTCATCGGCTCAGCCGAACTTTGACCCATTGCTGATTGGGTGGGAGTTGCGACGTTTAGTGTCATTTACAAATACTAGTACGATTTTAGGCCGGGGTAAAGTGAAAACTCTTTACGTACAATGCATGATCTGTTACTGTGAAATTGTTACTCTGACTTGGTGCGCTGTGAAGATCGAGTCCGATCGAAAATTATCGAATTTCTCAAATAAAGATGACATCACTGGTCGCGAGACGTGGTGTTGAAGAAACTGAGTGAGGCTGTGATGGTGACGATAGGTACATGTAAGTTGTTGCCATAACCTAACGCATCGTAGAAGACAAGTCAACACAACAATAAAAATTCTTGATCTGTTTTCTAT
The DNA here is from genome assembly GCF_041260155.1 of Ptychodera flava. Classification (NCBI taxonomy): domain Eukaryota; kingdom Metazoa; phylum Hemichordata; class Enteropneusta; family Ptychoderidae; genus Ptychodera; species Ptychodera flava. The sequence goes on along the minus strand of NC_091931.1, from coordinate 38,893,129 downwards.
TTTTCAAAATGTGTACTTTATAACAGGAAGACGATTTATCATGGCAGAAGTGAATGCCTGTGAACTTGAATCACTCTAGTCTATACGAGCTCATATTCTTTTTTTCAATTGTCAAAAAAGACGATTTAGAACTAAAATGCTGAACTTCTGTGACCAGTTTCACGGCTTTCTTCCTGTTTTTCATGCCTAATCGTAATCGTGACTCTCATTTTCGGTTCACATTATCATGTTTATGCCATACAATTAAATGAAAGGAGGTCAGAAATTACGTTTGTTGCTTACTCCCCTGTAGCGCGTCATACTTTCTCGATATACAGTAATCGCGGTCCCTCTATCACAATGATATTACCGGTATGTACATGCAGGTGAGGTTGTTTTGTGTGACGCCTGGAAAGACCAAAATTCTACAAGACGCATACTCTTATATGGTTTGGTTTTTCCTTTCGATGTACGGAACGATTGAACTGAGAAGCACAAAAATCGCGATTGAGGTTCTGCTTCGTAAACCTGTCCTCGTAAATTTCAATGATTTCACAAGCCGAACGTCTCTATCAGCATTTTTTCTAGCCAACTATCGCATTAGTGGCACAAATAAAATGATTAATGTGAGTGGAGTAAACTGACCATGTTCGTAAGTAATAACTTGAATTTTCTCCACAGACATGAAAACAAAATATTCGTTTTGGGCGACAGCGCTCGACTTGTTTTCTTGCCGATCATGCCGAAATCTCAATGAAGTTTTGATACGTTCCTCGGATATTCCGTACGAAAAATATTAAATGGACAACATGGTAGTCGATGTAGAGAAAGTCATGATCATCATACTGCCAACGCAATCATACAAACTACGGTGACGCCGCGTAATTTTTCATCGCCACCGGTGCTTCACGATAAAGTCCAACATTAAAATTTGTTTCCCGGGTCATTACGACCATCTGAAAAAAAAAAAAACTACAAAAAAATACGGCTTCTGCTTATATTTTACATATGAGCTAATACCCGATAAGGTCCATTTGTCAAATTGTTCCCATGCACTCCGAACGAAATCGGGGCCAAAAATCTTGAAAAAATATCACGTCTTTTTTGTGATAATGTCAGACAATACCATGCCAAAAAAGTCCGATATTCAAAAACTGTTCCAACCCAAACTTTTTAGTGACGAAAACTAAAACACTGTGCCAGTTTCTGATAGTATTTTCCGTTCGAGTCGACACCTGACGAACCGAATTTCAAATGTTTCCCGCCCCCAACTATTTGCTGCAGAAAAATATGTCTTTTTCATGTCGTGTTTTACGTTGATCAAATCAAGCTCTGTAAAATACGCGCGGTGCAGTGTGTTCTAAATCGTACTCCGACTCTGAACGTTATTAGTATATCACAGTGAAGTCTATTACGTCACCACAGGTCTTCAGTGTCGTTTTATTTTGTGACAGACAGTCGTTCGGGCGACGACATTCCCTCCACATCGAATAATACATTGAGGTACCAGAAGAACGACATTGTGAACAAAAGCTTGGGGCCGAAACGGGAAGAGTTGCCCGGGAAACACGTCAAATTTTGCTACACTGTCGTCCAGATGACCTTGAAGACGACGTGGGTTGCAATCGCCACCCAGAGCAGACATTGTCCTCGGCCTATTCAATAGCGTCTACGCACCAATCAGCATGATCAGGCGATGGGTCACAAAGGTCATCGAAGTATGCAACAATTTACAGTAAAGATTCGCGTCGGCATGATTGTTTAAATAATTGCGATCACATTGCTGGTGTATACTATCAAGTTCGGAAACACTTTTAAAGGAATAAATATTTTTTTTTACAAAAATAATTCCGTAATTTTTTGAAGAAATCATAAATCCACGAACTTAACGTTTCGAATCTGCAAGTGGGTTATTGTTTAGATGAACTCAACCACGCTGAAACATGGGTACTCTTACCATTGGCGGCATTTTCCCCACTGCCAACTTCAGTCATAACTTCAGTGCAATGGGTAGTCGTAACGAAAGAACGATGTCGCTTCTCGCATCAACGTGTCAAAGAACGCGACATTTTAGTGTTGAAGTAATGCAGACGTATCACTACTTGTAGAAACACTAACGTACTGGATGTTTTTTGATAATGCATGCTGGTATCAGCCTTGATCCACGGATACATCAGCACCAAAAAATTCTCTAACTTTCCGAGGTTCGTGTTACAGTCGGTACGATTTAAAAATACTTGCGATTAAATCGTTGTTTGACGCAGTTTTAAATGTCGACAATGCATTTGACTATTCAAAAACTAAAACAAAATAAAGTCAATGTGCCACATAACAAGTTGGCCTTTTAAGGGCCACCAAATTTGAAGAAGGAATTACGAGTAAAAGTTTGGAATAATGAGACTCACACAAGGATTTCAAAGATAATGTTTTTATTTCCACCCCCTAAAAATTAAAAAATCTGAACCGGCGATTGTCTGAATATTACACCTGATTAAAACTGCAATAAAAAGTTTTGGTCGGGGCGCTAACGCGGAGATGCATGTATGACACCATTTTCACCATTCGGAGAACTTCTGGAAATGTATTGTTTATGACACATTCTCCACGGGTTATGCGATTTATTGAAGAACATGTTCGTCGTCTTTGAGTTTGCAGAATTGAATTACGTTGACAGTATATAGCCTTGATATGTATGGGAAAATGTATGGTGCGTGTTTACTCAGACAATGACAACTTTTGAGGTATTTTTGCTATTTTCATCATTTTATATGACTCAATCTTTGGGTCAAAGTGAAAGTTCGCATGTAAAATGTTTTATCGAACGAGACCGCATCGGTCAACAGTCAATGGTCTATACGTCGCATGGTCGCTATGGAAACCAGCAGTTTCCAAGAATAGCAGGCGAATTCCTCGAAGCATTATGCTCCCATGGGACTTTATCGGACCACGGTCCCACAGAGGGCTTTCAATTCGACAAAATGGAATTATTCACGTTTTTTGTCTGTCACTTCTGAACGTCAAATACATGTTGACCACGAAATTACTTCAGTCAAGTCACTTCAATTTGTAAATTTTGGTACATTTACATTTCAATGTATGTTTGACTCGTCACGAAACAAAGGTCGCAGTTCTGGTCCAAGGACGTTCACGCAGGGGTGCACTATCGACTCAAGTCTACCCCGAAAATTTTGAACGTTTTTTAAAGCCGATAGATGCAAGTTGCTGTGAAGACCAGCAGCCCCAAAACTGACAGAAAGAGTCTCAGATTTAATAGTATGTATCGCATCGATATAACTTTTTTTTTAAAAAATGTTATGCTTTTAACTTTCTACACTAAACTGGAGGGACGGTACATCGTAATACAATACAGGACCTGTATAAATGTTTAGAACTTCTGTCGTCATATTTCCCGGTCGGATAAAGCCGCCTGCTTTAATTCACCGAAGCCTAGAATTGTATTTTACACGATGACTACATTCGGGCTTAGCGGTAGCCATATTTGCTTGGAAATGCCCAATCGGACAGGGCATGCAGTTTGCAGTCTGGATACTTTCGCGACTTCTAGGTCATTTTGGAACTGGGTTTTCTCGTTTCACATTCTGGCATCTCAGTGCCTGGTTTAGTCGTAGAGTGTACTACTGACCCTCTTTCAACACAGTGCATGCGTGATGGCTCAGATATTTTTGAAAAGGGACAAGCACCGGACAGACCGCGGATGTAGTTTTGTACGTGACATCCATGGACCACGGTCCCTCTACAAAACTCGGACTTGGCATCTCAGCAAAATGGTTCGCCGATTCGGCTACCTTCGAAACTTCAGTTCGATTTTTTTTTTTGCGACAAACACGGCAGAATTAGCACGAAAAATCAGTAAGCCAATGAAAACACTTGCATTTTCCTACGCCATCACCGCTGACTTTACTTCAGTATGATAGTGACTCTATATTGCTAATTGCAGTGTGTACTATAGACAGTCGGATCCAGAGCAAAGTCGTTCGTGTAATCGTAAAAAGTTCAGGACAAAAATACAAGCTGTTGATTTCAAAAACAAATTTTATTTCGATGCTGGTTGTTATTTCCTGGGCGCTCTCGTTTCCTTACCTGTGTAAAAAGGATGTGTTGTTTCAAATACAACAAATTGACCGGGAAACAATTCAAAACTTGTTATTCTTCACCCTCCCTAATATAAAATGGTTTACAATCTGGTTCTTCTATGTATCAGGTTTCGCAATCATGCTTTAGTTCATGTACGATGTCTACTATACGGCAAATTACGAATTCATTCAGAAAATTCCCCTGGCATATGTGGTCTGTGCCTGTGATATTACTAATACGTATCATGAACTTTATTTATTGTAAATGGCCACAATAATGTTCACTTGTTGCAATTTTTCACAAAGCAGGTCCAACCACGGTCTACACGTCCGTGTTCCAACCTTAGACCACGATCCGTGAGAGGTCTAGTGTCGAGGTCCAGCAGAGTTTGAGGTAGATTTCTTCAGAGCTGTACGCATACTGTACGCATGTGATAATATCTTACTGTGACCTGTCTACGACTAAGATTTTTTTATGGATTTTAGAGTTGCCTTAGGCAGACAAAGAGAGTTTGGAGCTGGTTTTAGGACTCAAGATTATTCAGTTACTCCCAGCCGCCGCTATTTCAGTTAGGCAAGTGTAGCAATGTTGTCACCGACAACTACCTTAGACCACGATCCGTGAGAGGTCTAGTGTCGAGGTCCAGCAGAGTTTGAGGTAGATTTCTTCAGAGCTGTACGCATACTGTACGCATGTGATAATATCTTACTGTGACCTGTCTACGACTAAGATTTTTTTATGGATTTTAGAGTTGCCTTAGGCAGACAAAGAGAGTTTGGAGCTGGTTTTAGGACTCAAGATTATTCAGTTACTCCCAGCCGCTGCTATTTCAGTTAGGCAAGTGTAGCAATCTTGTCACCGACAACTACCTCTGGTCACACATTTTTTGAGTTCAATAACCGCATCGTGCGGGCACATTTTGTCCAGTGCGGGCACAGTGCCCGTAAAGTGCTCGCACAGTGCTCGTAAAATGCTGGCACTTCACACCAATTGTGCTGGCATAATGCGCTTAGAGTGCTGGCATTGTGCTCGCAAAATGCGAGCACAATGACAGGTTCTGCGTGGACTGTACTGTAGATTACCCACTTTTTTATTGACAGCTATCAGCTTTTTAATAAAGTCATACATTTTCCCCCTTCTTTGCAATCTCCAAGATGTTTCAACAGCCCATTTAACAGAACACAAATTTACTGATGATCAATGATTTCTTACCTCCATGATCAGCATACTTGGGGTTGGTCAAAATCTGCTTGGCAAACTTCAGCCCATTCTTGTACTGCTTCTGTTCATAGCATTTCTGCAGGAAAACCACAAACACAATGATTAATATTCTCATTGATAATGGTGGCTCTCTATGCAAGAAAGCTGCTCCTCCCTCCCTCCCTACAACAGTAAAACAGAGGTTATTTTTGTTTGTCGTGGTGGCTCTTCACCTCTGACACCTGTACCTTGAAATAGTTTTGACCTATCATATACAGTGGTATAAAGAGACATTTTGAATTTGAATTTTTCCCAATCACGTAATTTGAGATCTCTTGCAAAACTGAATGAGCATGATGAGATCAATTGTATTTACGACAAATTTCATTCCCTCATGACCATAATAGCCATTTATTTTTTTTATTTTATTTTTTTTTTGGGGGGGGGGGGGGGTTGACTGAAAAAGAAAGCAGAATCAGCATTGATCATCTATCTTATCCACACACATCTCATCGTGAAAAGATGGTGAACCAATGAGATGTAAAGGATGACACAGCCAGCGTTGCAGCTAAACATGGCACCATAGAAGTCACACTTTGGATGTCACGAAGGAACTATTCATTTGAAAAAAAACTGCATACCACTGAAAATGTAATGGAAAATTCTGTCAATGTTTTGTAGAATTGTCCATATTTAGTTGGAACTCTTATGTCCAATTAAGGAACCGAGTTTTATTCAAGTGAGAGATGTAATCTCACGGCATTACTCTGTTGCTTAGATTTTAAAACAAATAAGGAGAGCAAAATCTCAATGTGGCTTGACCCTAGTGTCAGGCATGTGAATAAATTATCTGCACAATTGCACAATGATGGTCAGTTTGTACAGCCGAACTTATAATCAAGACATTAGAATGAATGAATGGTAATCACACACAAATGCAACAGTGAAACAGGGTTCTAAAAAGGTATTTTGAGAGGTGGGCCATCCCCATTTTTTAAGCTATCTATTCATATGTTAATAACAATACAGAAGAATACATTTTCACAACAAAAGGAATATGTAAATTGTATATCATTATGTAAATTTATCATCCCTTAGTATTTCAAAGCTGTGGAGAACATTGGTGAAGTATGAAAACTGATAATTATTCACGATAGACTTGTGTATTTTTATCCCTAAACGTGCGTCACTGTCACGTTTAGAAAAATCTTATGGCGTTCCAAAATAATATACAGTTAGTCGTGAAAGGTTCAGATAAAAACATCAAAACTACAGTCAGTTTGTTTGCTCTGAACGACAGATTTAAGAAGTGTTGTAAAAGAAACAGACTAAGCAGACGTTCAGGGAAGCTGCATTTGTAACTACCTGGTTTAGATTTATTGAATTGCTTCCTTATCACAGTAGAGATGGTAGGTCACTGCCTCAAGCAATGTGAACTAGTATTGTCAGCACCATAAAATGTAACAGTCTACAATGGAAAACATCTCCACTATGTAGAGGATGACTAAGATGACACACTGCATATCTGTGGTATATTTTTCTGTTACCTCTAATCAGTCGGGGGAAATAAGATGAGTTGTGGTAAGCTATGGGTCACATGGTATTGTAGTATGGGTCACAGCACTAAAATGACTTTGTCTTGAAAAACATACAAGAGGTCATAAGGTTGAAAATATCCTTGAATCTCCACTAGCAGTAACTTTTGATGTATTTGCCATTTTTGTTGTTTGTAAAATGCAGCTTTTTTCTACTCTTAAAATCATGTCAAAATGCCTAATTACCGCATGTCAACTGTATAGTCTGTATGTGTATAACACATGTAATGTTATACATTATTGCCTGAGAAAGTGTAGTCCAGACTAGCCCAATATGTCAACAATGATCTTGTACTAAGTGTGCTGAGTATGCAAGACTAACATTTTGCCTTTCAACATAGCATGGGAAGGAGAATACGAAAAATGCAATAGTTTTCTTGAACAAAAATAATGAAAATACAAGCATTAACCATTACACCATTTGACTGCAGTGAACATTATAATTAATGTTGTGATGCCAACATGATGATCATACATACTCTCATTATGTAGAGATGTTCACGATGATTTGGCAGACAGTAATGAATGAATTTGTCACAGAACTTTTGGCTAAGATACATATCCATAATTGTTGGAAAAAACTTGCACTAATACGGAACCCAGCTTACTGCTATCTCTGATGTGTCTGTTTGGAGCTGGCACAGGTTTTTGTTCTGCGATTCACAATACCAACAAGTCATCGTTGATGACACAGTCCCCACTTGTTAATAATGGGTACTTTGATTACATGTCCTCAGAGAGGATAGAGTCCTCTTCATTAATTAGGTCTGTGATAAAAATACTTTGATACAGATGGCGCTCAATGGCCAAGAATGAGTTCCATGGTGATGAAAACATAAAACCAATGTAGGCCACCATCCTAAAGTTCATAAAATGAGTCAACTAGGAATTAATCAACAGGATGTTGCAAAACATTTTTGCATACAATTCTAACACTTAACAGATTATCACTGGTACCATATTTCATAAAGTTTGATGCAGTATTTACAACACTATGAGATCAACATCTGTATCAAGTTTCATCACATTTGACGTTGTATTAATTTGTGGCTATATCACCCTAATTAGGAAAGTTCATTACTTATGCAATTACAAATTAATTAAAATGACACTGATAAATGTCTTTTTCAATGTTAAAGCAATGTGAGCTTTACATCGGTTAACATCTGTATAAAGTTTCATGAATTTGATGCAGTACATATTTCTTGACATATCAGCCTACTTACGAAACTTCAATAATTGACATGTTACTGCTACATGACGTGAAACAAATTGACAAGCATATGTATGAAATAGGTCAATGTCAACTTTGAATGATACTGGTGGAAATATGTCTGAGTTATGGCTCTGTATATGAAAACATCGTAATAAAATGGCTGCCTAGCGACCATATTGGATCGTATCACATAAAAAATCGACGAACATATGTATGACATAGGTCAATGTCCTTGTACCAACTTTGAATAAAATCGGTTGAGATATGCCTGAGTTATGCCTCTGTATATGAAAAAATCGTAACAAAATGGCCACACAGCAGCCATATTGGATCGTATCACAAAACAAATTGACGTGCATATCTATGACATTGGTCAATGTCCTTGTACCAACTTTGAATAAAATCGGTTGAAACATGTCTGAGTTGTGGCTCTGTACATGAAAAAATCGTAATAAAATGGCCGCCTGGCGGCCATATTGGATCGTATCACAAAACAAATTGTTGTGCATATCTATGACATGGGTCAATGTCCTTGTACCAACTTTGAATAAAATTGGTTGAAACATGTCTGAGTTATGGCTCTGTACATGAAAAAATCGTAATAAAATGGCCGCCTGGCAGCCATATTGGATCGTATCACAAAGAAAATTGACGTGCATATCTATGACATTGGTCAATGTCCTTGTACCAACTTTGAATAAAATTGGTTGAAACATGTCTGAGTTATGGCTCTGTACATGAAAAAATCGCAATAAAATGGCCGCCTGGCGGCCATATTGGATCGTATCACAAAGAAAATTGACGTGCATCTGTATGACATATGAAGTAATCCTTGTACCAAGTTTGAATGAAATCGCTTCTTGCATCTCTGAGATATCTGTGTGAACGGACGGACGCACGCACACACGCACGCACGGACGCACGCACGGACGGATGGACGGACGGACATGACCAAACCTATAAGTCCCCCCGGACGGTGTCCGTGGGACTAACAAAGAGCTATTAAATTTTGGAGTAAGAAGTATATTTGCAGTGACTTGCTCCACAAATTGTGAGAATCATCAGTATAACATATCTTTGTACATGGCCAACAAGAACATGCAGAGTTGTTTCTGAGTTTTTAAAGTATGCTATTCTTGTGAGTTTTAAAAATATCCTATAACTTTTTTAAGCAGATGTCATTTTAGCAAGCTGCACCCAGAATTTCTTTAAGCTAATGATTTGCCCAAGTGGCTGCATGGCAAATTACAAACATATTTCACAGTTTTATATTTGCGAGTCAAAATGTTGGATAAAATCAACAAGCTACCAGTACACATAATTTGGGATATAAATATTTTTGCATTACTTAAAAAGTGATATGATATGAGTTTAGCAATGTTAGAACAAATTGTCAGATTTGTCAGAAGATAAATTGTCACCATTTACAAGGGTGCTGGTACATGCATAGCAGTATCATGAAACTAGGAATAGCCAATTTAGCCAAGTTACAAGCAAATCTTGCCAAATGCAACATGTTACTGCCATGTTGTGATTTGGTAGCACTTAGCATTGTATGTAGACTTACACTACAGACATTAGGGTGTTCAGGTTTCCATTTTCCCCTCAATTTTATAATTCACAAAAAGAAGACCTTGCAAAAGGCTTGGTAATCACAAATGCTGAATTTGTCACTTTAAGTCAAACATATCACCTGACACACGATGAAATAAAGACCTTATCAATCACCTGGCATTTATAAAACTGTTATGCCAGATTATCCGAAGACCAGAATCCAGGTAGGTAAAATCATGATCGGCATGAGATCATATGCCATATTTGGTTATGTTTATCATTACAAAAGGAAAAGTATTGACAAGATCGACTTCTTCATCGGACAATGATCGTCTGCATTGACCTTAGCTACACAGAATGGACAAGAAAAGCTTGACATTCAGCCCCCGCACTGCCACATTATGACTATGAGATGAGGTGGTTTGCAATTTATCATTCGAGTGCCAGTTTGCAGCGCGTGTGCGACCTGGGCCAACCGCGGCTGACAAGCTCTTCTCATATTTCAATGAAATATATTAAGCCGAAGTTAATGCTGAGAATAACTACGCGGAGAGCGCTTCAGTAAAACTGGAAATACACAGAACACAATCAATCTACGACTTTAATGATGTTTCTGTCAAATCATGCTTCCCTGAATGACACAACGGTGTACCAAATTTTATTCACGCTTGTGAGTCTTGCGCATCGAAGTTTCTATGTACCTACCAAAATTCGTTTGAAGAGGGTGTTTTCCTTAGGTGGCAGGGGTTGCGATGAAGGCATGACTTATCATGTACACCTTCACGGCAGTTGGCAAATCTGTGAAATTACTCAAATTCCTCTTGTAGTCCACACACCGCGTGGTTGAAAAATTCAAGATGGCTTCGAAGAAAAACGCATGCGTGCCGGCCTCTCCTCTCTTGCCTCGTTCGAGACAAATTTTAAGATATGAAGGTTTGCGGTAATGATAAAAGTAATATTTTCCAGTAAAAAGTATAATAATGTATAAACTTATTTTGAAAGATATCAGAAACATTTTGATGGGTGTAAAATATATAGTATGGTTTCGGTGTAATTAAAAATTATATGCTTTGGAAAGGAGCCTGTGGAGTAAGGAAGTGCGAACCTATGAAATATTCTACTTCCTGTACAGCGAAAGTACATATCGTTGAACTCGACTGAGGTGGAAAGACGCGTCTATCTAACGAGTTATTGCGAGTACGATGTCATAAGTGATTTAAGATAAAAGTGCAGTCAAAATGGGGTGTTGCTTTTGTAAAGATGATGACAGTTATGCTGGGGTAAGTCTTTCAGCCTGAAATTTTGCATGGACCTTGGGTTTCGGTTGGACCTTGGTTGAGAGCGACTGGTTGACATGTGACTGTCAGCTGAACAAGAAGGGAGGGACACGTTTGGAAATTTTTTTGTTTTCGCTGTTTATAACTTAAGGTATAGGTCTTGTTCTAGTACCAAACAAAACAGCTTTCCCGTCACGTTCTTGTGCCGAATTGTATTTTCCTATTTACTTTGGGACGTTGATCTCGTGATTTTATGAGTAGAGTCATTCAAGGTCACAGATTTCTGAACAACAAACAGTACAGTGCCTGTACACAAAATTTTTGTCCACCACTGGCAGCATTCAGATTCCCCCAAGCACTTCAGTGGCCTATTTGCATACAGTCTGAAAGTAACTTCAGTGCACCTAACTAGCAAGTCTTATTTTTACATGGTATTTCTGTACCCGTCTGCAAAATATGAAAACTATAGCAATTTTTGTACAAAAAGCATTGACAGTCACACAGTGTTAATGACCTGTATTGTGACGTTGAGTCATAGGTCAATCAGTCGGGTACTTTCTATTACAGGAAAGTTTAATTGAAAGTATTTCAAGTTTAAAGAGATTATCAGTCATCTTATTTCTACATAGTGGTATGCTAATTGATACTAGTGGTAAAGCTAAAAAACAAGCATGGATACGGAAGCCATTTCGAAAGAGTCCTTGTTTTGATATCAGTATAGTAAGACAATGAGTAATGCACTGTAAAACAGGTTTTAGTTTCAGTTACACTACAGATAAAAAGAGCAAAACAACAAGTGTGATATGATGTAACATGTTGTTCAACGAAACTGCTGTCTCAGGAATATCACGCTTTTAATTTGTATTTCTTCTGTATTGTTCAAAATAGACAGAAACCTGTGCTCCATATAAAACTTATCAAATTTTCTATAACCTGTTAATGTTATCCAGGAAGTTGGGTCCTTTTAAAAACAATGTATCCAATTCATTTCACAGTTCATACTTTTGCCATCCCTTTTGATAATCTCATTTGCAGATTGAAAAAATTTGTAAATAATGAATATTGTATTTTATCATTTTCGGTTTGTAAAACTTTACAGAAACTGACCATAGCAAAGGTGTAAGTTTGATTTTAAGGCTCTCAAGGACCTTCTTCACATTTAATCAAGTTATGATTAAATTTACATATGTAAACTTGGTGAAATTTTTCCAAAATTTGACCTTTAAAATTTCTCCTTTCACATTCTGTTTGTGTGTTTGTTAGTTTTGCTTGAAATTCGGTCATATGTAAATTTGGAAATTGGTCATATCTGAATTGTGTGTGAAATATTGGATCAGATGATTTCACTTTTTGATTATCAGTATTACATGTAACTTCGGAGTAGCTCTTTCAAAATTACATACTAAGTAAGTAAATGCATATTGGAACAGCCATGACATGTGACACCATGAATTCCTCTGAAAGTTTGGGGAAAATGGAAATTACCGTATTTGAATGTTGCATTAGTTTTGGAATAATTGGATTATCATGTGCTGTTATTTTTTTTACCATTTTCAGGAACAAGAGCCAAATGAAACAAGTAGGTTGCTTGGCAACCCTGTTGGTAGTTCTGGTAACAGACCAATCACAAGGTAGGTTTACACCATGTCATTCATGGTTATAACTTTTGAAGCTGTGGAAAAGCTTTCAGTTTCCAAGAACTGAGAGATTAAAATGATGATAAATGATTACAATAGCATTTAGATTGTCATCTGCAAATGTTGTTGAAAGCTGGTTTCTGTCAAAAACCATTGTAAAATATCACACAGAGTGTGAACAATTGAAATCAAATTATGATAATTTTTAAATCTTTATATTTAAATAAACATTCTGATTATACTTCTGTGGGTGTCATAAGTGTAAACAATTGATAATAACAGGATTTGAAAGATTTGATATAACGGTAATCAAACTAAAACTCAACAAGTTTTGGAAAGAGTTTGACTGTTTGAGCAAAAAAATGTAAATTGGTAAGTGAAAGTGCAACCTACAAAACTAGCTCATTTAGGGAAAACAGATTATCATTGATTATTTTACATCCAAATTGTCTGGAAAATTGCCCCATTGAGGTCAAAGTATCCATTTACAAGCATTGAGTCAACCTAATAAAATTCTATAAACATGATCAGATCTACGGGTCTAAATTGGTAGTGTGAATTCAGCTTATCATATGCCCTCATAATTTCACTCTTCGTTCCTAACATCGTGCTTGGATGGTCTTGGAAGTACTACCACTTGGGAACTTTTTTTTGAGCTTTGAGCTTTGAAAACTACTTACTTCCTACCAGATCCTTGTATATGTATTTGCTAGAAATGAAAAGATTGAACCTTTATATTAATCAGAGTAAATGTTCGTCAGAGACTGGCAGTTTTTCATTCAGACTCTCTGAGTGATAGACAAAATTTGTTTAGCTAGGTTACCAGGACTGTTTGTAGAAGGAAAAATCCAAAAGGTCATCACAGTCATTGTCCTTCCCATGACCCATCAGACTAATCGTCACAATTCAGTTCCATTCTGGAGATTGTGAACAGAAGAAAATAACTTTGTACTACAATGATCCTTTGGTCTGCAAGATTTTCAATCTGTTATGCCTTTTGAAACACTTTCTTTTGAGCTATCAGAGTTTAACCTGTTCACCCCAATACCCTGTAAACAGGTCCACAGTCACCACCGATAACAATGGGTCTGGGCCAAACCATGGTGGTAAAAGGGTTATAAGCAAGCAATTGTACAAATTCAACATTATTCTGTTGAATGGAAGAGTTTTAGTGCTTTACATATTTGGTCATGTTTCGAAAAATCCGTTGATGTTTATATTTATCATCTTGCATGTTTGCCATTTGTTTTTCAAAGTTGGAACATCAAATTTATGGTACATGTTGAACAGCAGTGGTCATGCCTTGTTCTTATTATGTCTTAGCTGTTATCATCATACGTTTATGTAAACATACACAGTTCTGTATAAAGCATTCTAAAACTGCACATTTGAGCCATGTAAGACTTTGGTATGGATATGATGGATAAGTTATTTAATGTATGAATGACAATGTAATAGACCATTTTTCTTGTTGCACAAACAACAAGACCTTGCATTGATAAGCTGTTGAACAAGACATTGTCTTCTGACAGGAAAAACAGCACAATCATCTGAAAAAATTCTATTGGCATTCTAAAACAGGTGTCATATTTCTGTACATAACTTGTTTCAGTATTTGGCAATGAACGAGTACACTAAATATCAAACCTCACAAGAACTCGTAATGAGTAGAAAATCCATTACATTTGGCTTGGACCAAACATAGCTGATAAATGCTTTCACTGGGTACTAATACTTTTTTCCAATCTCCAATATTTGAGTCATCTGTAAACAAGAAAATGGGCATGATAAGCTTGAAAGATGACATGTCGATGTGGCAGAAATAATGAAAGTGTGGTAGAGTAGGTATTTGAGTTGTGTCTTCACTTTCATATTTCCAGTGATGATTTCCACAGTCAGTCACCTCCAAACATGAAGAAAGGAGATGAACAGTCTGCCCTGAATCGGATTTTACATCAGACAGCAAACAACGTCATCGATGTATCAGCGTTAGATTCTCACACAATGGAACAACACGAGTACATGGACAGAGCACGGCAATACAGGTAAGAATTGTGTACAGTGAGAGACATTTGTAATTCTTCTGCAGTTTCATTGGAAATTCTATTGCTGTTATTAGATTGTGTAGGTATGAATGATCACCAAGTCATATGACGTTTTCTTTAAACTTTTGAGTCTGTTATCACAAAATATATTGTGTTAAGGCACAAAGGAATAGATTTCAGACTACATTTTATTAACTATTTTTCATACTTCCAACAAGATATGATAATGGCATTCGGTAAACCACTGGATGCATTATAGCTTTTGTCTGATACATCTTATTGCACTGAACGTTATTCGTTTATCAATTTATCACTTCATAAAATTGAAAAGTTTTAACGAACTCAGCTGTTGTCAGCATCATGAAGGGAAAATTTTCCATAGAGTAAATTTTAGAATTCTTTCTTGTTTTAAGGGAACTGTAGATGTGAAGCCATTCTGTCATCAGATTATTTTGGATTGTTTGTCTTTCTGCAGCTGAAATTGTAGATAGCATATAATTCAAGAATTTCCACTGAAACCTTAGTAACCAGTAGCCCACTCAACCTTTATATTGCTGTATTTGATGAAGTAACCATTGAATGGTTTAGCTGTCATCGTGAAAAGTTGATCCTCAGAATATCGGTAGTAATTAAATACGAAGGTTAATCTTCTAAAAAGGAATAAAGCCACAGTGATATGACATGAACCAAGAATAGAACCAAGAACCCAGCAATGTTACTTACTGCTTAGAAGCTACATTGAACAATAATCATAGCAAATACTGGATAATTGCACGGTTTAGGGCAATATTCTGCAAAATTTCTTTTGAAAATGGCAGAACGGTACCCTGAAATATTGGCAGTGTGAAGGGACATTGTTTCAACAGTGGTTCTTCTGCCATCTCAAAAGGCAGGCTCCGTGAGGAAAAGGAAAAGAACACTGGTATACCAAAGTGTGTTGTTTACAATATTTTGAACCGCAGATACGATGCTCCATCTGAGTTTCATTTATGAAACTGGGTTTGTTGGTGGCAGAAAGATATGCAAGATGATTACTATTGTACTATGAGCATTATGGCCATGAAGTTGCCATTGTTATCTATGAAAAAATGATAGTACCATGTTTCACTCTGTCGTCTGATGCTGTTTATATCTGTATTTCAATATCTGACCATCCATAAATCTAGTAGAGTGTGTAATGTGTTGTAATATTCATCACTTGCAGCACGAGGATAGCCATAGTTAGTGGTAATTCCAGCAAACCAAGAAAGCGCCCTCTACCAGCAGGTACATCCGTTCCACAGGCAGTGTTAGCGAGTGAACCTGTCTCGATAGCAGATATTCAATTGGTAAGTGAGAACGTATGATAATGCAACACTAGCAAAATGAGGGAATGTATTTGAAGTGAGAGATATGAACCAATGTTTATGGATGTAACTTTGCATTTACGAAATATATAAGCTGTGGATATTTACTTGAATTTTTCAGCATCATGAGTATTGCGTACAATCTGTATACTGGACTCTTTACTCTTTTTTTATTATTCACAGATAAACAGTGCTGCAGCTACAGCAGCCAAGGCTCTTTCTGACGTCAAAGTTGACCACAAAGAAGATCTAGTCGTACAGTTTGGAATCCCTTAAAGGGCAACAAGCAGTGTTACAAAGACATTTAAAAAAATTGTAAAAACTTGATAGAGATTGATGAATTTCTGGACCCAAAGGACCAAGTTTAGATGCAGTGGCATGTCTTTATATATGTAAGGAAGTGTTTCCAATTCATCCCCTAAAATGAAATTTACAGAGCTTGTATGGTGTTTTGTCAGCTGTGCAAAGCACAGTGCAAGGATCCTACCGTTACCAGGGGACTTAGTTGCGAAGAGGATAGTTGAGCAAGCGACGCTCACAAGAAATGGCACTGTTCTGTGCATGTTTGCTTCGACTGAAGATATTGCTAGGTTGATGGCTCCAGATGTTCCAGCATCCTGCAACATTTGTTATGTCAGCTTTCTACAAGACTGGTGGCATCTCTGCTGGCATAAATATTCCAACTCTCCTGCCATTTTTCCTTTGCTTCTTTTTTTTGATATGAGAATTATTACTGATACTTTCTCGTCGTCAGAAATGTGACATTCAAATTTTGTTTCTCATGTTCTCAAATACACTTTAAGTTGTTCAAATTGAGAAGTTTCCACTCATATAGATTGAATGAACTCAAAAACAAGCAAAACTAATGTCAAAAATCAATTTCCTTACTAAATTTCCAGAAAAAAGTTGGTCTTCAGTGGCGAAATTCATTTACACCATAAAATATCACAATTGACAAAAACTGAAACCCAATGAAAGACCTGTATATATTTTTGACCAACGATTGATGAAATGACCCAGAAGAAATTATAGATGCATTTGACCTACATTTTTGTACTTCTTTTTTGTCTTTTTTTGTCTTCAATTACTACTTTTAGAAGAGACCTCGCTGAGACGCATAAATGAAAACTGGCTGCTTTCTGACTAAACATGTGGTATACTCATACAGGAACAGTAGGGGAATGGCGTATACATTGTTGAACCAAAGTTTTCAGCCTGTTTTAATGATTAAATAGACAGGTCAAAGTCATGGGCTTTCATTACTTGTGTGTATATTTTGTAGTCGGTGATGCATTCCTTGTTTTACAATAGATTCACACACAGGATGCCAGAGTATTGTCTGTGAAATCAACTGAATTCAAACTTGGGTCCTTTATTATAAAAATCAGTTAATACCATGTAAGTCTAAAGTCTGTGCAAATATGAACCTGTGACTGAAGTTGTGCAAAAGTTTAGCTCTACAACTAAGCCAGGCTTAGAAAGGAAACTGATTTATCTCGTGTTTTCTTTTTTATAGCTGCACTGACATTACCAAAAACTTACAATATAGAACCAAACAGTTCATTTGCAAAAATATGTAAGTTTCCATGACAGCATGGCCATGTGACTTGATGCGCCTAGCCTTGTTAGTTCATGGCCGCCTAGTATTCAAAGCAAAACTTCAAGGGAACAGGGCATTGCTTGTTAATCACCAGCTATCAGTTGATGACATGCTTGTACAAAAAATACTGTATCCTTGAGGAGCTTGCCCTTTGTATCAACAATGAGTACAAGAAAAAAGTGTGACCTTGTATATTAACTATTGGAGCCTAATATATTGTGTGCTGCCACTTTTGAGACCTGTCTCTTTTCTCATAAGAACTAAAGTGTAAAATACCTATTATGCAAATTTTAAAATTTTGTGAAAGATTCATGTGTCATTCTTATGTCAGGGGTCATTGTCAATCTTCAAGTATGTTTACTGAGTGTGGAGTGGCAAAATACACGTTGGTGTTCATGTTTACATGCCAATCAGAAGTTTGGGGAAAAAATGAAAAAGTTAGAAATACAGTATTCCCTGTCCACAGTTTGAGACCATTTCAAATAGAAATGGGTTTCCTGTGTGAACAACCACTGAATGTGATAAACATATATGCATAAACATGTGACTTGTACTTTTCCATGGTCATGTCAAAAGTAGCAGTTGTACAATGTAAAGTCATAAACCCATCTATATTATATAGCGCATTTACTTTACTTACTCCTAGGCCACAAATTTGTCAAGCAGTAGTGTTGCAAATCACGAACTAGCCCAATTTTTCACTAGCAATATTTTTAGTCTGAAGTCAACATTGAGATGATATCGTCTCACATCATTCATTATTTATGTTTTCATATGTGTGAAGAATGCGTTATCCAAATTATTACCATAATCAGTGTGGTATATTTTTATAGCATTAATCTTTACGTCTGCCAGGAAACTCATAATTGCATGAATATTGAACCCATTTACTGTTTGGAAGATAAACTTTTCAGACAAGACGTCAACACTATTTCCTCCTCGTCTGCCAGTTTAGTTGGTCTGATCCAGTGACACTTTTAAATGGCTAGAATATCCCATTCTCCAAGATGAATGGCAGGACCATCCCACTTTCAAACGTGAATAGGTAGGGTTAGAAGGCAATACCGGTAGAATGTTTAATTATATTGTGTATGTGCTTCGCAAATCGATAGAAATCAATGCAAAATAAGTGAAAAATTGCAAACAAAGGCAGAAAGCTGCTACTTTTGCTAAGTAAAAGTCTGCAAATTTTTTGTGGCAAGTGTAATATTGTTTTTGAGGCTCACTGTAAAACCCATATTTTGAATGTAGAATATCCATTATAAAAAAGGCGCTAACTCTGAAGGAAAAGGAGGGTATATATATTTGAAGGGTAATTTCTGTACTGTGTTTTCTATGTATTGTGATAAGTGATCTAAAAAGAACATTGTTCAGTGTAATTCTTTGATAAAGAGTTTGAATAGGCCCTGATTATAGAGGTGAATGTACAAATGGAGGAAATAAAAGTAAAACAGACCAAACATTTCAATTGTCGGTGTATGTTTAAGCAGTAACCCCAACCTTTGGAAGGGGTAACATTCAAGACATATGGCACAGCTGCCAGGGGAGTGCCATATAGAGGGAAGTGACCCAAATATTGTATACCCTCCTGCCAAGAGGGTCATTTCTATAATAGTACCAGTACGTCAACACTTGTTTCTTAGTGCTGAACGATAGGTTTCTCATTAGTTTGAGCAAGGAGAGTGCAGACTTTAAAATTAGGTGATCTTTGTCAGCATCTGGGACCAAGCCTTGCTAAATAAGAGGATATAACATGTATACTGGGCTGTGATAGTGGAAGTCAACGGACAAAAGTGACAATGCTTGTATAGCAGTTATAAAAATTAAAGTTCAAAAGTTCCCAATTCAAGTGAAATGTCTACAAATCAGTAAAATCACATGGTAATTGGTCTCTTACACAATGACATACCAACCATGGAAATAGCCGTCTCAGCAACCAAATGTGGCGAATGCCAATTCAATTCAAAGAATGTTGTGCATGTCAGTGGTTTACCTTATGCAGTTGTCCTGCAACCGCATGAGAATTAAAACATGCACCTTTCTTTAATTTCATTGAAATATTTGAGCAGTTCACCAAGAAAATGATTTGCCACCAGGGCTTTGCATTAATGCCTATGAAGCATGACAAAACAATGGAGAAATAACACCTAATACATACGCATATGTATGCTGGTATGTCATATCTTTAACATTCCAAATGCTTTTTCAAACACAGCAGCCGAGACCCATCTCTCCATGGTGACTAAATGCCTGCATTGGAATGAAGTATTTTTCATTAGGCTCAGGCTAAAATTGGTTTTGCAACTTTGACGTCTGTTTGCATTTATACATTGTGACTTGAAAATGGAAGTTTAGACTTTTGATCAAACTTCCCACAAAAACTGGCTATTGTTATAAAATTTAGAACAAATTCAGGGGTCACCATGCAAATTTTGCCATTAGAGAAACACGCTGCTTAAAAGTTACAAATATTTCAAATTCAAAATCGCCGCCATCCCTCTGTTAACTTCATTGTTAAAAGTAAACCTTCCGATTTTCACAAAAGCACTGTGGTAAATTTTTCATTTACTCAAAAAGCTTCATAGTAAAGTATTTTTGAGTGACCATTGTTGGAGCACATTGTACCTCAAGAAGGTCAGACCATCTTTCATTTTATTCATTCAGAACTTGAGCGAACCAGACAAGCATTTTCTGCACTGAAGAAAACTGAAAGATTCATAATTACAAAACACAAGTTGAGAAAAATTAGTAAAATGTATATTTATTTATTTACAATTTTGTAATATCAAACACTTTTCGTAATTACTTCACTCAATAGTACAGGATATATCACAAATATTTTTCCATTTGGAGTTTAAAATAGCCTTAACATTTCTGATTGAACATCTTGACATTTTGTAAAATGATAAAATTTGCTACAGAGCATTACTGTAACATCTGACATACACATATATGATAACATTTATAAATGGATGGAATATTTCTCATGGTAGAGTGATTTCAAAATTATAGACTATGATTATACTTGGCAAATTCTTTCAAAGCTGAAGAAATGCAACATTTTAACCTGACTATTCTTGATCTCCATAGAAAATGTAATACTCCAAATGATAGTGTTTACAGTTGGAACTTGTTGATTGAGAAAATCTGAGAATTACAGTAACTGATTTTTTATCTACAATTTTATTGGTTTTCATCAATTCTGATTGAATGTAGAAATTTTCAAGAACTGTGTCAAGGACTCTCTAATGCTTTGTCTGTTGTTTTGGCATTATTCTTCAAGGTTTTTTGGTCTCGTTAAGTCCAAGCTTATCAAGATATCTTTGGAAGATGATAGAGCCCTCTATTCCTTCTTCTTTTTCTTCTTTTGTTTTTTTCCGCCATACATCTTGTTCCAGGTGGCAGCGTCTGCCCTGTCACACTTGGTCACACCACTGAAATCCAACGTCCGTAGCTGTGGAACTTTGGCCAACACATACTTCCGGTATCCCTTCTCGTTTTCGATGGGGTTTCCATGGAGACTCAGACTCATAAGATTTGGCAGCTTTCCAAGTTTGTCTATTTCACTAAGATCGGCTATACAGTTCCCATGGAGATACAGCATCTTCAGACCTTCGTATTGTAGTATAATCTTAAAAGCAAGATAATAGGTAGTAGTGAGATTGTTATACTGTGATACTATACATATTCACAATAAAGGGTACCGATAGAATAATTTTAATCAAACTAAAAATATGCATCTGTGTTTTTCTGTACGAACATCATGAAAAGCTAGTTAATTTCTATGAAGCTTCTCGAGAACTGACAGTATAAAGGCACAATGAGAATTGGTTGCACAACATTATGATACTTTTGAACAGTAATGACATGATAGGCTTGATACTTTTTTCTGTTCAAAATGATAAAGCATCTTTGATTAACTCATGCTTATGATTCAGAATTTAGTTAATCCGTGTCCCAGCTATATTTTGTTCGCCATCAATGATTTGCCCATTCATGTTAGCATGGTGGTTGTTGTTTTTTCCAAAGGAAATTATAAAGAATTGGGTTCTTTCATTGCAGAGTATGGATGGTGGGGCAGCTCAGTAAACTCATTACACTTAAGGTTTGATTTATATGTGCAGGGGCTAGAGATAACATATTGTTGGGGGGTGACTATGAAAAATCAACCCCAAAACTGTTGATGAGTTTGTCTAGTAGGTCTACTTTCAAAATCATCAAGATAGTGCATTTTGAATGCTTCAGGTTTTGTGTGTGATCGTTTTTGTCTTTCAGTCTCAGATTACCACTTGCTCTAATACATCATCTCACTTTTTTCTCTCTTGTCTAAGATTCATCACATTCACTGAGCAGTGTCATGGTAAACAAGTTTAGCATAGCAATTGAGTGATGTTGAAAAACTCTTTCCGTACATTAGTCTGCCAACTATTGCACTTTCCCCCCACTGCTAGTAACACCGACAAGTTGGGCATGTTATAGTGACGTCACAAAAAGCCCCTTAGTACAACCTGATCAGTTTCCCCAGCATGCAGCAGTCTCCACCGATCCATTAATTCAGCTGTGTGACCACTAGCAGACATTGAATCATACAGAAGCTTACCTTACCATCTGCGTTAGGGTTCATATCACAGGTAACCAATCATGCAACGTATTTCAGGACTGTCTACGGTCACACTCGTAAAAAGCACAGCATGCACTTTTCAGCTTTGTGTCATTTTTCCCCCACCACAAAGATTGGCAAGACAGTCACCTTGAAAACCTCAGCAAGCTGCTGATAAAATTCTACATCCCATACAAACAGTTAAGTTTGTGAAATAAGCGTCTTTTTTGAAACAGTTTGCAGCTGTTTGCAGTCCAGGTTTGTGATTATTACCAAGCAAAGTGATTACAGCAGATATAAAGAGATAAATAAGCCCATAATCAATGTTTAACCACCACCACCACAAAATCTACTAAATAAAAGATACTCTAAATGCTATGCCAGGGCTTTGGATTTACCTTTAACGAGTTGCAGCAAAAGTGTGTGAAGCAGTGTGCACACATACATATACCTAGGTTTTATCAGCACGTGTAGTGTGAAATGCATTTTAAAGTTGGATGCTGTGATACGTGATAACGGATTCTAACTGGATCTGCCAGCTGTAAGGAGCCACCTCATTTCACAGACTATGTCATTTATACTGGATGTACAATTTCTTGGGCGTTTTCCCTACCTGTATGACGGTACTTACATCATCAATTTTGGTAATATCATTGAACGACAAATCAACCCAGGAGACCTCTTCAGGTTTATCTAAAAGCTTTGACATGATATCTGCAAAACCATTGAGGTCCTGAATTGCATTGTTATTCACTTTTAAGGCAGAAGAGACTACTTTGCCTTCGCCAGTTTTCTTCAGAGGACGCTGACCTGTGCGGGGATCCTCATCTAAGATATCTGCAATGACAGGGTGGTTTCTTTGGGTTTTTTTGATGTGCCATCACACATATATCGTAGAGAGGACCCATTTCGTCATCATGCCAAGGACAAAGTTAGTGATGAGAAGCAAGCAAGCAGGCAAGCTTACAAGTATGGCAAAATGAAGCGATGGGTTTGTGAGACATGAAAACAGCAGCAGGCGCATGAAGATGGGATGTTGGTTTATGGATAAAAAGTTGATGATGGGATGCTTTCCCCTGATTTAGATGAATATGGCATGACTTGATTCAACATCTTCCAAAATTGTTGACGTGTAAAACTTTAATTTTTCAAACACTATCAAAAAGAACAAAATCTAGTTGAGTGTCACCTTATCTGCTAATACTGACTTTTAATACAATGTGACCCGATGAGCATAGTTGTACATTATGTAAGGCAAATTATAATCAGAAACATAGGGCCAAAGTCCCTGAAGCTACTATAGACTGGATACAAAATTAAGTATTTCCTTACTGTATGAAATTATCTCAATAAGGTCATCCTATGGACAAGTAAACTAAATATTAAAGCTGTCTGACCAGCGGTTTTGAAAGAACAAGCAACTCAACAGTTGACAGAGCTCTGTTGAGTTATGTAGAGAATAACCTTTTGTGACACATGTATTGATGAAGAAGGTGGATCTTTGATTACATTGTGAGTTCTGTTTAATAAGTTGAGGCTGTACATACTCAGAGAAAGCACACTGAAGAGACAAAGGTTTGAAACTTAAGAAGTTCAAGGTCATCAAAAGCATTATAAGGAATCATGTTACACTTTCATTGCACTGTTTACACAGATTGCATAATTGCTATAAATAGCACATGAGGAATCTTTATACAGCCCAGCTTTACCATAAAAACCCTATCACTTTGACCACTCTTTTAATTGACCACTCTATTTTTTTCCTCAAAAAGTAATTTTATTTTATCCTTACCAAGTCAACCATAAATGGAAATTAGAACTTTCTCTATCTCTATCTCTATCTCTATCTCTATTGACTATTTTGAGCAATTTCTTTTAGATAACATACAGGGCACATATATGACGGTTCAGAATATGTCAAAGTTGGGATTCAGGAAAGTTGCCTTTACATGTTTTAATCCTCCAAGATGGTAAGCATTTCACTATGAACTGTCAAAAAAAGTTGAACTTTCTGATAATTCTACACTAAAATTATTTTGGCTTTGATGATTTCCTAATTAATTCAATTATTTAAAATCATATTAATTATTTTTTTCTGGGTGAATTGATAGGGTTTATACAGTACAAGAATTACATACAATGTAAGTCAAATTTTGACCAAAATGACAAAAAAATTCCTTAAAAATACAGATTTTCATATTTCATCACAATTTGAACAAGTCTAAGTTGGGTTACCCCTAGGGACCTGTATACCAAATAACAAAGCTGTCTGACCAGCGGTTATGAAGAAGAAGATTTTTTACCAAAAACACCTTTTTTGGCATTAATTTGCCTATTTTCAACAATATCAAAAATTAAAAAAATAGTTTCTCAAAATCGTATTTTTCATCTACACAACAAATATCAAATCAGTAAGTACTGCGGTTCTCAAGATATTTGAGTGGACGGACGCCTCACAAACGGACATACATACATACATACATACATACATACATACATACAGACTGACGCGGACGCCGGACGGATACCCATCCCAATAGCTTCTATAGACTATAGTCTATAGTAGCTAAAAAACTGTTTACTTGCATCAAAAGTCAGGACTGAGTGCCAATCTATTGCACAAAGATATATTGTTTACATAAAGTTATATTTTTTCAAGATGGCTAGGTAAAATATTTGGAGATTACCCGTACATATATATAAAGTAATTATCATATCTGAATTGTACAGTGGATCATGATAATCTAAGGTCGCATCATTTTACCTATCAATATCATGTAAGCTTTAACACATCAACAGTATGGAAGATCTTGGTATCTTAGGTGATTAACTCTTTCTTATTTTCACTGGTCACTACAACTGCAAGTGTAGTAAACACAATAGCAATAGAAGGCCACATCCGATCATCCATCATCAAACAAGCAATTTCGCTTGTCGCTTGATAGATACTTTGGAAGATTGTCTCCCAGACACCATGCTTCAGCTGTTACTTGTAAGAAAAATAACAATTGGTTATACAAAACATGCAAACCATAATTGGTTATTATTATTCTCGACCGCGGGCCATCTGGTCAGTTGTGGGTTCTTACAGCATTGTTGTGTCACAGTACAGTGAAAACAAATGATTGAAGTTCTGATTTTCCAACCACCAAACAAATATTCAAAGTTTCAACATACATAAATGTCATGACTATTAGTTCTGCTTTTTTCACACAATTTCTGTATCATTCGCTCTTCTGTATTTTCTGATCATTTATTCACCTCGCTCACATGTGTTTGACTAACTGACATCACTCTGCGGTCAAGAATATGTTAGAAATACAATATAAAAACTGAAAACTGGGTTAATAAATGTTATCTTTCCCAATACAGATACAGCTCATGCACGGAAACCTCCGAATTATTAATGATGCGTTTGTTAATTTTCTGGTAGCATGATTAATTCTAAATTTCAGTAAAAAAACTCCACGGCATACTCATTTTAAACTGATCGTGAAAATTTCTGTGACATTTTCCAAGAATATTTTATAACATTTGAAGCGTTTTCATTGATAAAATACACGAACCTAGAATTCTGCAACATTTTTCTCAAGAGGACATATATATTTTACATGCTTTTTATAATATTTCTTTTGACAACTTTACATGTAAAGAGGGGTTACAATTTTTCGCATTAGAAACTTCTGCACATTTTCTTCGATACTCGGTGTTGCAGTTACAGTTATTTTAATATCCTTTCCAGTTATGCAAATTACCGTTAGTAAACAGAAACCGGAGACTAACAGCGAGTAATTGTTTTTGGGGGTCCAAATGAAGAATGTGTTTATTGGAAATTTCTGTAGCTCCAGGTATACAGTAGATACCATGTTTGGCAAACGTCATTCCACCACGCAGAGATCCTACACGTTACATACCATATATTGGAACTATACACGTATAGTCACAAATAATGACGGTGTATGAACGGTGCGGTGTAATACTTACCGTCCATTTGGGTTAGACACCTGAAGGAGTAATCGAGAGGTGGTGGTACGTCATTGGAAGAGTCGATGGCTGGTTGGCCCGGGGTACGTGCACTTCGTGGCGTTGTCATTATCTACAAAATTCGACAGAATAAATTTTACAGTACTACTTTTATACGATGCCTCTATGATCAATGTTGCTGAAGCAAAAAAGGGATGAAGAGAGAAAACGTCGATTACAAATGATCGGAAATCACTCACATCTTACTTTTTCAAACTCATGAACCTGTTATGTACAGAGAAGAGGAGTTCCTATTCCACCAACTTCACCGAAGCCGAATATCAAGTTACCGTAGATGATATTCAGTTGTATTTTTATAGTGTCGTCTTGCAAAGATCACAGCAACCACAAGTGCGCCATTTTGGTTGTCAATAAACAGCTGACATCTCGCGAGATGTGGTATCCATCATAACGAGACTAAACTGTGATTGGGTTTGACTATCATGTGACCACTGTACCGGCCTAATTTGAAAGACCACTGCACGATAACAGAACCGTCGAGCGACATATGTGGTAGAAACAAGTTGCCGTCACAAAATCATCGGTGTTCCTTCTCAAGTTGTCAAGCCATCTTGAAAAGGTGAGGTCTTAGTCCATACTGAAATACAGTGGATTTTGTCTATTCCAGCAGTGTGGATAGGTCGGAATCATTACGCCGCGACGTACATGTACCATGTCTGACTTGCTATGTCGCACTTCGCTGAGCTGCGCTGTGTTCGATGATTACATTGATGTCACTATGTACGTGTTTTGCTGCAGTACAGTAGCTCGAGGTTTTGTCTGGGTTATGTGGGTTGGACGGCAAAACCAGCAACCCCAGGCAAAACCTCGAGTTACTGTGATGTACGTAAGCGTTGTGACTGTAGGTCTGTAGCAAATAGGGGATTTTGATCTACAGAAATCGTCGGAGAAAGTCGTGGGCAACAAAACTGCAGTAAAGTACGCGCTGAACGGGGTCCGGACACTCGGTCGATTCCCAAATTGGGTGGGGGAGGGGGAATTGAAAGTACTAGGGTTGTAGAGGGGATTTTAACGGTTTGCTGTATGTATGTAGGGCCCAGGATGCGATCTGTTATTTGGTTCCCCAATACTTTTACTTTTTCACATTTCCACAGTTTCGTAGGTTATTCAGTGTCAATAAAAACAAACAAACAAATAACATTGTTATGTCATCCGATGGCAGTACTTCATGATAGAGTGTAAAAGAAGAGATTGGAGTTAAGGGCGACATTTTTTATTTTTGTGTTTCTCATCTCCCGACCGACCATAAATTTCAGCTCCGACATGAAAATAAAAATAACTTTTTTATTTGCGCCGCCTCTGAGGCAATCATCCTAGCAACAGCACCACCATCATCAAATTACTGTGAGATTGCACAACTCAGACTGAAAGGACAGAGAGCACAGAACACTGAACTGAAAGACAAGAAATTGAAGGGACTGAATGGACAGAACATTGAACTGAAACAAATACAGGGGGTTTTTTTGGTACCTGTTTTTTTTTTTTTTATTGCGACTGCCCGCCCTGCCCGAGTACTCCTCTGGAGATGAGAAACAAAAAAAAAATAAAAGAGTAACCCTAATACAAAGAGCAAAAAACTGGAAAAAAAGATTAAATTTAAGTTTCATCGTAAGATTGATAAATGTTTGGCTGTATAATAGTGGGGGTTGGGGATTTGAACATTTTAGATCATGATATAGATAGAGGGCATGAACCGGATCTAACATGAACTTTGATTTCAGTGGCAATTCCTCGGGCCCCTACCCTACCCAGTATTTGTGGATGCAGCCTAACCTTTACTGAAATTGTAATCACTAAAAGTGAAAAAATCTACCCTGTGACTGTGGGAAAACTTTGGGACGGGGTACTGCCAATGTGGGTCCATAGCTGTGGTGTTTTCAGACGGGATTCCTGCCTCTTACGGGCTGGTTTTGACTTTTCCGATTTTTAAACCCCGCTACCAACAACCAGCCCGTTAAAAGGCAGGAATCCCGTCTGAAAACACCACAGCTTATGGACCCACAGCTAGGACGGGGTACTGCCAATATATTTTCATAGGGGTTCAGGTTTGCCACCCATGCTGAAATCTTCAACCCACGTAACCCATTCTTGACAAATTTGGGGAATATATCTTCAGATCATTTACAGTGGCATAATTCATGTGCATGTGAGAGTTTTCCTAAGCAGGGGGCCATTTCCTTAGTTATTGACCAATTTTCGGGGTTATTCGGATGAAAAGCTTTGATAGGATTTTCTTGAAGAAAGTGACATACAGACAACATTCACCCGAACACCTATCTGTGGGAGTAACCTGAACCCTTCCTCCAGGCATTGATGGCAGTGAGAGATTGAACTGGGTGAACTAATAATTTGTTCTGAGGATAAATAATGAAAAAATGCAACATCACATTTCTTGGAAGAAATTTGTTGCATAATTTTTTTACATTATATTAAGCTATATTTATTTTGATTCATTCAGATTTCCAAATAGCACAAGAAAGAGGGTGTACCATAGATGCATCAGATATGGACCCCAATAAGACCAAGTCATTAGTAAACTGGGTGAGTATGCCATAAAGTTGCAAGTTTAATCATAACACAAATGTTCTATTTCAAAAATAAGAGCCACTGATCACAAAACATTACTCTTAAACCAAGGAGTTAGACTGTGTGCTACCTCAATGTTACTGTAAACCAATCCATTTAAAGTCAACTATCTCTACATCTCATTTTAATCAGATTTGGTTAGAACCTCACATTGAGCATGATATGTAGCATTGCAAATGAAATATACATAATACCAGTAACTCTTATTTGTGTTTTTCAGGTCAATTGTGTCTGTGGAAATGTTGTAGAAAACATCACACAACTATGGGATGGTGTGGTCCTCATGAACATCCTCCAGTTGATGTAAGGAGTCTGCATAAAAACTTACTATACTTCCAGGAAGGTCATAGAGTCAATCATGCCATTATGGATAAGCAATTGGCAAAAATGCCAACATGTCTCCTTTGGTTTCATTTTTTCAGTGATAAAGCAGAATTTTTAGGTGTAATATTTATTTCATGTACCTAGTTCAATGTAATGTTACTGTTCAATACGCTGAATAGCACTTGTCATGGAGTCATCATGTTTGCATGAACATGACATAATTGACCCTGTGACCTTGCATGTAAAACTAGCAATGCACAGAATTGTATCATTTTATTGTCTAGAAAATCTTCTTGTAATGTGTTTTGGAGGCCAGGTTGCCAGATTTAGTGTGACTTGAGAATTTGGGTGACGACATTCCTGCAGCATCTTGCTCGGCAACGAAACTTCGCAATAGTTTGTTGATTTGCAGGTAGTGAATTTTGATAGGAACAGTAGGCAGGTGTAATCCATCATCCAATCTGATTAAAATCAGTTGTAGAGATGGAATTGTTGAAATTTCTACCTTTCTTTGTTCTTTGCTGTTCTTGTTAGTGGTCTTGGATAATGTTCATGACAAAATGAAACTCAAAACATTTAGAGGATGAGGGATTTAGCTCTATGGCAATTATCATGTGCAAAATTACACAAAGTCTGTGTCAGTGTCATGTCATTGAAGCTGTACATGTGTGATACATTCGTTTGGAAATGTTTGTTTTGCAAAAACCTGATCAGTATTTCAAACTTCAAGTAAACTTTTAGAATTTTGTGAAAATTCATATCATAACTTCATTGCCAGAGTTTCATTCCTCCCTACTTTTGTTTCAGATAGGGGGTTTGAGATCATACACAATGAGTTTATTTGCAATGTGTATGGCAATTATCCAGTCCCTTAGCTGTTGATCACATCTCATTTGGCATCTCTACTTTGGCTTTTAGTCAGATTGTACGTAATCATATATGGATAAGAGCATTTTATGCTTGATCCTGCAAGGAAGGTGTACAGCTTTAGCATCATTAGCAGGGGTGATGTTTAATTTGATTTACATGTGCAGTGTAACTGTCTTTCTACATAGAAATGAAGACTTTCGGAAAGAAGACATCGCAGATGATCCTAAGGAAAAAATAGGCCAGGTGTTAGAATATCTACAAGGTATGTAGAATATCTCCTCTTGGCTGTAATATAATAATGTAAATTGAAATGGCGAAGTTATAGTCCATATTGGATGACGTCTGAGTCAGGTGCATCCGTCCATAAGCTTTCTTCAGGTGTTCCTGCTGGTTACAAATTTCTTTTCAAAGTTGTCACAAGACTATGACTTCATTGTCTGAAGCAGTAAGACTACCATGGACTGATTTGTTTCAAAGTTGGTACATGGACATATCCCAATGTCATACTCATGCACCTTGATTTGTTTTCACTTTCCAATCCAATATGGCCGTCCAATGGCCGTTTTATTTCAAATTGTTCATGTCTATAGCTCCACCTAAGATATTTGGACTGATATGTTTAATAATTTATATGTCTTGTTGTAATTTTTCAATTCTTTCAGGATGTTACCCTGAGCAAAATATACAAGTGGCATGGCCTCGCATAATCTTTGACCGGGATGAAACCGAGATTGGGAAACTCATCACTTTACTGTTGATTCAAGCAGTGCAGTGTTCAAACCGTGAATTCTTTGTGAACGAAATCATCAAGAATGATAAAACCACTCAGTTTCACATCATGAAGATCATAGAGTTCATATGTGAAGGGGACGAGTCAGTCTTGAGGCCAGATTACGCTCACATCCTCAGTGCAGGTGAGTAGAATATAATGGATTATACAAATGCAGTCACACCATCACTTCTGAAACCAAGGCAGTAATACAGAAGTGGGCAAAAATATATTGAAAATATACCAGTCAGAAGCTTAAGAATCTTTTCTGCATTACTGCATGGTTTCCAACTGATATTTGATTTGCCAATCAGTATTATTATGCATGTCAACGGGTGATCACATGCAGCATTTGATAGCTATGGGCAACCATGGTCAACATGTTTGTTTTCTTTGTATTTTATTCTACAAGTACTTGGAAACTTGTAATTTTTGACAAGCAAATATAAAGCTGCACTAAAGGTATACAGTTACCTGTAATCTAAATATGCCCATATATGTCAAAAGGGGCGTTCCTTGGTATTCAAACTGCCCATGTGAGTGCACAGTTTTATAAAGCGGCCATCCGCTTAAAATCCATGATTGGTTGAATTTTCTCTTTCCATGGTAACTGTGGCAAAATTGGAAATGGTGACAACTACTGTACCTTTAAAGGGACAAAGCTTAAAAGGATACTGAATGAATGGGTGACCATGCATATATTCGACCCCTGTTTTAGACATGATAAACAAAGCCTTGGCGAAAATGAATTAATGGTCATGACCATTAATTCATTTTCACGGCGGTTTCATTGATCGTGTCTAAAACCGGGGTCGAATATATGCATGGTCACCCATTCATTCAGTATCTTTCAACATGTCAAATAATATAAGTAGTATCTCAGTGTTTTCTCCAGGGCGCGCGATTGCGCGATTCCCCGCCTGTTGCACCTGATGCGCCCCTTGGAATCGGATCAAGGGGCGAAAATCGCCCCTTCGTGATGCCCGCCCTTCGACAAACCACGCGCATCCCTTCCCACAGTCACACGTCAGTCAGTTGGGGTTTTAGAACGTATTTGGAACAGCCGAGCTGATGAGACAAACTTTCACTTCCCCTCCGTTGGCGGATGTTGCTATTTACGTTCACGTTCAATTTCTGTACATTTGATTACTGTTCAATTATCTCTAAGACTGTAGTGTGCAACTGATGGAACAGCCCAAAGCGTCGCGTCATAGGCGTCACATGAGATTGTCTGCCTCAGCACGTGCTTCTCTGTTTAGCTGTTGATGCATGAAAAGACAACGCTGTCTTATCACGTCGTTTTTTGCTCGTGAACCGAGCGAAATTTCTGAAAATGCTGCCACTGTCAAGACAAATGTTACCAATGAACGTACGTCTTCCACCTCATCGGAAGTTCTCGCTGCAGATGCTGATCATGCCGATTGCGCAACAACCTCAACCATCGCCAGTCATCAGACTGATTCAGCCACTGTTACTGTTGACACTGATGGTAGCCCCACGGAAGCGAAAAAAAGAAAGTTGATGTTTGGAAAGACAGTTGGCTAGCCACTTATTCTTGGCTAGAAAAGCCACAAAGTGACCGTGGAATGTTTTGCAAGGTTTGTCGAAGGGCTGGTAAAGTTACTCCGTTTTCCTGCGACAAAGGGTGCACCAATTACAAAACGTCCACACTCATGCGGCACGCTGCTAGTACGAAACATCAGGAAGCCCTGAAGGAAGTCACTTTGCGGTCAGGTATGAAAACTGTCGTGTCCAATGCTCTCACAAAAAATCAGAATGCTGTTCTTGTGGCCATAAAATGTGTTTATTGGCTCGCGAAGGAGGCAGTGGCTACGGACAAATATTCATCATTACTGGACCTTATGGATGCCAACGGCTGTGAATTGGTGAAAAATCTGAGCGTGTCGGGTAATACGTCATACCGATCGCACACAACTGCAGAAGAGTTGCAACAGGCATGTGCGGATGCCATAAAGGCCAACATTGTCAGGAATATTCGTAACAGTGATTTTTTTAGCCTTCTGACGGATGAAAGTACGGACATATCGGTCTCTGGCCGACTTGTACTATACATCCGCAGCGTGACTGATGAGTTTGACGTCAGATCGAACTTTGTGGGAAACCTTCATCTTGTTGAAAAAGATTCCAGTGCTATCACCGATAAACTCTGTGAGACATTGAAACAAAATGGTCTTGAAACAACCAAAATGGTTGGACTTGGAAGTGACGGAGCTTCCGTCATGGTGGGACATAAGAACGGTGTCAGTGCCAAACTGAAGGGCTTAAATCCGTTTTTACTGAACGTGCACTGTATTGCACACCGCCTTGCTCTGTGCACGAGCCAGGCTGCTGCGACGGTTGATTATTTGAAAGAATATAAAAATATTCTAACCAGTCTCTTCTACTACTTTAAGGCCTCATCTCTGCGCTCGTCACGATTACGGGAGGTCGAAATAATGTTAGAAAGTCCACAACTAAAAGTCAAAGAAATTCATGAAGTTCGCTGGTTTGCGTTTTATGACGCCTTACAGACTGTTTTCCGTTCTTGGAATGCCCTGGTTACATTTTTCGATGCACAGAGCAAGAGCAAAGATGCTAAAGCTGTTGGCCTGCATGACAAATTGACTCAATATAAATTCATTGCAGTCACATATATTATGATGGACATTATTCCCATTGTAACTCGTCTAAATCTCATCTTCCAAAAAGATGACATTGACATAGCGGCAGTCAAACCGTGTGTGAGTACTACCATAGAACAACTCCAACAATACAAAGAAGGGAATATAAAGGGTTTTTATGCAACAAAGCTTGAGGAGGAAATTCGAATGTCTGGGCAAAACCAGCCGACTTTAATGGGGCACAGTTTAAAGAATAGAGAGAAACAAATTGCTCTCGTGAACAGAGTAAAAGATGGCTTCATTGACAATTTGATAAACAATATCAATGTACGATTTCCAGCAGACAGTACGGGTGTTATTTCAGCCTTTGATGTTTTGGCTATGCGTGACTTATCATTCATTCCTCCTGATAGATTATCTGAACATGGTAATGATAAACTTGAAATTCTTATTGCTCACTATGGAGTCAATAAAGTAACTGGAGAAGGCCAGGTATGCAAAGCTTTAATTGATCCAGAGAAAACCAGGTATGAATGGAGTTTGGTCAAAACATTGGTTATGCAACAGGCATATCCTCGTGACAATTTTACCTACCTATGGAAGTTGATAAACATTAACCATAAGCACACAGTGCCAAATTTAATCACTTTGGCCAAAGCAGCTGTTGTATTACCTGTTAATACTGCAATTTGTGAGCGGGGGTTTTCGGCACAAAATAGAGTCAAAACCTCCCTCAGAAATCGTTTGGAAGAGAGTTCCTTAAATCGCTTACTAACCATTCTAGTAGAGGGCCCACCACTTTTGGAATTTGATGGTAATGAAGCCCTTAAATTGTGGGAGACCAGAAAGTCTAGACGGATTTTTCAAAGTGAACGGCATAAGTCATGTAGCAATTGAAATAGTATTCAATGTCAAAATGAACAAGGTTGTTAATAAAGGAAAAATAATGACTGAATATACTGTGAATTGTCATTCATATGATTGTTATTTTGACCAAAGTCCAGGTAAGTACAGAAGTATTGGTGGAGGGAAAAATACATCATGCTGTTACACAAGGGAATTTGGCAGTAATTATTTGGGGAAAAAAGAGGTGCCCCCTTGAAAAAAAAATCCCCCCCTGATTTCTGCTGAGGGGGCGACAATCCCCCCTAAAAGTGAAAAGCTGGAGAAAACACTGGTATCTCGCATCACACAAAATTCATGAAAAATGGCCGACTTTGTCCCTTTAAAGAACGAATGCATTCATATATTTATCCAGTCAGACTGACGGGGATTCATACAGTTCCTATTAAGAAACCAATCCTAAAAGGATTTACTCATTACCCCTGTATTCTAGACTTTTTAACCATTGAACTCCACTTGTGATATTTTGTGTATGGTTGAAAAGCCATTTCATGTATTTGACAAGAGTGCTGCTCTACATGATAAACTGCGTTGCCGTAACTTGTGTTTGTACAAAGGAAAAATGGCATTGTGGTTTACTGTAGAATCGCACTTCAACATTTTGTCTGCCTTTCATGTTCCCTATTTATGCATGGTATGATTTGAATTTCTAATTTTTGGTTTTTCTAGCATGCTGTCATTTTTCAGAAGTTGGTCATAGTTACAGTTCGACCACTAGTCTACCATACACACCTAAAAATAGATTTCAAGCATTTGCTTTTCCTCAAGAAATAAAACGCCCTAGCTCAGTGTCAACAAGTAGTAGAGGTAGATTATCACTCTTTTTGCTTGTTCTCTCCTCTTAACCCTTTGAGTGCTATAATTTTTTCCCACCAAAATTTTACTGCCACATTTTAGCAATTGTTACAATTTTTTCTCAAAATATTTCAATAATTTTGGACCAAATGGACATTATTTTGTATTTGCTACAATTTTTATGTAAATTTTGGAAAAAATTGTCTGGGTTATCATTTAACTTATAGAATTCACAAAAGTTGACTCTGGCACTCAATGGGTTGACCCATCATCCTTTCCTAAAGTCTGTCTTTCGATATCTCCTAAAAGTAATCTAACCATAGTGAACCGTTAAACATCACGCATATCTGAACAAAAGTCTCATTTCATATATCTTCTATCTTTTCCTTCGTTTCTTCCTCTACATTATTTCTCAATTATTCCTTTAGAGATTGCTATTAAGGTTGTTCAGAAATGTGTTTTCTCTTCAGACTGCATGTGAGATTGATGTAAACAAATGAAAACTTTAAACAAAAGAGAATATATTGACAGGAAGCAGAAATTTCAACCTAATGAAAGTTCAGTGATAATTTCTCATGTTATCCTTTGTGCATAAAAGTACATTATTGTACATGTTGATGTACAAAATTTATCTCTTTATGTATATTGTTGTTGAAGTAAATTTCATGTATGATTAGCTCAATTTGCAACAATGATTATGGCACATACACATACAGATATGTGAAGAGAAATCTTGGGGGCCAACCAGTGACATATTATTAGGATTTTTATCTATCATGTTTCATGCATTGTAATTAGATTTCATAGAATCCTACAGTAATTTTGTCAGCAGGGAGTAACATCTAATTCAATCATAATAAATAGTATGCATCAGGGCTCGAAATAATACCTGTCTGCCTGTCCCGGACAAGTGAAATTTGGCCTAGGACAGGTAGTTTTGAAAAGTACTTGTCCAAGTGGACAGGTAGGTTTTTTCAGCCTGCAACCAGTATTTCAACCTATTGACTACAGCAAATATTCATAAGTTTAAATTTATATAACAGCGTTTACATTACAATTTCAAAACTTGCGTACGATTTTACGCAACTTAGTTCTTATTTGCGTAAAATGTATCAACAACTCGTACGGTGTCGGTGGGAATCGGTATCTGAAGTGAGTTGGGCAGTCTTTTCTGTCGAACTTGGGGGTTTCCTTTAATGCGCATGCTCTATTAACAAAAACAATAACGTGGGGGGCTTCAAGTATAGTAGCTGAACGCTTGCAATGCCGTGATGCGTATCTCGTATATGATCGTTGAGCAGCCTAATGACTTCATGTTCAAAGTTTCAAAGAAAATACTGTCTGACAATGAAATTAGTGTTTTCAAAGGGCCAACAAAAAGCAGATACTGATCAAAGTCCAGCGGGACCTCTCAAGATGCAACCCTACAGAGTGTAAATCGTCACCCGTAAACACTTTCCAAATAACATGCGACCTAATGACCATGATTAACTGTATTGTGTTACCAACAACGTAGACTCGATGGATTCTCGAATTTTTTGCATCTGTAGTGTCATTGTCTATACAGAACTGATTGACACGATGCTTTGTGATGATGAAATACAAGGTTTCATAAAGAGTTGCCGTCCGCTAAAGTCTAAAATGTTGCATCATGATAAATGTCACTTGCAAGCAGGTGCATATGTTCTATTTTTGTCCTGCATTGAACCACGTTGAGGCAATGTAGTGCGAGTCAAGTATGTCCGTGTCAAGGGGCGGCATTTCTCAATGCGTATTAGTTTATGCAGTCATGATTTTTTTTGCGTATTTCAGACTATTTTGCATAAAATACGCAGGATTTTGCGTAAACGGAAACGCTGTTACAGTATATACCTTTTACAATTTTGAAAATCATTATTTGGATATTTACCTGTCAGAAAAAAAGTAAAAGAAAATTTGATAATATCTAATCACTGTTTACAGGAGGCAGCCATATTGATTTATCTAAGGTCACGTCTCAAATCTCTTAGATTGGGAGATTCTCAGGGCTATCTCGACACTGCCAGTTTGCATATGATACAGGCATGAGTTTGTTGAATTGTTTTAAAAGTAGTATAGTTTCTTAGAATAAATTATGCCATTTTGGACAGGTACTTTTCTCACTGGGGACAGGTACTTTTTATTTTGACTTGTCCAGTGGACAAGTGGTTGAAAAAAACATATTTCGAGCCCTGTGCATGTATTTTATACATCATATTCTATTAAAATTGTAAAAATGCTTGCTACTGAAACATCAAAGTGAAAATATTGTCAAAATTGCATTGCTTCATGTGGTAATAATTGGTTGTGTTATTTTAAACTATTCTTCAACCTAATAAAAACATTTAAACCATAAAAATATGACAGATGCCGTAACAATTCTTTTAATATTCATGTTCAAAATAAACATAGTTCTTTTTCACAATAAAATCAAAGTGCATTTCACTTTTTCCCTTAAAAGTTTTCATTTTGTTCCGTTTGAAAAATGTGTTGATAATTTCTGCTATCCCATTTGTTTGCAGCATCGTTCGAGTTAGGTAGTTGCAACAGCTCTTTGAATGAAAGCAGTGGATCAAGCAGTAGTTTCATCTCCACAACAGTGCCTGCAGTCTCACCAGTGATGAGAATTTTCACCAACTCGCCTGCACACGAGTCCTCACCAGTAAAGATGTTTCTAAATTCTCCTCAGATGAAGAGTAGGGTGAGTAACTCTCCAAAGGCATGATAACTTCTACAGGGGAACCACATTGTTTTACTTTAGGCTAGGAAGAATAACTAAATTGTTCATATCACCGCTCATACTTTAGCCAATTTTAAAATTTTTATTTGAAATTTCAATAAATGTTTACTTCCACATCGCTATTACTTTAGTTTGGGACTTGAAATGAGAAACATGTATGGAGTCCGGTCAGGGTGACTACAACAAGTTGAATAGCATTAGTATGTTCGTGTGATAGAACACAATGAGAGTTGACTTTCAGCAGTAATGTCCTTGTTTTGGGATGACTGTATAACTTTACTCAGACCACAGTACAGTGTTGTGAGATCATTGAGTAAAATGTCTAAGGACAGTTTGTTTTCTTCTTGGAGCATGTGGAAATGCTAAGAATTTTCTGTCAACACCGCTTCATTATTGTGGACCGTTTTGTAAAATCTAGACTCCAGATCATCAGTAACAATACATTTGCTGGTCTGTCAAAAATAAAATTTGCTTGCCGCCTCTATAGTTTTACCCCAAAAAAAGAGGGACAATGATTGTTTTTCTATGGCCTTACAGAGGCAAAATTATCAGTACTTGTTAGTGAAAAGTGACTCTGAAGACTCTCATACAGCCCCTTGTTTGCTATGCGGCTTCTAATTGATGACCAAGCTGAGAGGGGTCGGCACACAGCTATGCCAACTCAATCAGCTAAGCCATACAGAGAGGGGAACCTACGATCTTACCTTGCCACAAGTATATGTTCAGGTTTTTGTATTCTTCAAAGAGCTTCTGTTTCCTGAAATATGACTTTATCACTTTTTTGTCACGGATTTATCAATTTGAGTATTTAGTCATCACAATATTTGCACAGTAAGTTCAGTTTTCATTCCAGCCGATACAGTATGTCCAATGACCATTTCCTTTTTGATTGCAGCTCATGCAGCGCAAAATGAAAGAAGACATGAAGAAGTTGGAGAGATCTCTGTCAAATGAAACTCATATACGAGAGGAAAGGGAACAAGAAATTGTTGAGAAGAATAAGATCATCATGGAAATGGGTAAGTGTCACGTTGGTACTGTATACATTGATATGATGCATCTGCCATATTTCAAGAAAAACATAACTTCTTGCTCTAAAGTGTTCCTCACACTTACTCTACAGAAATATCAGTTTGAATTCACATTTTCTTCCATCTTTACACGAAAGTAAAGTTAATGACATTGGACTGGTATTTTTTTTCGTTTGTCACGTTGTTAGTACAGCAAGCTTAGCTGGAATTGCAAAACACAAAATACCAGTTTGAGACACAAGTTTTTACATTTGATCTCTGACAAATATGATGTAAATGAGGAATCCTTGATCAGACAGGTCTTGCATTCACTGTAAAGAAAGGAGCAACTTCTTTTTTCTTTCCATGATTTACACTACAAGTACAATTTGACATTATGCAACCATGCAGGTGTCTTAAAGGCCTGTGTTGGTGCCAGATTGTCTCATCAGAAAATTCACTGACTATATTACAATTTCAATGGAAAACAAAAGGCTACCACACCTCCATAACCCTCTTACAGACTAGAACAAAGGCGATCCCAGGGATCGCCAAAAGTGCCCTTAAATATTTTACAAAGTGTTCAAACACAAATTTGTTGGCAGAAAAGCTAGGCTGTACAGTCCTTTGATTTATTTTCCTGAAAAACTCCAAAAACTAGGAATTTAATTACTTGGGCCTAAGATGAAGTACAGATGAGTATCATAAGATGAATTGATTTATTGAGAGGATGTTTCTGTTGTGTTGATGATTCTTTGACAGAAACTAAGTTGTCTGACTTGAGACAACAATTACAGGAGCTGAAGCCACTACGCTATGAAGTTTATGATCTGAAAAATGCAAATGTCTTGCGAGAGAAGGCGGAAGCAGAAAACTCAAGGTCTGGACATTTACTTTTTACAATTCAATGTTCAGTATTCACTGGGTCAAGATAACTTTGTGAATATTAATCAAGCTGATGAAAGACAACTCACCATAATGTCAGTCTTAGCTGGATACTGCATTATTGACTCTTAGCAGCTTTCGGTGCTTTGAATAAAAGTGAAAACTGATATGATCTATGATGTCAATTATGATCATTGATTGGCCACTTTTTGACTAAATTTCGGGAGGGGGAGGGGGTCCTTCACTCTGGTATGCAATCATTAATATGACCAGCAGTGAGTCATCAAGAACTGCAGGTGAGTTTTTTACACTCAGATGCCAACATTTCACACCAAGGGCACTAAGTGCAAATGTATTCAATGCATTGTTTGTTGAAGACCTGGATTATTTATTTATATTTATTCACATTAAAGGACAAGCCATTTACAGACACCTACTAGGTAAAGGCTTCCCAATTTGGCCGTAATCTTCCATGGGGTCCTACAAGATTTATTGAATTACTGCACAAATCATACCAAAACTAAAAAAAGATTTGAAACTAAAAACAGAATTTGAAAGGAGATCAAAATAGCAGCACTGACTTATTGCTAGTACAGACCATATGTCAATATTTTCCATCATAAGTGGAACTTTAAAATTTCCAATACTGGACCTACATCTAAGACTTTCAGATAGTGAATTCCAAAGTCTGGAAGCATGCCCAGCAAAGGTTCTCTGAACAGATTCTGTGTTAAATGTGGTAGTTGAAGTTTATGCATTGAAGCAGTACGTTTTGGATAATCGTGGACATTCATTACAGTAATGGTACAAACATATCAGCATTATACATTGGAACAGATTTCTCAAAATAATTTCAGCAGGATATAGCAGAATGAAAGGCACTTGTGTTCAAAGAGGCATATTTGATTGATTCTGTTATGTACAGTATTATATACATTGAAATTCAATAACAGGTAGTAAGCCACCACATAGTCCATCTACTCACGGGAGTGTTTTTTTTGTCAAGTAAAGTTTTCCCCATAATTTCCCCAATGCATGATATTTGGACTTCAGGGCACACAGTAGCTACCTTGTAGTATAGGCCACTATATGTTTTCCCAGAAAAACCATTATGTCTATAGTAACAACACTGCCACTCTGAGAGTTAAATGTATGGAGCATCAATGTACCATTTATCAATGCGGTATATGTTATCAGTCTTCAGTGGGGTATAAAATTTCCATAAACCATGACCCAACTTAACATTTGAAGGTCTGAACAATGCTTCTCCTTTGTGAAACTATTTAATGGAGTGAGTGAGTGATAGAGCAATGCAGATACTCTTTTCATATTTAAATGACACTGACTGTGAAATGTTTGCATATTTGCATACCTAAGTTGCATTTCCAAAACCTGTCACAGTCTTCAACTACCACTTGGAGCGACAGTGTGTGTTTCTTTCTGCAGCAATTATGAACCTTTTGCATAGGTAACATTGGCAGTTGCCAATATTTTGCTTTCCATTTCTTTTTCATGTGGTGTTTCAGCTTTTTTTTTTGAGCTTGCCTACAGGCTTATGTTCTTTTAACTGATTGCAAGTTGATTTGCTATGGAGTGTCATATACATTATTGTGATCATATGCATTCATTGTTTCAAGTTGTGTTGTTGTGTCCTTGAAGAGTACAATTATGTCATAGAAAGCAAATCAACTCTTTCTTCTGGGAAAAAAATCTGCTGAAATGTATGGCAACCTACCATTTGCATTTAGAGCAAAGTTCACCAGATCCTGATTTTTCTTGCAGACTGAAGATGAGAATAGAGGAACTCAGTCACTACAAAAGTGACAACATAAGAATGGAAGAAAACCTCAGACTTCTGTCTGATGAAAAGTACAGCCTTGAACATTCAGTAAGATCCTTTTTATTGTATAATCTTTTTGCATTCATGATACATTTCACAACACATGCATAAAATCAGATTTTTTCACCAACATGACAAGTTGTTTGTTTTTTTGCCCTTGACCCATATAGGAACATATTGAATTGATAGTTGTGTAGTGCTTGTCCTTCTCAGTTTACATGGCACAAAGCTTTTTACTGACCATTCCTACAGTGCATTTCACATCGGTGCTGCAACTCAGCCTATAAGACGGACACATTACACCTACTACACAAACGATTAGCTTGGGTATTGTGACAATGATCAGTTGATTAGACTTTATCTACAATGTAGCTGTTATTACAGTTTCAGTTTAAAGCTAAAACAAGAAAATGTGTGTTTTTATTTAGTTTCAGCAGAGAAAAACCTCTTCAGCTCTTCAACTCTCACCTGAAATTGTAAAAAAAGTCACAGTGTAGATTAAGCGTAGCCAACTGTTTATATCTCAGTCCAGACAATGTGGCTCCATGCTGTTTTACTGTAATTAATCAATGCGTTTTGGTTACTTTGAAATGTGTTGTGATAACCAAGCTAATCGTGTGTTTTGTACATGCCATCTGTCCGTCTCATACACTGAGTTGTGGCACAGATGTGAAATGCACTGTAGTGTTCAATTGAAGTAAAGAATACGTTGCCTCTGATGTAACAACCTCTGAGTTTCTTCTTCTTGCTTTGTTGTGGAAACCACCTGTCAACATTCAAAAAATTTAATACCAACAATGGATAAGTTTCCAGTCTCCCAATACCTGGAATTGATATCTGAGACATCAAGGCGAGAAGGAAGTATCTTGTGCAATTCTGTGGCCAGTCATTCTTCATTTCACGATTTGTATATCGTAGACAGTATGTTATCATAATAATTTGTTCACAGGGATGTAGAAAATAGCCGGCAGCTGGCAAAAAGAACCAGCTGTTAGCAAAAATTTGCTGGCTGTGAAAATTTAGTTTCAGTTAAAAAACTGTGCGCTCACACACCACTTGTAACCAGCTATACGTTTATTTTTGCCATGCATAACTAAAATTTTCTACATCCCTGATTCATTACATGTAGTTCCAGCAGGAACTGTATCGACTTACACTGGTAATACAAACACTTTGCTTATTTCTTCGTGTTGGGCTGAACAAAATCATAAGTTGTTTTTAACATTTTGTTTAGTTAAAAGATCAGCAGAAGCTTGTTGCTGAACTGGACACATACAAGACCAAGTGGCATAAAGCGTCCTTTGAAATGGGTCAGATGGAAATGAGACAAAAATTCCTTCAACAACAGTGCGAGGGCATCAAAGAAGAAAAGGAGCAGTTGAAATCCATGTTTGCAGAAAGGGAGCAGTCCTTCCAGCAGAAAATTTCAAACTTGGAAGAAGAAATCTGCAAACAGGGTAAGAAATATGTACAATGACCTGTTTCCATTCTTTTCCTTTTTGTTATTAACCTTTTGTTAAGTCTGTGATCAACCTGACAAGTATAGCAACTCAGTAGCAAACTAACATTGTATTTATTGTACATTACCATATGTATGCTAAGGCGTGAATGAGATTTGCCCAGGTCTCAAAGTAGTTTTTAATTTTTTACTTAAACAATATTCTCTGTCTCCCATATAGGTACAAAAATGAAGTTCACTGATTCAATTGAGTTTGAAACCCTTGTCTGTAAATAAATGACATTCAATTTTTTCACTTTAGTAATACAGAGTTATCTGAGATTGGTCCCTTGGAACTGTTTATGTTTGCAATAGTCTAGAGTAGTTTTGTAAAATATATCGGAAGAATTATGACACATAGTTGTTCCTGATGCCATGTTTC
This sequence comes from Ptychodera flava, assembly GCF_041260155.1. NCBI lineage: Eukaryota > Metazoa > Hemichordata > Enteropneusta > Ptychoderidae > Ptychodera > Ptychodera flava. The sequence goes on along the minus strand of NC_091931.1, from coordinate 38,849,700 downwards.
TGATTGGCATTCATGGGAGTACACTTCTGTCTAGTACGGATCAGGAAGGCAGTCTCACCTATCAATATTTAATCTTTGCAGCCAATGAAGAACCCAAAGGAGAATCACTTGGAATTATCATGCAACAACAGATGACAGAGTTAGAGAGGGAAAATGAGAACCTGAAAGCTACCATGGAAAAAGTCTCAGTAAGTATTATTGTCAATGTGATCAGACAAAATAAATGCTATAAATGTAAGTTTTCTAATGCCCAGACTCAATTCCATGAACTATCAGCCACCCTACTTGAAACTATGGAGACGTGCCAAAGTTTGGTGGTGAAGCATCTATTCACCCCGATTTCCTGTCAACAGGTTCACTATCACCATAGATAACAATGGGTTTTGGGCCAAACCACGATGGTGAAGGGTTAAATTTTCTAAGATACCTACATGTATGCAGTTACAGAACTAGGGTAGCCCAATAAATTACTATTATTTCAAAATTCCAATTTATCCGATAGAACAAAATTTGTAAAAAAGCAGAAGTCCTTTCTCTTCGAATTTTTCCCGGTTTTTAATGTGCATGTTGATAATTTCAGGCAATTCACCATACCAAAGTGACATCCCTTGAGAGTGAGCTACAAAAAGCAAGAGTTGACATGGGCATGCAGCTAGCTGAAATCAGTCGGTTATCATCAACATTACAAGACACAAAACGTGAAAGTGACAGGATTGTTACCATGCAAACTGCAGAGTTGGAAAACTTGAGAGCATCTCTGAAGAACGTGGAAACAGACAGGACTCAGGTGGCCAAGGAAAAGTCGTTGCTCCAGCAGGAAGTTTGCCAGCTGCAGAACTCTCTGTCGGAAATGGCAAAAGATGCACAGATGAAAAGTTCTGTTATTGAGAGCCTCAACAAATCACTGGAGGTGATGAAAGAAGAAAGGGAGAAGCAGCGGACACGTCTTACTGAAGACATCGAGAAGTTGAAAGCCAAAGTAATGTCAGAGGGACAGGCCAGAGAGACGGTATCGTCTGAGAAGAATGTGGTGCAATCAGAGTGCACAGCGCTGCAACAGAAAATCCCTTTGATGGAAAAAGAGTGTGAGGAATACAGGCTATCCCTGGAGATGCACAAACAGGATGTCACAGAGAAATCCAGGAAGGTAAACATCTTGGAGAAACAGCTCCAGGAACAACAGGAATTCTTCAAAGGAACCATTGAAAAGTTACACCAGGAGATGCAGGCTCTGAAAGGCGAGTCACAGAACAGAGAGTACCAGCTGCAGGAGAAAGTACACAACCTGCAAGGGACACAGCAACAGCTGGAGATGGCCAAGGAAAATGAAAGCTGGGCCCAAAAGGAGAAGATTAAAGCTCTAAAGGAAGAGGTCTTAGCCTTGCAGAGACGAAATGGGCAGCTTGAAGAGAAGATGAGGTCTGACATGACAGCTAACAACGAAAGGTTCAGGAGTATCGAAGAAGAACATGAGAAGGCCTTGGCAGAGAAGTCAACTGCCTTGGAGGAAATCAGAGAGAAGGCCAAAGCTTTGGAAAGCCGATATGAAACGGAAAAGGGAGAGTATCAGAGAGAGGTAGATCGCCTGAATACCCAGCTTGGAGAAATCAGCACGGAGAGAGATGGGTCTAAGTCAGATATGGAACAGGTGAAGGCTGAACTTTGCAGCAAAGTAGAGCAGTTGGAGAAGGAGCATGCTGTCGCTTTGGCAGAAATTGAGAATCAGAGAGCAGAGATAGCCAATAAAACGCTGGAGAATACCAAGATCAGGGATGAGGCGACCAAGAAGATCATGGAGATGAAAAACATGTGTGCGACTAAGGTTGGCGAGATGGGAGAGAAAGCGGGAGTCGTGTCCGGACAGATTCAGAGTCTGAAGAAAACGTTGGACGAGACCATGAAGGAGAAGGACAAGAAGCACGCCGAGCTACTGAAGGTCAGAAATGAGTTCAAGAACTTCAGTAGGATGAAGGAAGAGATGGAGAAGAAGCTGAAGGACAGCGAAACCAGGGGTGACCAGTACAAACTGAAGCTGCAGAAACTGGTGCCACAGGTTCAGATGTGGAAGGCTGCCTGTGAGAAGGAGAAGACCAAGCTGGCAGAGTACAGTGAAGAGAAGAAGATGCTGTCATCAGAGAACAGCAAGCTGAAGACTGAAGTACAGAATCTCCAGACTGAGGTGGGTATAGTCGGGGTTTTATCCTTGATGAATTTTTGATGGATTGACCATGGCGACATGTAGATGAAGCGATCAAAGTGGAATACTGGTGAATTTAGTCCAATATCATTGGTAACGGATTGTATGTAGAGTATTTTGGGGCTAATCTACAATGTCTGATACTTCTTGTCTCAACCTGTTTATTACCGCATCCTAGGTTATGCAGGAGACCTCCCTGAAAAGCAAGTTTATTTAGAAAATCAACACGTAGCTCTAAGCTTGAAACAAGCTTTTGCAACTGCTTTCAAGTGGTGCCTATCTCATTAAGTTACTTTCTTTTCAAAACAGTGCAATTCCTTGAAGAAGAAAGACGCTGAATACAGGCAAGACGTCAGAGCAGCCAATCAGAAAGTTCTCGAAGAAAAGAAGCATAATACGTCACTCACACAGAGAGTAAGAAGTCTGGAGGTGCAGGTATGTAAATGTACAGTAACAAACTGATAGTAAAATAATTGCGAAAATCCTATTTTCCATTTGGAAAATCTGAATGGGTCTAGAGGGAGTCAGATGAAGTATTTGTGTTTGAAAGTCTGCTTCAGATTTTATAACATTATAAGTTTTGTACTGTATGTTGTTTTCAGCTTGACTTTGCCAACAAGCAGATCAGAGAGACTCAGAAGAAAGGTGAGGTTACCAAGACATCACCTGATACAGCCAGGATCTCACCCCATACTGTCAACACATCACAGGAAGAGATCCCACTAGGTCTGGCCTGTGATGAGTCAAGCAGAGTAGACAACAAATGGGGTTTCCATGACACAACGCTGAACCTGTCTGATCTCGAGATGAACTCCACCAACAGGTCTGGATTTGGCTCACCGGATTCCATCTTGGGCTTTGATGGTAATTTGTCAAACAGAAGTAAAGGTAGGTCAATACGCCTGCCACCGCTTTAGCCAGCCTCATCATACAGAGGAATAAATCTTTGGCAATTCATGTGTGATCAATATTTTGATATCTTTTAAATTCTTTTTGCCGTCAATGTCAATGTGTCAATGTATATTATTGTGTACCAAATAATCTCATTCATACCATATTGTAAGTTGCATGATAATATATCCTAAAAACAGACTGTTCTCATTCTACTTAATTTGACTTTTTAATTCAATTTCACCACAAACCTTAGCCCATTACCGACCCGCGTACAGGATCTCCAGTAGTTTGTATGCAGCATGGTAAAACTTTGTAACCTATACCTATCATAGTAATGTATACTAACAGCATGTTTCATTGAAGATTTCTATTCAACCGTCAACCTCTACTAATCGTGTACCCAATATGTCGATTCATGGAATAAGTCGGACACTTTCCTTGTCAAGTGTACTGTTATTCATATAAAGCTTATACCTTCATATAGTAGTAGTGCTTTACATTTGTGTTAGTCTAATTCAATTCACTGAAATACGGTCGTTGCTTGTGAACTCTCCAAACATTCCTCAGCATAGGTTACAAAATAGTAAAAAATCATACTCTAATAAAAGTCGTAGCTAGAACAACTTTTATACACCATGTAAGAGCAAATTTTTAGTAATCAAAGTAGCTATATTTTATTTTCTACAAATTATGTATTGAACATGACCTTTGAAATCAACACAAGAATATCTGCTGAAACGGTTTTGATGAATATCTGTTGTTTGCCTAGGTGCATCAACCATCTTTGAAATCACCATGACAAGCAAGAAAAGCTTGAACATTAGTGACGCCAGCTCTTTTCTGGAGTTTGGCAACACCATTCCAGAGTTAGCAGCTAGTACATCTAGCATTGGTACTCAGCCTGCCAGCAAACAGACTACAGGTCAGTTTTCTAACCTTTGACACAAGTGATAGATTTTTTTTATGTCAGTTTATTTCCACCATGCTATATCTTGCTTTTCCTGACAAAAGTATTTCACATGTAGTTCAGTTAAAAATTTTCTGAGTTTGAGAAGTGTTTGGCAAATATATTTAATAAAAACTAGTTTAGATTTTCCTAAGAAGAGTCTATAAAGGGTCTAGATAACATGTGTTCATTGATGTCTTCAAACATTTTGCACTTTTTTCTGAACATTGCAAGTGCCTGCCAAGCTAGATTAGATGCATAAGTGTTCCTGTACCAACCTCCATCTAACAGTGAAATGGCCATGCAAATTTTTGATGTTATCTCTTATCATATAATTGTAAAGCAACTAACCACACTGTAAATGTGTCCGTGCATTGACTATGCTTGCCAATAGCAATAGAGCTATTTACACTACCAGTTGGCTACTGTTTCATTCGTCATTTCACAGTATGGTTGCTCTATGCCATCATGATTTCATGCTGACATGATCATATTTTTGACTAAATGTAAACGTTTGCTAAATGTTTCCTGATGCTTGGAAAGAATATGCATTATAAAACTAACATGTCATTTGATTAGGAAGTACGGCATGTAATGTTTCAGACTAAAACAATATACTTCAAATGAAAACCCCAGTTTGTAAAGAATGTTGTAAGAGACATGAAACAAAAAATCTCAAAAATTAAGGCATCCACATTTAAAACATTTTTACACATACCAGTAATAGGTATAAGCGTTCTTGTCACTCTCCCTCCATTGAGCTTTCCACAGCTTGTATGACTTGTCTCAGGATTCCAGAGAGTCTGAAGACGTACGGAACATTTAGAGCTGTCAGGAGATTTGAAAATATTGAATTTGAATTAGCTTTTACCATGCATGAGATTGGAGCAGATACCAATATGAAGACTAATAGAAAAGTCTGTGTGACTGTATTAACCAGAGAATTTCCATAATTGCTTTTTTAACTGCCCTTTTTAAGAACTCCATCACGGTAAATTTGTAAAATGTGTAATGTTTAAGCGAAAGCATAATTTGTAACATGCATTATATTTAAAGGAAAGCATCAGTACTTCTTACTAACATCAGTATTAACACATTACGCTATCTATCATCATTTGTCACATTCAATAACAGCTTTTCTCCAAACATTATTTTCCATTTATTTTTCATTTATTTGAATTTTCATATCCATTTTCTTTTGTTTCCGAAATCATTTTCAGGGCTTGGAAAATTTAGGCTATTTCTGTATCTGTTACTCTTGTTTAATTTTCCATTTTGCGTTGAGACTCTCACCTGGACAGGTATTCTCTGACGTTTTTCTAAGCTTCTATCCTTACACTTATTGCATCAGTAGCACCCTGCTAAAATCAGCAATACTAACATGGCCTTTTGTCTTGATTGGAGGAGCTCAGACAGTTGAAAAGTGCAAGCTTTTATTACATTGTAACATTGCTTCACTCCACTGCTTTACTGCTTGACAATAATCGCTCAGTGTAACTTTATGGAAAATGTGTGAATGATGGTCAGTGATCATTTATTGACTTCATGCTGAAGTGTCACCATGAAATATAATCGCTTCTAAACCTAATGCATGAATGCATGCAACAGGCATGTTGCACTTTTCCCTATTTTGGGCAAAGGTTTGGTTTTAGAAGTTTTTACTGGTAAACCCCAGTTATTCAGTTTACAATAGCTGTCAGTAGTGTGGTGTACCCATCATGTCTAGCTGTATAGAAGTACAAGTTTATAATGGTTGAAACAGGAAATGTTTTAACTGGTTTAACTATAAGTGGAGGTTCCCTGTACATGGCATATTTTGTACATCACCATTAATGTAAAAAGCTCTATGGTATTGAAATCAATCAATATAGCAAATCTGTCACCACCGTCAGAGCATGATCAGATCTGAGTGGAAAAAAAGTATAATAGTAGATCGTGTTACTGAACAACACTTCATCACGTGTATGCCTCATTGAATTTTTAGGGAGAGCTGGATTTGTTTTTATGAGTGGCTGTGAAGATGAACCTGAACACTTTGACTGGGGCAGAGTGTCGGAGCTTCAAAGGAGGAACACACTATGTCTGCCTCACATGAGATCAGCGTATGCCATCGAAACACAGTATGCAACCCCTGGCAAGGCAGAGGAGAAAAACCTCAAGGACAATGTTGACCCCTCAAGGAAGAGAAAAGCCGGCACTGCTGCTGGGGATGAAAATACACATTCCCCTAGGAAAGTAAGTAAAATTTCAACTGATTGTAAAAGGCAGTACACCACTACGTAATAATTTTATTCTGAAATTAAGAACTCTCAAAATAGCAAAAAACTGAAATTTGCCTCTGACCTGAGATTTTGTGTAGACATGCAGTGGACAGCAAGCTTGAGATGTAGTGTACCATATACAGACCTGTGACTTTGCTCAATTTTTTTGTTTCACATTTTCGGTGATACCGTCAAAAAATTCATCTAATAACTATGCAATCGAGACATTGGTTTCTCCCTAACCTTGCAAAACTTTTCTGATATATCTCTCGTAAATATGCATGCACATTGATATTGATAAGTTCCATTTTGATTTGAAATTTTATATAAGCTAAAACAATGGTTAGAGCAACTCAAATGTGTTCAATCACAGGGCTGTCATGGTATTAGTGATATACCTGTGGGTCTTTATGTGTATTTCATATACTTGAAATTTTCTTTATGACCTATACAATTGCATAAATGATACAAGTTGACATGTAACTTGTATCATAAAAGTTTGCTATGATCCAGTCGTAAAGTAAGCTTTAGGCCTCTCTGAAGTTCCCCTGTATTGAAATTGAGTATCCCAGGTTTATAACAAACAAATTTACAATGACATATTATTGGTATTTCCTCACCCAGCTGAGAAGCTTGGCCGGTCAGAGGCGGCGTGCCACACTGATGGAGTGCCCTGCGCCGTCTGTGGCTTCACCTCATAATGTACAACAGAAACAGGTGAGTGGCTACGCTTTGTCTAGGCAAACAGCAAGGGATGACTTGTTTTGATATCGGAATTAGAGATGGTGATATTTGCAAAGATAAAAGATTATCAATAAAAGCTTGAATTGATGTGTTATGTACGGATGAGTATCTTTTACACACTGTAGCTACCCTCATAAACTAATTACTTGTAGCTTGTACTTCTGAGAAGAGTTTACATGTGCTGGTATTAATGCTTTCTCTTATGTTCTCACATTGATATGGACCATGACATCTTGGGGAGGGTGGTTGTTTTTGTGCATGAACATTGCCGGGGGTGGAGGGGGGGGTCACTCTTCTTTCTTGCACACACTTTTGAGAAGCTCAATTTTTCACCCCAGGGCCACACTTGCATATGAATGAATTAACTTCTTTCTCACTATTCTTTTGTCACATCTGGATGGATTTCCATGTTTCCCCTTCTCTGGTTTAAACTCTGTTTGTGTATATGGTCTCACAAGTGAAATTGATAGGTGCACATAAGACAATAAAGCAATTTCCAGCAGACAGCTCTCAGAGTCCAGTGTTGTTTTAATCTTTCAAATGTTGCAACAAAGTAATTATTGTTTAAAACTAAAAGGGTACTTTGAAAACAAAGTATCAAAGCTAATCTGGTAATTAATAAAAGTACAGCTAATCGTAAATCGCCTACCTATGGTCTTCAAAACATTGTTTGCAAAAGTTGTAAAACCTATAAGATACTGTCACACAGACTTTGGTTAGGGTGTTAAAGAAAAGCCTCATGTGAACTAGATTTGCTTAAGTTGGTATCTTGGCAACCACATCTGCAGGATGTATCTCACCTTTACAAAACCAAAGCAAAATGTTATAAATGACTCTTTCCTCTCTTGAACAGACTAGCCAGAGTAAGAAAGGCCCCGTGGCCTTCAGCATAGGATTCACTCCTCAGAAAGAGAAACAGAAGATTAGGGCAAGCAGCAGACTAAAGAAAGCAGCTCAAATGCTTAAGGTAAGCTCAAGGTTTCAGCATCTGTCTGACAAGAAGCACTCACCATTTGAACAGTTGAAAGGTCCAGCATGTTACGTCACCCTGCAACAAAACATCCACTCATTGTACAACTTGATGATTTCCCTGTCTAGCATGGACCCAAATACCAAGAATAAGTTTCCAGGGCAATTCATCATGTCTTTTCCCCCTTTCATTTCCTTGCAGGATAAAGGCAAGAAGTCGCACAGCTCAAACAAGAACAAGAAAGAAAATTGATTGTGATCTGTGAAGACTATCAGTGTTCAGAAAAATGTTTTACCCAACAATGTGATAATTATGGTTTACTTCAACTCCGTGTGACGTAAAGTCATCGGAATTCAGTGTTCTCGTATACACAACTTAAAAAAAATCATGGTTTCAAATGTACATACCAGTAGTTCAAAAAATATATCTTCTAATTATAATAAATAATTATCATGAAGTGTTAATGTATGTTGTGGCATTAGGTTTCATAGTAGTGTGCAACACTGAAAAAAAATTCAGAAATAAGTGCAAAGTAGTGATAGAGGTTTGAAGATGATAGTAAGCTAATGCAAAGAACCTTTATGTAAATAAAAATAAAAAATATAATCACATTACAGAGGGAATATACATGCTTACAACCATGGTCCCTACAGGCCTAACAACTTACCCAATCAGGCTGCAGTTTTTTCTGTTGTTGTAATTTAGTAACTCAGAAATTTTTGGTTTGTTACAGTTTGGACTGATACAGTTTTACCAAACTGTCACACTTGTTGAATTCTAAAAATCACACAAAATAATCTGAATCAATCGTAATAATTACAGGTTGTAATCTCCAAACAAAACACATGTATAACAGACATAACCCTTTGAGCACCAAAGTCTATATTTGTCCCCTTTATAAGATAAACCCCAGTCAATTTTTCTCAAATGTTTGACAAAATTTTGAGAAAAAACTGTAGCATATGGAATGTGATGTCCATTGGTCCAAAATTATAAAAAATTACTGAAAAATTCATAAAAATTGGTAAAATGTTGCATTAAAATTTTGGCGGGAAAAAATTACAGCACTCAAAGGGTTAACTCTTTCATTTCAATTCATTTTCAACATCTGTATTTTATATGTGGATATGATATCTTGTGTGGAGTAGTCATTCCAGATCCTAGATTGTATTTGTGTATTGTAAATGCTGCATTGAAAACACCAACACAGTAATAGTTTCCATGGTTTATAGCAGAAGAAATAACGTTATAATGCTACCCTTGTGTAGGTTTAAGTGAGTTTACTGATCACCTTTTACCTGTTTTGCGGTAGTGCCCAGACTATTCCTTTGGAAAATGATAATTGCAGTTTTTCCAACGGAGATGTGAGGGTTACTTTGAAGAATGTCCCACTGCCACAGAGTCTGTCAAAAATGAAAACCTTGCAGATAATTTGAATATGAAAACTGCCCTCACCATCACGTCAATGAACTCTTACCTAAGTACCTAAAAATACAACAGAATTCAATGTTCCTAAATATGATCACTTGTCTGTGAAACTGTTCAATATTTGACAGACTCTGACATGTTTATATAAACCACAAAGTACATGATCATTTACAATAGAAAGCATCACTGCCATTTTGCAATATCTGGAATTACTTTTCACTGACTCAGTTAGTCCATACAGATATATCCTTCCTATTGTTGTATTTTCCTATACATTGAAATTAATGGTTGTCACTCATTTGTTAATGTTTTTGTGGGTTATTTTCATATAAGCATTATACCGGCTAAAACATAGGTCATGTAGTTTAGCAACATACTGCCTTTTTCATACGGTATTTATTTTTTTAATGAAAATCACAGGATGGTATTTGCCTCCAGTGCCCCTTAATTAATCAACAAGCCAGTTTTTTTCGTCTTTCACTGCCAGAGATATTTTAGTAACATTAAAGATGAAATTTTGTTGTAAGTTTATATAAGGTTTTGATACTATAAATATATGTATTGTGATGGTAAATATTCCGGTTGTATTTCAGTGGAGCATGTGAACTAAAATAGTCTTTCTTAGGGAGTCCTAATCCTCTCTGTGAACCCCTAACGCTGAATGACATGTTCATAAGTGCTTTCCATGCAGTGTCAACCATCTGAAATACTGTTTTCTGTTTATTCAGAATATAGCTGTGACATTTTACAATCCAAAGGTAGAGTTGTATTTTGTCGAATATTTTGAACTTTTTCAAAACAAATACTTTGTTGTTTTCTTTCCTTTCCTCTTGTGCTTCCCTCTTCCCTAGAAAGTTATCTTTAGGCTAGTGAAGAAAACGTATTTCTGTTCAATGACCCCAGATTAGGTCCATTTGGCAATTTTCTTTTCTCCCCAAACTCTGTTCTTTGTATGTAAAATAGAGCTACGTTCAAATTTTTGGAATCACTAATCAATATGGGTAAAAACATTTCAGTACAAATGGTATTTTGCAAAAGAACTCTGAAAAATGAAGGAAAAAATATTGAAATAAAAAAAGATTATAAGCCAAGTTTGAAACATCCTTGCCTAATGAACAGATTTTTTCTTCTTTGCTTGAAGAATTATCTTTCTCTTCTAGGTAAGCTTTTTTCCGAGATTTTGTGATATTTTGCAATATTCTACAATTTACAATAGTGATTATTAAAAGATTTAATCATGTTTAAATTATTTAATAGGTACACAATTACTGCCAAGAATTAGTGTCAATTCTTCATGTCAGTAGAAAGAGCAACCATTCGGTGAAATATCAAAATCCTACAGCTGTAGAAATACATAGAATATTGTAACATTGTTCCTTCGCATAATGTAGGTTTATTGCAGTGTATTTTACATCTTAAATTCTTAGGTGGTCATGTCACCCCCTCTTTCATTGTATGTTGGTCCAACATTGTCACTGAAAACAGTGGGGTTGAACTATTGCTCTGTAGTGAACAAAGGTGGTAATATTGATGCTGATGTCTTCCATAGACTCATTACGTCTAACTCTCCTTGCCAAGTTTTAACTTTTGTAAAGCATTTGCACTGTTGTAAATAAACATTTTCCACAAAATTTTGTGGAGTGGTACCTTTCTGTTACTAATAAAAGACAAAATTCAAATTTTTCTCTGTTCTTGTTGGTAATTGTTGTTTTTAATGCGGGAAGGAGCTGTCTGATGTTATTTAATGCAATCTTGTTTTTGTCTTGTACTTCAAGTCGCAAAGGTGGTAGATTTCTGATATGGGTATCACCGGTCACCAGTCTAGACCAACAAGCAAACTGACATGCAGCTCTGGAAAGGGTAAACATATAATATGGAGGTGTAATACTGAAAGAGACTGCCCTTGTAAATTTGGCGTCAGATCTCTTGGGAGACTTTTCCAAAGCACCAATTATAGCTTATCAATTTATGAGATTTTTTGCAAATTGTTAGGTGAAATATGGACCATTGACAGTAAATAACAACAGAGTGAAATCTACAGAAAGGCAGTCATGTAATTGGAGTGTGTGTGGGTCGTCAGTTGAGCATGAATCTCATGCGACTTTGTACACCATAGTGTTGACTGCGCTCCCCCCCTCCCCCCCCCCCCCCCCCCCCAGTCACTTGGCTTTTCTTGGCAGCCGATTTACTGGCTGGCCAAGCGACTCTGTGGGCCAAGGCGTTCACCCCACAATATACAAAACAGCCTACCACTTAGTGCGACAGTCTGCTGAAGTTTAGCCCTTCAATTTATTCTTTTTTGATTAATTAATATGCCCACAGACTTAGAGCAAGTCTAACCATGGTGTTGACTGGCAACATTTCATCATACACAGATTAGTATCTGGTGAAATATTTTGAAAGGCATTTTCTTTACATTAACCCTTTTAGTGCTACAGTCACCTCCAGGCTTTTTTTTGTATTTTTTTCAGAAATTTGATCAAAAACTAGCCAATCATGTCAATTCAGTCAAAAACTAAACAAAAATTAGAGAAAAATGCACAAAAATTTGTGAAGTGTTGTATCAAAATTATCGCACACAAAGGGTGAAAATAAAAATGAACCACTTCACTGTTTGATCGTTCAAACTTAACAAAATACCTTAAGTGAGAATAATGGACTGACTCAAAGCAAGAGAATGGTTTACACAGATGTGTACTGTCTCTGATATTTCCTCACAGTTGCAAGCACCGGATTGTATTTTCCAAAACAGTAACAGCTGGCAGATTTCAATTTGAATTTCCCCCAAGGTTGAAATCTGCCACTACAAACACTTGAGAGGAAATGACTGTCATGGCTTGTGAGTAGACAATTTTGAGTGAACACAACCTACATACACCCTTGAATGTAAAAGATTACACAATTGAGGGTTATCATGAGTGAAGTTTATTCTTGCTTATATGACAGCATATATATATATTTAGACTTGTTTATAATGCTTAGATAAAATTAAGTTTTTCCGTCTGTGAACTAGACATGATCTGTGAACTAGCCATGACGAGGCTGCAGCCCAATCATTTTAAATTTGTTAAAAGCTTGATTTTAATAATCTCTGAAATGTTTTTGTGACCACACAGTTTCTTCATAAAGATGTTTGCAAGTGTTTATAACATGTAATTTTGACTTGCATAAATGAGGAAAAAAACTAAAAGGACAACTCTACACACAAAGCACAACTTACAGGATTGAAAAAACAACATTTCTTTATCCATGTTGAAATGTGAAACTATACACTCTACCGGTATATGAATATGTAGAGAGCGCTACATGTGTACCTTGAAACTCGACACGTTTACAGTGCAACAATACAACTAGAGACTGTGCATTACGGTAAGTGCATAAATATGTTACATGAAAAACACTTTCAGAAAAAAAGATAGGCTTATACCTGTAGTATATATTCACAACAAAGTATGCATATTGCTGTTTGTGTTTGTCTATATTCCGTCTTTGCTTTGATTTTCAATGACAGTGACAAACAGTGTTCATTTTATTGCAGAGTGGGCCTGGTGACCTTGAACTTAAAATAAACAAATCCAATGTTGTGTTGGACTGGTTATAAAATGTGATAAAACCAGACACCACAAAATGAGAACAGCATATGTACATGTATGGTAGGAAAAAAAAACTGTTTTCTGAAATATTTCAACAGAAATTGAACATTTGTAGATGCTGAATGTAACTCACAGATGAATGAAGTCACTTCCTTTGGCCATAGTCAACATTTTCACTAAGTTTTTAGTAGTACAGTCGGAGGAAAGAGCACCAACCAATGCACAAATCTTTATTTCAGTTGTTTTAAAATTCTGTGCCACACATACACACTGAGCACACGAATAGGGAAACCGTTTGCAACAAACGCTCCAATACTGGCAATTTACTACAGTATACTAGTATTTGCTAACACAATAGCAGAGTTTTCTTTTGTACCCTATAATAATGAAAACTGAGTGGGTTTGAATAACTGTTGGTCCCTAGATTTGTCAGTTGTTTCCCGGATTCCAAATATTGAAATGACATTACGACACTTTACCCATCCAGATTTAACGGAGTAGCTGTAACTTTTGCACTATAATAATCATTTTAATGTTTTACTTTAATGGCAAGCTCCTATTCTACTCCACAAAATCTTGTTGAAACGCCCTCAATTCAGCTTGTATATATACAAATTGCACTGTTATTGTTCACATGTAAGTTCTAATCTGGAGTAGAACTCAGTTATCAACAATAATAATGCAGTCTACACATGTACAGGCTGAGTTGACAATGCAGTCTACACATGTACAGGCTGAGTTGACAATGCAGTCTACACATGTACAGGCTGAGTTGACAATGCAGTCTATACATGTACAGGCTGAGTTGATAATGCAGTCTACACATGTACAGGCTGAGTTGACAATGCAGTCTACACATGTACAGGCTGAGTTGACAATGCAGTCTACACATGTACAGGCTGAGTTGACAATGCAGTCTACACATGTACAGGCTGAGTTGACAATGCAGTCTACACATGTACAGGCTGAGTTGACAATGCAATCTACACATGTACAGGCTGAGTTGACAATGCAGTCTACACATGTACAGGCTGAGTTGACACGCTGAACAGTCTATCTCATAATGCTTTGTGGAACGGGAAAAAAACTGGTGTTGACATTCAAAACAAAAGAGTTAAAATATCATCAAAAGTTACAGCCACTGGCCCTTGAATGCTATGATTATTTACACTACTCTTTCTCTGGATGCAAATACACTTGTAAATAAAAATCTCATTGAAATCAATTCTGGCACTATCAGGTATATTTCAATAGTTGTTCATTACCAAACTGGACTATTTCCTTCTACAGTAGTGCACTTATTATCAAAACTTTACAAGAGAGAGTGTCAACTTGAGTTTGTTCACATCACAGCCTTTCTGTTTGTGGTTTACCAACCTCTATTACAGTAATTCTCCTCTCTGTTCATCATAGCTGGGTATATTTCCTTAAAGGGATTTCAAAAAAAATTGCATAATTGATAATTAAGAAAGAATTGCGGCTTGAGAATTTCGCAGAACACATTTCATATCTGAAATTCTACAAGCACACATGGCACGTCCAAATCAAAGATCAGTTACCAGTAAAAGTTATCTCGTCACACTTCAGTACAACAATGCATTTAAAATAACTGTAATCATGTGGAAATATTTCACAAACTGATTTCTTTAAAGCTGATCATTTGATATCAAAGGTATACAGTCACCTGTAATCTCATTATGCCCATATATGGTCAAGGGGGCGTTCCTTGGTATTCAAAATGCCCATGTGAGGGCGCTATTTTTAAAAAGCGGCCACCCGCTTAAAACCTATGATTGGTTTGATTTTCTCTCTCCATGGTAACTGTGGCAAAATTGGAACAGGTGATAGTATACCTTTAAAACTATCAACTTCCCTAACCTGTCCACCCCTAATTTTCTGCAAAACAGGTCCACTTTCACCATTGATGACAATGGGTTTGGGCCAAACTATGGTGGTGAAAGGGTTTCCCTTTGAGCGCTATAATTTTTCCGGCCAAAATTTAGTGCAACATTTTACCATTTTTTATGAATTTTTCTGCAATCTTTTTGATAATTTTGGACCAAATGGACATCACGTTTCATTGGCTAGTTTTTTATCAAAATTTTAGCAAAAATCTGAAAAAAACTGACTTGGATATATTTATAAAGGGGACAATAACAGACTTTGGCGCTCAAAGGGTTAAAACAGGCCATACAGACAATTTTCTCTGCTCTATTGGAAAATCAAAGAACAGTACCAAAATGTACCTTAAGTATTCTCTAAATTTGAAGAAATGTCTCATGACATGACCTTGAGGAGAAAGTGTCATAGTTAATGACCAATCTGATTAAAATCAGATGTAGAGTACGGCGATGTCTACTTACGCGTACGCGGTATTCTCTTGCTGTCGCCTAATACTGCGTACGTGTAAGTAGACGTCGCCATACTCTACATCTGATTTTAATCAGATTGAGTCAATGACATAACGTAATTGTACATTTTGTGTACTGGACAGGTTCATCACAAATGTGTTATGATCACATGAGTATTTTTTTCTGACAGCTCGTGATGACAATGCTATTTACACCTCATGGCTGGGAAGTCATTTCAAATTATTTCAAGTGAATTGCCTGTGGAGAAACACTTGTGTAAAGGGTACTTATTCTGATCAGTGTGTGATTTCACTTGGAAAATGACAGTGTGAATCAAAGTCTAATAGTACTGTTTGACAGTACTTCCTAGACCCTGTCAACCCTACACTTTAAAATGGTCTAATCCATAGGTTGGCTCACACCTCATGGCCTATAAGGAAAGGGGCACATGGTAACAACAGTTCATATTTAACATGATATCATTATTGCTTTTACTTTGAGAATCACTAATATAACTCAGAATTTTATGGTCAACGGAACTTGAGCAAGGAAAACAGATATAGGCGTATCTGCTTTTTGCATATACATAGCTTTCTTTTTCCATGCCTTCTTAAGGTAGAATGCGCCTCTAGGACAGATATTCAGACTCTCAATTTTTTAACAATTCTGTCCTAATTTACCCCTTGTTGGGGCTCATTTTAAAGCTCTCTGAGTGAGAAAAATGTTACGGTCTAAGTTTTTCGAAAATCCAAAATATTATTTTTTCCCATAGAGTTAACACAGGGATAGCAGCCATTTTGAATTTCAAATATCAGAAAATATTACGTAATTTATTTCTCTTGTATAAAACTTTGCAAAGTGACCTAAAAATTTTTATTCTTGATTTGATAAGAGATTGCTTGAAAGTATCGTTGAGGAAAATTTGAGCAAAAGAAGTCTTTCACTTTCAAGGCACATACTACCTTGAGATAAGCTTTGTGTAAGTAAGTAATCATTATAGCTATTGCACGAGGTGAAATTACTTCTACTTCATCTAGGTTTCATAATAAGATAAAATGCGTCTTGGCTGTCTTGGGGACAGATGTTCAGACTCTCAAATGTTTACAATACTTTTCTGTTTTACCACTTGTGGACGCTCATTTTTCAAACTCATGAAATAAAGAGAATTCTCAGTGTCTCAGTTATGTAAAAATCTAAAATTTACTATATAAAGTTAAGTGAATTTCAAACATGTTATGGAAATGTTACAGAAATTTGTTTCTTCAGTGCCAAAACTTGCATGGTGACCCCTGATTTTTATTCTTGATTTGGTAAGAGAATGGTTGAAAGTTTCACTGCTGAAAGCTTATGCAAAAGTTTAAGTGTTTCATTTTCTAGGTGCACATATTACCTCAATACTATTTGTAGGGCTGCAGTGAAAGAATCTTTCAAAGTGTTCATCATGACAGGAAATGTTTCTCATCAGACAATGTTGAAAGAATTAGACAGAGCTTAATTTTTGTTAAATTATATGGCTGCCTTCTACGTACACATAAAATTTACCACAAATAAAAAAAAATTCTGTATATAAAGCTTTACTAGTGTGCATTCAATGCAATTAAGTATTCCATATGTGCTGGCTAATTTTATCTTTAGGTACCCTAATGATTATGCAGATAAGTACGCAGTACATTACAAATGACATTACAAGCAAAACAAATATTTCAAGACTAGCGCATGAGGGATTTAAGTACAGTTCTACATCAAAATTCAATTTGCCCACCAACAAATATGAATGAAATATCCTAAAATAACTGTGTGGTTGCAGTCTTTGAGAACAGGAAAATTAGCTGTGATGACATGGTATGGCGGGAAAGGGACAGGAGGGCGGGTTCGATACTTTTTCATGGGTACAAGTTTTATGACAAGAGCTCAAGGATGTCACTGTCATCATCTGCCTTGTCTTGGTACACACATTTCCTAGATACACCATAGACAATAAACAGATTCTCATCAAAGGTGCAGCGTTTGAAGAGTGCCTTGCATATCTGTCCCGTTATCCTCTTCAGCGTCTCGTCCTGGTTGTACGGTTTCGGTATTCTGAAATCATATCCTTCACAATACTCCTTGAAGGAGGTAACGATATTGGTCACAAGGATGAAATCCACAGTTCCACCTTGAATGCGTTGGCTGAGGTAGTGTGAAATCACGGCCAGGAAATCTAGGACGCTGACCTTGATTTTGTTGACTTTCAACATGATGTTGATCGGCGACGTCATCTTCAACTTGGCAAAGCCGCCTTGATCGTACTGACACCGAGGATATCTGCACATGATGATTCCCATGAGTCGTAGTTTGTGCAGGATGGTCATGGGGAACCTGTGCCGTCCACTGGTGTCACACTCACTCCTGAATGCATTCTCAACACTGTCCAGATCAACCCTGTCCTCAGGCAACTCAGTGCATTCGTAGTTGACCATCATAAACGCCCTGAAAAGAACTTCATAGACTTTGCCCTTGGTGATGATTACCTTACCGTCTGTAGATCGCTCAACATGGTCAAGTGCTGCCTCTTCTACACATGGCTGGACAGCAGGTCCCTTTTTTTTGGCGGCAATTTCCACGCTTCCTGGCCTCTTTTTGGGGTTCTTTCCCTTTTTGCGGGAAATGGCCTTGAACTCTGGATCATCGTCTTGTTTCATTCGTATTCCATGGACCATGGCCAGTGAAACATCATACTTGCAGTTGACGAATGAAACTGCACACTGATTGAGTCCCATTTCTTTTCGTAAATAATTTTCATTGTTCAGTGGCGACTTCAGCTCTAGCTTCCTAACTTTGCATTCACGCAGGAAATGTTCCATGATAAAATCTGAAGTTATCACACTGCCCTGACACGGCTCGTAATTCCGTGCTAAGAAGTCAATGGTGGCAGTTTCAAAATCTTCAATATCAAGGACCGTTCCAGGCTTGAAAAGTGATAATATTGATGTCGGCGATGCCTTCTCAATGCCTGTGAAATATTTAAACTTCCCTCTGTACGTACAGTCCCTGAAGGTGGTCTGTGCTGCATACGTCATGACGTTGTTGTCCACAGTCAAGTCATTCTTAAAACCATGCCTGTCACAGTACTTATCAAACTCAGCCAGCATTACTGATCGCCGAACTTTGCTTGTCTTTAAAGGTGTGTTTTTGTAGTGAACAAGAAGGAACGCTCGCACCAGGGCTATATTGTGTCGATATGTCACATCTTTGCGAAAATCTGGAGTATTTTTTGATGTTGTTCGAGTCTTTTCCCTGGAGTCAACATGATCAGAATCCATTCTTGCTAGTGTCTTTTCCATCATGTCCTCCCCCGGGAGACCATTGGTTTTAATTCTCTTTGCCCTCTTGACCTTTCCCATAGTGCTTTTCCTCTTTCTTTTCTTTGTGCTACAATTCTGCTCTTTGTCCTGGGAGGATGTGGATGCCAGTCCGCAAGTTTCTTCATTGGCCGTGCTGTTCTCACAACTGCTGGTCAACCCTGAGTTGTCATGTGGATCTCCAGACTTGTCATCATGAGAAACAACCAATGATACAGCTTCATCTCCAGAGGTATCTTCGTCGCACGTCCTTGTGTCAAGTGTTCCTGAGTGTGTTTCTGTAGAAGCGCTCTGCGTTCTGTGAGTTGTTGTTTTGTTGAGGAGTAATTTTAAGAGGGAAGATGCAGCATAAGTCCTTTCTATGTTTGGCTTTTCTGTGCTTGTAACACCCTCCTGGCAAGTTTGTGTGTGACTGTTGTTTTGGGCTGATTTCAGTATAGTCAATGGGCTTTCAGAATCAGATAATCCTAAATTCTGATCCTCTGTGGGGCACTCTGCTCTGTGTTGATGTTCCGTACTTGAAACGTCTACTGTTTCTGTGACTGAAGCTCCTTCAGTATTACTGTCAATACTTGATATTTCAGTGCTAACCTTTTCCACTTGATTTGATACAACTTTGTGAGTGTTTTCAGAACTGGCAGTATCTGCAGTATGTACATCTGTGTGGGAGCTGTCATCACCAGACACTTCTACACAGTTTGCATCTGGAATTGATGCGTTTCCACTGACTGTCGCAATATTGGACAACCTTGAGACGGTAATTGATTCTTTGGAGGGATTTGTCACTTGAATGTCTGTGTTTTTTGTTCTGGAAAAAGTTTCATCTTCACTTTGATTTGATGGTAGCCTGTGGTCCAGATTCGCTGGTCCCGGAGTAGATTCTCGTTGCTGACTGCTTGACACCTCAAGATGAACAGCTTCACTTGAGCTCTCAGCATGAAACAATTCACGCCTGCCAGCCATTGCAGATGACGGTGATGTCTGTTCCTCTTGACAGGTGGATACAATCTCTTCCCTTTCCGACAAATACAACATATTATCATCAACTCTTGGCAAGGATTTATCGACAAATTGCTCAGATGTTGATTCAAGTGTACAATGCGTTGCATTCTTCACAATGACAACATTATCGCTTTGTGTGATCTCTGAACCGGCATGTGCATTTTCTGCAGTATCTGTTGCTATACTGTTTGCTACCTTGGGCACATTTGACCTACGCAGGTCTCCACTATCAACACTTTTATTATTCAGTGAAACCTGGGTGTTTGTAGCAATGTCTCTGTGGGCCTGAGCATCAATCCCTGTTGCCATATCGACAGTCACCATGGATGCAGCTGGCTCAACCAAGTCGTCTGTATCAACAGATACACTGAACTGCAATACTTTTGTGTTGATACCAACACTGACATATTCTAACGCACTATCCCTTCCTGTTGCTGTATCAACAGTGACTGCTGGCTCGATCAAGTCTTGTGTGTCAATACAAACATCAGTTTGTAAAATCTTTGTATTAGTAGCAACATTGGCAAAGTTTAAAGCATCAGTACCTGCTGCTGTATCGACAGTTATCACTGGATCTACCAAGTCTGCCGTGTCGACACACACTTCATTTTGTAAGATCTTTGTGTTGGTGGATACATCAATGTATTCAAGCGCTGTGTCGAATCCTGCGGCTGTATCTATGGTTACCACTGGTTCTACCAGACCATCTGTGTCAATACTAACATCGTTTTGCAAGACCTTTGTATTTGTAGCGGCATCAATATAGTCCATTGCATTATCAATTCCTGAAGCCCTGTTGACAGTGATCGTCAAGCCAGTCGTGTCAACGCATGCTTCGTTTTGTAAAATCTTAGTGTTTGTAGCGACATCGGTGTATTCTAATGCCATGTCAATTCCTGATGCTGCATCGGTAGTGATCCTCAAGCCGGTCGTGTCAACGCACACTTCCTTTTGTAAAATCTTAGTGTTTGTAGCGACATCGGTGTATTCTAATGCCATGTCAATTCCTGATGCTGCATCGGCAGTGATCGTCAAGCCAGTCGTGTCAACGCACACTTCGTTTTGTAAAATCTTAGTGTTTGTAGCGACATCGGTGTATTCTAATGCCATGTCAATTCCTGATGCTGCATCGGCAGTGATCGTCAAGCCAGTCGTGTCAACGCACACTTCGTTTTGTAAAATCTTAGTGTTGGTGGCAACATCGGTGTATTCTAATGCCATATCAATTCCTGATGCTGTGTCGACAGTGATCATCAAATCATTTGTGTCAACACAGACTTGATTTTGTAAAATCTTAGTATTTGTACCAACATCAGTGTATTCTAATGCCATGTCGATTCCTGATGCGGCATCAACAGTGATCGTCAAGTCGGTCGTGTCAACACACACTTCGTTTTGTAAAATCTTAGTGTTTGTAGCGACATCATTGTATTCTAATGCCACGTCGATTCCTGATGCTGTGTCAGTGGTGATCACAGGCTCAATCAAGTCGTCTGTGTCGACACAGACATCAGTTTGTGAGATTTCTGTATCAGTGGCAACATCAGTGTACTCTAGCACATCAGTTGCTGTTGCTATGTCAACAGTGATCACAGGGTCTACCAAGTCATCTGTGTCAATACAAACGTCAGTTTGTAAAATATTCGTATCAGTTGCGACATCCACGTGATCCACAACATCAGTACCTGTTGCCATGTCAACACAGACAACAGGCTCTATTAGGTCATCTGTATCAACACAAACATTAGCTTGTACAACATTCATGCTTGTAGCAACATCAACGTAGTCTATGGCAGTATCAAATCCTGATGCGACATCAGCCGTCATCACTGGCTCAACAAGGCCCTCTGTGTCAACACACACATTGATGCCTGGTGTTACTGAACTTATGTAAGTATTGATGGCCACATCGACAAATTCCGTCACACTATCAGTTTCAGCTCCCAAGTCATCCGTATCCACGCCAATTTCAGTTGTGGAAACAGTGACGTCCTTGACGTCCACAAAAAGGGCATGGGAGGCACTTGCCTGTAAATCATCAGAGTTCTCATCGATATTCGTAAGAAAGAGTGTAACAGGTGACCCTCCGAGACAGGTGTCCATGGTTACAACGCTCTGAGTTGTACCAACGCCTATGTCAACTTTTTCCACTGCATCGCTAGCACCAGTGCTATTGGTCAGAAGAGTACAGTTACGAGTTGTCACGTTAGTTCTGGTCCTATTTGTTGCCATGGACGCAAAATTGCATGAATGCATTGCAATATCATCAGTTTCTGTGGCAGTTTCTGCTTTAACGATGGCCTCAGTATCAACGCCGACGTCTACAGTAGCTATACTTTCAGTACCTACTCCAACATCAACAAGACCATGTGACCTGATATCTCTGAGCTGGATATTGACCCCTAGTTGTGACCTTTCACCCAAGCCTACTCCACTTGACATGCCAACATCAGTAGCTCCCCTTCTAACTTCATCGGGAGGAGTAAAATCAGTGTGAGATGCCAGATCATTGAAATCAGGAGCCTCCAATGGTTCCTGTTTTATATTAAGAACTGTCTCTGTCTCCGGGGTAACAGTTGGCATGGCAACATCAGTCACTGATGCGGCACTTGTCTGCACTCCCATGTCAGCCATAGTCACTGGATTACCATCTAACCTCTCGTCAATATCCGACAGGTCAGGTGGCTCTTGTTTAATCCTGATCCCTGGCTGTGTGTCAGGTTCCTCACTGTTGTAATCTGATAAGTCAAAAGACGAAAACAGTGTTAAGTCATCTTTCTCCAACGCTCAAAATTCAATGCAATTTATATTGAACGTTCAAATTTTGAGATGCATTTTCAAAAGATCCATTGCATCATAGTACATCACGGGTCATGAATGCTTGTAATATTTACATTCTTACTCCAATAAAGTATGCCGTTGCGTCAAAAACTTCCAAGCAAACTTACTAAAATTGGCAAACTCACTGAGAAATTCGATGGGCAGCTCGTCAACACAACAAATCTATGATTGACCAGCTACACTTCCCGGCTAACCTTCAAATGGTCATTTTAGCTCTAGTCAAAGTCAAGCGCTATCACCAAACAATCAATTGCATGCCAAAGAAATTTGCCGTCAATCATCAGCTGACGACAGGGCCAGGAAAGTGTTTGAAAGACGAGATATTGTTATGGCAGAGTATTTCCCCAGAACTCATACTCTTAGTCGAAAATCACTGTTCGAAATTATCAAAAAAACTTTGTAAATCTCTGATCATACATTCATTATTATTTGTACTTTTTCATTTTTCTTCGTAATTTACGAAACACTACGAGCAACAGCGAGAGCACAGATGTGTCAATAACTAACAACTCTCTGTGCTTGTCAAACCAAACGGCAATTGACAAGATAGATGGGGACACATAGTGTAAATAACTTTGATGGTGGCCACACATGAAATTGCATAGTCCAATCTCTCTACAGAACAATGCTTGATGTCTACATATCACATCTGTGTTGCACCTTCTTCATCTACGTTTGTGCTATATCTCCTCCGAATGAGAGATTGAAAAAAGAATGAGAGATTTTACTGCATTTCACAAACTGAGGCATAATGATATCACAACTAAAAGGTAGTGTACCTTCTTCATCCACAAAACAAGAGCACTGACTCCATCTGACAATACACCGATGACATCTCACATGTCCGCATGTCACTGTTATGTACAAATGCTGGGGGTCTGTATCTCGACACTGTCTGCAGATCAGTTCACTTTGCTTTGGGTTGTTGTCAGCACCCTGGCTGCTAAAACTCCCATCACTCTCCCTGCCATCTGTGTCAGATTCATCAACTGGTTCTCTCTCTCGACTGGTACTGCAACCTGGCTTGGATAGGATTGGAGGATATGTCGGTAGATTAGAGTTTACGTTGAGGTCTCGCAGGGTTGCGTTCAGTATCAGCTCTTGCGACCTGCCGGAGTTGTACACATAATCTTGAGTTTCGGAAGTCAGCAGGCGTTGACAGCTGTAATCAAGCGGTTGCATTTCATTGCTGTTGTTTGCGTCTGAATTGGAAGACCTAATGCTGAAGTCCAGTGGTTCATCGACTTCCTCGTCACTGGATGTGTCCATGGTGGAATCAGACATCATGTTGGCGTGAATAGCATTTGACCGATGCAACAGTGAATCATACCCTGCAAGACAAAATACAGGAAAAAATATGATAAAGTTACAAGACAGATGTCTATAACAGTATATGCTGAATGAAAATGTTTCACTAAGTGAAATTAAATTTAGAGCACTGATGCCAGTGCTAACTGTATTCATAATTACAAAGTTTTTGCTCTGTGAATGTTAATTTTTTTAGCATTCTGGAAAGAATTGGTATCGTTGATCCTTAAAGCTGATGCACTAGAAACATAATTCCTTAATTTTGGTGTTACCCCCCTCCCAAAAGCCAAACTCCTTCATGCGAAACTGGTTACAAGACAACTGTGTTGTTTATTATGTATGGAGAATACCAACCTGTCTTTAACACACAGGTTGTGCAAAATCTACACATAAATATAGACAAACAAACTGTGCATTTACACTTCTTCAGCATTTAAAGTAGTCTAGATTCTTCTACAGGAGTTCAAATTATGCTTTTCATGAATGTGATTTTCTTTATGACAGGGCACAACACCATGCAAACCGTGGGAAAGTACTTCAGAAAGTGTCAATCATGATTCTTCCTGGTACAAATGTATCAAAAAATGTTAAAAAAGAATTTTTCATAATTTTGCAACAGACAGGTCATTACTCAAGGTCATGACTTTTAGCAATTTCGTGTCTTACAATTAAAATATAATATTTGCCATGGTTTCAGAGTCTGAAATTTTTATTTAGTTTTTTGTTACAGAAGAATCATTATCGCAGCTTTGACGCACGCAAAACAAACCGGGGTCTAACTCCCTTCTATCCTGCAAACTAAGGAATTACGTTTCTAGATTGTCAGCTTTTATGATTGATGGCCCCTACAGGGACCAAATACTCTGGTGCAAATGTGGATCAATGAAACTGACACAGGGAGTCATGTTGTTCAGTACACTACCACTGCTTATGGAATGGTCTAATTTCACATATCTTTGAAATATGCACACAGGTTTTCTGCCTCATTGACTGCAAAATTTAGTTTTGTACACTACTGCTGAGGAAAATAAAGCCAGGTTCCTTGGATATTTTGAACCACGGGCACTCTACAAAGTGACCATATTTGGACACTTGAAATTTTTACATTTTCCGTGAGAAATCGATGCTGGCAAACTTTAAAACTTTTGGTTTTCAAAGTACTGCAGTATAATATTTTAAATTCTATCCACTAAATTCTCTTACCAGTTTCATGGGGTTTTCTAATTCTTTTAACTGATCTATTGTTTTGGAAGAAACAACATGGAATCAATATTCTTTTCTATCTGACTGGACAAAAGAGCAAACAACTGGCGAGTGAGGAAACACAAGTGAAAATTATCAGTGGGTATGTCTTTACCGAGGGATGATGCTCCGTACTGCATACCAGAGTTTCCAGTTCTTCTCCTGGCATAGGGATGCCGGAAACGAAAGCGGCTGCTATCCTCCATTTCAGCCTACCTGTCAATTTACAAGGGTAGAATGCAGACAAATTAGCTTTACTGTTTGGTAAACATGTTGCTATTGCCATGAGTGTATAATCTTTTTTCATATGTGCGATTAACCCTTTTCCTGCCAAGTCCATATTTCACCATCAGGTCAAGATGGTTAAAATTAATGAAACACAACATATTCCAAGCCAAGTGGGTGAAAATATGTCATGTTTTGGCACAATACCACTTTTTACTGACTTGGCTGATGGGGAAGTGATACTGTCTGGCAGGAAAAGGGTTAAAGTGGTCACTTAATTTACAGGATTATATAAAGGTGAGTTAATGTGTTTCTTCATAAAAATATAAATATGAGTTCTGAGGTTTATTACAGTGTAAATCAACCTGTGAACTTCTGACAATTTTCTGGCATATGGGGAGAACTTTTGAGTATTAATGGCACATGCGTCTTGGACACTGATGAAAATAGCGTCAATGACACTGTAGCTCCCATCCTGGACTATTTAGTGTTTGTTCTCTGGTAAGATATTTGAACATGTGTGAAAGGGATAAAGTGCATGAAGTGAAAATACTTAAATGTAATGTACTGGAGACAGTGAAATATGTTTAATGTATTTATTCAGAATATAAAATGGCAAAAAATACAGAATTAGATATATCGAATACTGTGATACAACCATTAACTCAACAAGTCATTTACAATGACATAGTCCCCACTTGTAATAGGAGTATTAGTCTTGATGGGGCAGGAAAATGTGGTCATTAAGAAGTATCACTGGAGTGTATATGTTGAGATCTATGGGCACATAGGTCTATGTCGTTGTTCCCAATTTGAAACACATGAGGCATGTCTAAGTTATGGTTCTAAATCGGGTAAAAAGATCAGACCTCTAGCAGTATTGGCCAGCCAAGAAATACATATGCGCATTATAAATGACGTACAAGATGTGACATCTTAAGGTCTAATATCCTATCAAAATTGGTAAAGACCTTGTGGTTACTGAGATATGCATATATATGTATAATCAAGGTCAAAGGTCATCGAGGTCACATGACATTTTGAAAAAAAAAATTACATTGCTAATTTATCCCTATATGCCAAAAATCAGATCTCTAGCTCTATTTGCTTGCCCAGAATTAGATGTGTACATAATTAATGAGGTAAAGCGTGTGTTGTCATAAGGTCTCCCATCCTACTAAATACAAAGGACATAGCACTTGTGGTTACTTATTTATTGACATAAACATATATTTTAGGTAAAAGGTCATCGAGGTCACATGACATTTGGTCAAAAAATTTCTCTCCTATAGTTATCCCTATATACCAAAAATCAGACATCTAGCTCTATTGGCTCGCTCAGAATTAGATATGCGCATTATTAATGAGATACAATATGTGGCGTCATAAGGTGTCCCATCATACCATACATGAAGGGTGTAGCACTTGTGGTTACTGAGTTATGGACAAATATGTATATTTGAGGTCAAAGGTCACCGAGGTCACGTGACATTTTGTCAAAAAATTGTATTGCTAAGTTATCCCTATATACCAAAAATCAGACCTCTAGCTCTATTGGCTCGCTCAAAATTAGATATGCACATAATTAATGAGGTACAGTATGTGGCGTCATAAGGTGTCCCATCATACCATACATGAAGGGTGTAGCACTTGTGGTTACTGAGTTACGGACAAATATGTATATTTGAGGTCAAAGGTCACCGAGGTCACGTGACATTTTGTCAAAAAAATTGTATTGCTAAGTTATCCCTAATACCAAAAATCAGACCTCCAGCTCTCTTTGCTCGCTCAAAATTAGATATGCGCATAATAAATGAAGTACAATATGTGGCGTCATAAGGTGTCCCATCATACCATACATGAAGGGTGTAGCACTTGTGGTTACTGAGTTATGGACAAATATGTATATTTGAGGTCAAAGGTCACCAAGGTCACGTGACATTTTGTCAAAAAAATTGTATTGCTAAGTTATCCCTATATACCAAAAATCAGACCTCTAGCTCTATTGGCTCGCTCAAAATTAGATATGCGCATAATAAATGAGGTACAATATGTGGCGTCATAAGATGTCCAATCATACCATACATGAAGGGTGTAGCACTTGTGGTTACTGAGTTATGGACAAATATGTATATTTGAGATCAAAGGTCACCAAGGTCACGTGACATTTTGTCAAAAAAATTGTATTGCTAAGTTATCCCTATATACCAAAATCAGACCTCTAGCTCTCTTGGCTCGCTCAAAATTAGATATGTGCATAATAAATGAGGTACAATATGTGGCGTCATAAGGTGTCCAATCATACCATACATGAAGGGTGTAGCACTTGTGGTTACTGAGTTATGGACAAATGTGTATATTTGAGGTCAAAGGTCACCAAGGTCATGTGACATTTTGTCAAAAAAATTGTATTGCTAAGTTATCCCTATATACCAAAAATCAGACCTCTAGCTCTATTGGCTCGCTCAAAATTAGATATGCACATAATTAATGAGGTACAATATGTGGCGTCATAAGGTGTCCCATCATACCATACATGAAGGCTGTAGCACTTGTGGTTACTGAGTTATGGACAAATATGTATATTTGAGGTCAAAGGTCACCGAGGTCACATGACATTTTGTCAAAAAAATTGTTTTGCTAAGTTATCCCTATATACCAAAAATCAGACCTCTAGCTCTATGGCTCGCTCAAATTAGATATGTGCATAATTAATGAGGTACAATATGTGGCGTCATAAAGGTGTCCCATCATACCATATATGAAGGGTGGTAGCACTCGTGGTACTGAGTTATGGACAAATATGTATATTTGAGATCAAAGGTCATCAAGGTCACATGACATTTTGTCAAAATATCCGAGATGTCTGCGTGAACGGATGGACTCACGGATGGACGAACAGACGGACATGACCCAATCTATAAGCCCACTGGACTTCATCCATGGGGACTAAAAATTGTGTCACTGCATCCTTTTTGCAATATGAATACGATGAGAAACTAAATTTTTATTTTTCGTGGCCTTATACATGGGAGTCTATAGAGATCTGCCTATACATGGGAGTCTATGGACGTGTAAACTAAAAATATGCAAATTTCACCACGATTTGCCAAATTGGGAAAGGTCATTCCTATGCACTTCCATACCAAGTTTCAAATCAATCGGACTTGTGGTTTCAGAGAAGAAGATTTTTTGACCAAAAATGGGAGAAAATTACAAAAAAATTCATGAAAAATAGCAAGTCCAAGATACTGACCCAAGATGTGCACAATCATTTCATGTCAGCCCAAGTACTTACATGCTAATTTTTCATGTAATCTGCTCAGTGGTTATTGAGTTTTTTCAATTTTGACTGTTTTTTACATTTTTTCACTTAATTTGCATATTTTTGGCAATGACAACTTCATTTGAACAAAATCTCATCTACAGCCCATCATCCATGTACACACCAAATATCAAGATGAAATGTACAGCGGTTTTGGAGTTTTTGATGTTGACGGACAGACATACAGACATACAGACATACAGACACACAGACATACAGACATACATACATACAGACATTTCCCTAGCCTATAAGAATAGCTTCCATTGCCATATATACATATGGCTATGGGAGCTAAAAAGTGGTTATCAGATCAAAATTTCAGAGTTAAGTTCAGAAAAGATGGGAAAAGGGAGTTTTTACCATAAAGTTTCCTATCCGGCTAAAGTAGCTCTAATAAATCTCTGATCAATTACCATTCTTTGTAAAATGCCATTTCTTGTCCTACTTTTTCAAATCATGTCAAAAGCCTTGTGTTCAGTTTGTCAATACTGCCTGAGTGTACATACCAGTAGTATGTTCAAAGTTACTGTTGATGACTGAATTTTTGTCCAGACTAGAATTTACCCTTTATGTGCTATAATTTTTTCCCAGCCAAATTTTAGTGCAACATTTTACAAATTTTTAAAAATTTTTCTGTCACTTTTTGATAATTTTGGACCAAATGGACATCATATTTCATTGGCTACAATTTTTTTATCAAAATTTTGGCAAAAATCTGAAAAAAATTGACTGGGGTATATTTTATAAAGGCAACAAAAACTGACTTTGGCACTCAAAGGGTTAATTTGGCCAAATTAACCCTTTGAGCGCCAACGTCAGTTTTTGTTGCCTTTATTGTTGCCTTTTTTGGGGGGGACAATAACATGGCTGATTGTACATAATGCTTTTTAGTCAGAAAAAAAGTAAATATATCAGCTAATATTGTTATAAACAAATTAAATTTCAATGATGATATGGGGGGTCTGAGGCAAAACATCATGCATTGTTGCATCCTACATTGCATTTATTATGTCATTCTCACTGTTACAGGACATGCTATACTCTAGGCTGAGCATTACAACCAAAACAATGGAAACATCACTGGGTGCAAACATGGACCACATCGATATTCATCAGATTCTACCTTCATGCTAAAACACAGCTTATAACAAATATAAACAGTATTATTTTGATAAGTTCAATGATAAAGCTTTTGAATCAATCTGAAGCATTATGCTAACCCACTTATTGGAACAGTATTTTCGTCCTATCAGTTTATGCAATTTTATCATACATCTACATTCAAGAACAATATGATTTTGTGTGTTCTAAAAAAGTGTGACATATTAATTGTATGTCAACCCAAAGCACCGATTGCATTAATTTTTGACAGTTTCAAGAGACACAGTTGGATGACTGCCAGGATCTGTTTCGCACTTTTTACATGACGTAGTAGCACTGGATAGAAGCACGTCTTGGATAGAGCTCCACAATTGCACTAGAAATTGGAAGAAAAATTGTCATGGCACTGCATGAAAACCCTCACTATTCAACCCACTTGACCCTCAAATCACTAATCTAAGATGTACAAAAATAGGATTATTACCAAAATACTGCAAAATTGCCGACACAAGTGTGACAGCCCATAGACTGTACAGAAAATCATGGATAAACACACCCTGCTTTGTACTTTGCAATACATTGAGCTGATATTCTCACAAGTGTTTATTATGTAAATAAGCTCATCATATTTATCGCAAAAATACTATATTTTGTATTTTCCATACCACACTGCAATGCAATACATTGTGCTTAAGCCTGCGGATAAACTTGTTTTTCCCTTCTTGACAAATTGACAACACATGTGACACATGTTAATCCAGACAATATAATTTTGATATTTCCATATGCGTCACTGTACACAGTGACTCACCATTTAGTCACCCTCAGTGGGAACTCTGGTACAGTAAATTTAGGTCATTGTAATAGATTTTGAGTGTCATATTCATATCAAAAATGTGAATCAGTTTGAACAAGCCACAACACAGCAATTTGTCACAGGACGTTGTCTTCATGAAACCATAGACTTTCCAAAATTTTGGAGGGTCCATGCTGAAACAATGTACCCTTTAGAGCAAGTTACTGTAGCTTTACAAACAAGGGCTATATGACTAGAAATGCCTTTTTTGTGTATGGACGCACTGAAGGTCTAGTTATGTGATGTGACCTGGGTCCACGCAAACAAGTTCTGTATTACCTATATGATCAGGGGAGGGTCATAAATACCATACACAGGCATCAGTTCAGCATGTTATGCCAAGTTATGGGACATGTGCTGAATAATTCTCAATATCAGCAAATTCCATTATTTGACGATCTATTTTCTAGCTCGGGTTGTTTCTGAGTCCTTGGTGGCAGAAACAACTGACTCAGTGTTTCAGCTAGCGTGCGGCATTGCGACATTTGACGCAATTTTTTTGTTTTGTCCCGATAAAATAACCGTTGTGGGTCACCATGACGCAATCTGAGTAGGCCATATTTTAGTGGCTATTGAATTTTTAGACAGTGCCTCCTGGACAGAAAACTACGGCTAACAATAAAATGTTGTAAGATGTTGAAACAGTTTACCCTCCTTCCTACAAAGTTGCAATGTATTGAAACAGTTTACTCTCCTTTCTACAAAGTTACAATTCCCTGGTACGTAAAACAAACATTGTTGCTGTTCTACACTACAATACATCACGGACGCACAACGTCCATGAATAAACTGAGGCTTGATTCTGCGACAGTCCCTCCACAAAGGACCGTGATTCTGCATAGGTGAGTGCCGCGTACCGGTCGTCCTTGAGTTCAAGTTTTACCTACATTGCTTGCATCAAAATTTGGCCTGCAGCTACTCAGTTTGATAGTTCTGACGAGGGCGCTTTGCAGTGTGTTAGTAGCGGTGTTTCGCTCTCTATTTCAAAGTGAAAATAGTTGCTTTTTGGAAGAAAATTTCGTATTTTCCATATCCATCGTAGCATTTAAGTTGCTGGAGATTGCGCAGAGAAGAAAAAATGAGTACTAGCTTGCCTAGAGAAGGAAGAACAACGAGAAGTTCTTCAGTGGGTGATGTACAAAGGAAATCTAGTGAGAAACAAGATGGCGGCGGTAAGAAGCCACGTGTTAGGACTCCAACTCCGAACCTAGAGAAGCACGGTCAGGCAGCTGCAACTTCTAATTCTGGCATCTACTGTCTGAAATGTAGAAGGAAGCTAAATGATGATGATTCGTGCATCCAATGCGAGAGATGTGACGAATGGGCTTGTATTCGGTGTCAAAACTGGACAGAGGTACAGTACTCACTGCTGACTAAATTAGACTCCGTTCATTGGTATTGTAGTGCATGTGAGAGGAAAGCAATCGAAGCAGTCACTGTCGATAGAACCATTGAAGAAAAATGTGAAAGTTATATGAAGAAATTAGAAGATAGACTATGTAATATTGAAGATGCTCTGAGAAAGAAAACAGATTTTCAACAAGTTGAAACAATTATAGATGACAAGCTGAAACAAGTTTCAAAACCACAAATTCCACCAGAAGCCATTAATGATCTGACTGAGAGAATATCATCAGAAATAAGAGATAGCGAGCAACGAAAATGTAATATAGTTATATACAACATAGAGGAGTGTCAGGAAACCATCCCTGAGACCAGGAAACAGTATGATGTTGATCAGTATGTAGAGTTATGTACAGACGTACTTGAGGTTCCAGATATGGCTCCAAGAATTACAAAGATTGCCAGGATTGGAAAGAAAGTAGATGCAGTTAGTCGACCAATGCTTGTTACTATGAAATCTGAAGAGGACAAACGCATGATATTGAGAAATGCATACAGACTAGCCAATACTTCATCCAGGTTCAAAGACGTCACTATTAGTCATGATATGACAAAAAACCAGAGGGAAGGAAACAAGAGACTGATCAAGGAAGCAAAAGAGCTACAAATGGAAGACAAAACAGGAGACTTCAAATACAAAGTCATGGGCCCACCGTGGGACAGAAAAATAAGAAAAATAAAGATGACAGACAGTATGTAAATAATAACTCGAGCCATGTAAATAGATGTCATACCAAACCTGTAAACAGAGATGTATATAGGAACCCTCTTGTGTGTACTTATACTAACGCAGATTCATTACCAAATAAGATGATAGAATTAAGTCATAGAACTCAAGAAATGGACCAGTTACCATGGATTATTGGAATAACTGAAGTTAAACCAAAGCACTCCAGATTTGAAGTATCACTTGCAGAATTTAATCTGAATGACAGTTATGATATGTTTACAAGTAATCTGGACACCACAGAAGGAAGAGGAGTGATTCTGTACATACACAAAGATTTAAATCCGTCACCATGGTCGAACAGATTTACAAAAGATTTTCAAGAATCTACATGGGTAGAAATCCGCCTCACGGGAGAGGACAAGCTACTCATAGGATGCATTTACAGAAGTCCAAACAGCTCATCTGAAAACAATATGTTATTGCATAATCTTCTAAGAAGTATAAATGACTGTAACCATAGCCATATTCTCATCATGGGAGACTTTAATTATCCTGCTATCAACTGGACAACTGGCACTTCCGTATGCTCACAATCAAATGCATTTATAGAATCTATCCGAGATGGTTTTTTATATCAGCATGTAACCCAAGCGACGCGTACCCGCCTTGGATGTACACCACACATTCTTGATCTTGTTTTAACTAATGATGAAGACATGATCGGAGACATTGATGTGCAGTCACCACTGGGTAAAAGTGATCATGCTGTGCTGAAATTTACACTGAACAATTACATTGATATAGGGAAGAAAAAGAACACTCGGTACAACTACAAAAAAGGAAATTATGAAGCTATGAAAAATGATATTAATATTAACTGGGAGGTTGAATTCCAAAATTGTTCCCAAGATGTTGAAATGCAATGGACAAAATTTTGCAACAAAATACAAGAGTCTACTGAAAAGTTTATACCAGTATGGAAACCCAAGAGCTCAAGTAACAAGTCATCGTTGATGACACAGTCCCCACTTGTTAATGGGTATTTTGATTACAGGTCCTCAGAGAGGATAGAGTCCTCTTCATTAGGTCTGTGATAAAAATACTTTTGAATGAATTCGCTTGATACATGTCTGAGTTATGGTTCAGGACATGAAAAAATCGTAACAAAATGGTCGCACAGTGGCCATATTGGATCGCATCACAAAAAATTGATGTGCATAGCTATGACATAGATCAATGTCCTTGTACCAACTTTGAATAAAATCGGTTGAGATATGCCTGAGTTATGGCTCTGTACATGAAAAAATCGTAATAAAATGGCCGCACAGCGGCCATTTTGGATCGTATCACAAAACAATTGCCGTGCACAGCTAGACATTTGTCAATAAGCTTGTACCAACTTTGAATAAAATCGGTTGAAACGTGCCTGAGTAATGGCTCTTTACATGAAAAAATCGTAATAAAATGGCCGCCTGGCGGCCATATTGGATCGTATCACAAAACAAATTGACATGCATATCTATGACATTGGTCAATGTCCTTGAAACAACTCTGAATAAAATCGGTCGAAACATGCCTGAGTAATGGCTCTGTACATGAAAAATCGTAACAAAATGGCCGCACGGCGGCCATATTGGATCGTATCACAAAACAAATTGACGTGCACAGCTATGACATTGGTCAATGTCCTTGTACCAACTCTGAATAAAATCGGTCGAAACATGCCTGAGTAATGGCTCTGTACATGAAAAAATCGTAATAAAATGGCCGCCTGGCGGCCATATTGGATCGTATCACAAAACAAATTGACGTGCATATCTATGACATTGGTCGATGTCCTTGTACCAACTTTGAATAAAATCGGTTGGAACATGCCTGAGTTATGGCTCTGTACATGAAAAAATCGTAATAAAATGGCCGCCTGGCGGCCATATTGGATCGTATCACAAAACAAATTGACCTGCATCTGTATGACATATGAAGTAATCCTTGTACCAAGTTTGAATGAAATCGCTCCAGGCATCTCAGAGATATCTGCGTGAACGGACGGACGGACGCACGCACGCACGCACGGACGGACGCACGCACGCACGCACGCACGCACGGACATGACCAAACCTATAAGTCCCCCCGGACGGTGTCCGTGGGGACTAATAAGCATGAATTGCTGATATTGACAAGAATACCGCTGCATTAGTCAGAAAAAAACATAGATGTTGGCAGAGGTACATGGAAACAAGAGATGAAAATAAGAATCTAGAATATTCTCTACCAGATTATGTTGTAACTGCACCATCTGTCAACTCGTTTGAACAGCGCCTGGACAAGTTCTGGACTACTCAGGGAATTAAGTACAATTACAAGGAAAAACTTCATACAGTTGGAGCACCAGGACTTATGTACTACCAACCGGATCTGGACATAGAGGCCGAGAGGCCTGCGCCCAGTACCTAACCTAAGTAAACCTAAGTAAGTATAGTAAAACCATAATTCTAAGGAAACTTTCACAAACAGAGTCATTGTACAAGTGAAAAGGAGAAAAACTGAGGTTTTCTGAAAGGTCAAATCTGGGTCATTTCACGTGATGTCATGAATGAAGACCCTTTAAGTACACAATTATGGTTCAAAAGAAACCACCTAGGGAGGGCCAATAGGTACAATCTTATGTTAAAAGAGAATTTCTTGGTGCCTTCCAATTTAAATGGCATTTAGCTTGACTGTCAGTTTAAATTCTACTTTATTAAGAGTCATGGCAAAGGGAAATTGTCAACAGTACTTGCAGTAAGCATATTCATTTTCAAATCTTCACATTTGAGAGCTGCAATTTTGCATGGTAACTTAACATCAAAGCAACAATTCAAAAGTAGAGCTATTAAAATTGTCCATTTGGCATATTACAAACTGCTATAACTTATACAAGAAATGGTGTGATTCTGAATGATTTTAATATTTCTGCAGATTCCACCAGTTTAATGATATAATAGTGAACATCACTAGACATTTCTTGATGATATCAAAATATAAATGAAAATATTTCTGGGCTAAAATATTATCATGATCTTTGAAACAATGATTACTCTAAAACATTGGGAAATTAAATGAACAATATCATTGTGTATTGTTTTACAGGATTTGGGTTTGGCCAAACCATTTTTGTCTCAAGAAAAATACTTATGCTTAAGATGCTATTGAGCCTGCTTGATCACAACTATGACACAACACCAGGGCCTTAAACACCACAATAATTGTATCTACATTGCCACTATGCTACCCAATGCTTTCTTCTGCATAGAAAATTTT
The DNA here is from genome assembly GCF_041260155.1 of Ptychodera flava. Lineage (NCBI taxonomy): Eukaryota > Metazoa > Hemichordata > Enteropneusta > Ptychoderidae > Ptychodera > Ptychodera flava. Next base: position 38,813,698 of record NC_091931.1, on the reverse strand, counting down.
TATGTGTGTGGCTCACAAAATTTTCATCATGACTTAAAAACTGCATAAATTTGCCACATTAGGAGCATGTAGCTTAAATGTATTAAGTTGTCATTCTGTGAACACTGACAGAATGCTACAGAAATATTCTGTATCTTTGGTAATATACACTTCACATTGCTACCTGATTTTTAGAATTGCTACCTAATTTTATTTCTCGTGGTAAAAGTTTACCACCAGAAATGAAATATTTCTATCACTTTAATGTCATAAAAAAGACAGATAATTAATGCAATAAAAACTGAACAAATATTTCTTTAATGTAAAATACAAAACATTTTGATTTGAAAAATGAAGAACTCCTGAATACCAAGAAAGTTGTTGCCACACTTGAGATCATAAACTGCCTAAAATATGTTCAAAGTGGCTACAAGATTTTTGATTTGGCTAATGAGTTGGCTAATCATCTTGGTGACTTAGGGGGAGCCCTACAGTTTATGTGCATACCACGTGGTAGCAGTAAACTTAATGATACTGCAAGTTTCATGTTGGCACAATTTTGCACAACACCATTGGCCTACTGACCGTTAATGCACTCACCTGACTTGCCTATTGAACACCAAATATAGTACCAGGTCATAATGACACATAATGACACTGTACTGTGTTGTTTTATTGAAATACATTACATGTCCCCCAAAAATTTAATTTGTCCCCCATTCAGACCTACTATGGGTCACTGTGTCCCCATGCAAGCAAAAGCTGGCTGAAACACTGCTGACTAGATGCTAAACCATTGCTGGCTGCACTGAGCTTTGCAACAGATGCAAATGCCTGACCGCAAGCAACGTTGGTGCTGTGTGAGGCCGATTTGGTAGACACCTTTGTTATTCTGTCAATATGTCAGAGGAAAGCTGGAAACTTTACTCTTTGAACTGTCAGGAATCGATTTGGCAATCAAACAGTTGTGAAAATTGCGTGGGCACCTGACAAAACATACCACCAGATCAAAGTGTCATCATTCCTTTGTATCTGAGCCAAAATATTGAGAAATTCAAGGTATCGTTCAGGCCGGTTTGTCTCGAGAGCGGAATTACAGTAATGTGTCATGGCGGAGAGGGCGCAGCTAGACATGCTATAATCGCACAAAGGCGTTGGAAACGGTACTAGACGTGTGACTCGTGAAATTCGAAGACGGGTAAATGGTACATGGTACATCAACACACAATCAGAGACGAGTTGGAAGGATTACTGACGTGTACAAGAATTACTTTGTCTAGTTATCATTTAAATGCTTTTATGCCAGGAATAGTATACTGGAAGACAATAGCCTCATACACCAGCAGTACACACGCATATTATGCAGCAGGTCGATGTAAACACTCAAGCATCCGACATATTGTAAATGTTTATAAAGTCACCGTTGTATGAAGCATAACTTACCTCGGTTACTTTACAAATAAATGAAAGTCTTTCAGGTCCTCAAAATGTAAAACGACATCGGCCGGCATATTTTTTGTTTGAGACACATCTTCCTTGACCCAAGTTTATATGCTGTCCGTTAATAACGAATGAGGGCGTTTTGTCAGACCCTCAAGATGAAGATGAAGCTCAACTCAGATTCCTATTTTTTTTCAGATTTGTTTTCGACTGTCGGAACTATCATCAGCTAAACCTCCAGGAATATTCCTGAATTCAAGTAAATATTTGACAGAGATATTGAATGTTTGTTCCTTAACATTTTAGTGTATTTCTATAATGTTATAAAAAATCAAGGGAATACTTCAATTTAGACATATACAAACAGACGGCGCACTGTAAGGTTACATTCCACTCTAGCCAAAATGAGTAGACTTGATCTTATACCACATGCAATCTATCCACCAACGAAAATATGCTCATTGAACTGGCAAGAAAAACGTTCTTATTTCAGAAAGTCTTTGAAGTTTTCCTGTTTTTCATAATTTTTGACAAAACTGTTTGCCTGTAAACTTTTATACACATGGACAATCGCATCAAAATCTAAAGCATTCGTTCTATACTATACTTTTACAGTAAACCACTAGTCACTGTCAAGTCACTGTCTCTTGTATAATTTGACTATGTAAACTCATATAGAGATACCTAATTTAATTCTACCTGTTTATGGCAATAATGGCTAAGGAAATTTTCAGTTGTTTTAACCCAATTGTTTAATTGTTTCAACAGAGGAATATATTTGCCACAGTTTTGGCTGTGAGGGAATATAGGCTTAGGTATCGGCGCAGAAATTACGGGTACATCTTTTATTGAACCTGTAATTTTCTCCAACAATGTATAAAAGCAAACTGAAGATTGTTTCGTCAGTGTGCGCGATCGAAACCTTAGCACTGCTTGGGATGGAAAAGCACTCCAAAAAGGATTCAATATCCAAACAATTCATTCACTTTGTGTTCGCAAGAAATAACCAATCACTAAGATAAACTGTAAAGTGCAAGCCGTTGCGGCGGCCTGTCAGTCACGGTTTTTGTTTTTTGTTTTGTTTTTATTTTCTGTAAATTACCTAATCGGACAGAGAAGAAGCGGCAGTGCCAAAAAACGAATAATACTCAGGTAAACGGGAACACCAGTTACACGTAAAGGAAATACAATGTAATCACACTGTAAACGAAACAGAAGTACAGGAGGATACTTTGTGCATGCTCTGAAATCTACGAATAATTATCTCTGTTTTTGAAGTATCAATCTGTACTCATCCTGAAGTGCCTCTATTACAAAGGGAAATTTCCAATTAACAAGTCCAAGACAGGTAAGTATGGAGCGTAATCAAGGCCAAAATTCGAACTCCATTTTGGACTCGTTGTCGCATTTTCAACTTTCGAACTCTAATTTTTGACTAACTCCCATTTTATGATTAACTCTCATTTTTGACTCAAAGTCGCATTTTCAACTACATTTCAACCACAATACCCACAATTTTCGAACTCCGATTTTTGACTCGAAGTCTCACCACCGACGTTCAGCGTTGATTTCTAAAGTAGAGAACGAGCACCAAATGTGAAGTTGTGATGTTAAACCTTCCGACAACAAAATTTTGGGTCACGTATGACTTGGACATTTTCGCAAAACAGTGGCTACAAAAGAGTGAATTGGTAGATAGGAATGATCAAATGACGTATGACGGTGCACGTGACTCCGCCCTACTATAATGCGATCAGTGATTTCTCTTTTCAAATGAAATATTAAAGGGACATTAGCTGTGACTTTTGACTATTTTTTCACTACTCTGTTTCAATGTATCAACTACAGAATTTCACCATAATCCAATCATCATGATCAATGCCCGGTGTCCTGCTTGCCAACACAGCCTGTATATGTGAAATGACCATTGTTATTGTTGATAAATGTATTCTATAGTCCGGACCTGAATACAAAATTTGAACAATAACAATGCAGATTAAACTCATATAGGGTATATTTATGAGCTAAATATTAGGAATTTCTCCATGGTTCAGGGATTTAAACCAGAAACTGCAGATGATACACAGAACAAACAAAATAAAAAAAAGACCAAAGTTTCAGCCAATGGATCTTTAATTTTTATTCAATCTTTAATTTTTATTCGATTATTTTGTTTTGTTTTGTTTTGTTTTGTTTACTTAAGAAACTGCGGGTTACATGGTGCCTTGGTGACGACAGATCAAGCAATGAATAATAGTGACTGTTACACTGGTATGAGAGAATCTTGTTCAATATTGTGAAGATTGAGCATTTTGCACCCTTTTTTGGGGTCTTCAGGCTTGGCACTGAATTGAAAACAGCTTAACGGGAATTACATGACCGTGGGCGCACAATAGTGGAATTACTGATGACGCAGCCATTTGCATACACTGGGCAGGAGTTTTTGAATTCCCATAGCATTGCTTTGACCGTATGAGAAATTTGAATAATCATGATCGACACTTGAACGAACCTATAACCAAGTCAATCTTGATTACCAAATTATACAAGATCTTGTCCAGTCAGAAGACCAAACTCCAATTAATTTTTCCCAGGAAGAAGTGCATTCTATAATCCAAGACCTTAACAAAAACAAGTCACCGGATATTACAAACTTAACAGCTGAACATCTAATATATGGGGGAGAAGCAGTGACTTATTTCATAACAATGCTCATTACATATAATGACACTAGGGCTGGTCCCACAAGTATTGAAGAAAGGTCGACTAACTCCTGTCCTGAAGAAAGAAAGTCACCAAAAGACCCGGCCAGCTACAGAGGTATCTCAGTTCTTCCAGTAATCAGCAAAGTTTTGGAAAAGGCTATATTACTTCGTATAAAACCAATTTTGTCCCCACTCAAATTAATTGCAACGAGGGTTTACAGAGAAGTCATCCTGTAATAATACAGCTCTCCTCATCACCGAAGCACAAGCATATGCGAAAACAAACAAATCAAATCTCTTATTAACAACATTTGATGCACATAAAGCTTTCGACATTGTCTGGCATGCGCAACTATTAAAACTTCTATATCAACGTGGAGTACAGGGATTACTTTGGATTCTCATAAATGATTTATACAAGGATGCCTTTAACCACGTTAAAATGGAACAGCAACATAAGCTCACCGATCACGTTATTACAGGGTACAAGACAAGACAAGGAAGTTCGCTCTCTGCAGAACTCTACAAGACCTACAATAATAAAATCCTTGATGACCTGCAATTTTCACAACTTGGCCTCCATATTGGTGATATCAGTATCCCTGCTCCCACCTGTGCTGATGACATTGCTTTACTCACACAAGATACCTACTCAGAACGTGCTCAAACTACGACCATCCAACATTCAATAAATAGAGATAGACAGTTTATTTTCAAGTCAAGTTTACAGACATCATATGCAAGATTCAAGTACAATGAACGTCTGAAACATGTAAAAATCTTGGGATTCTGGACCAAACGCGACACGTCCGATCAGTAGCGTGGCTTTTTGACATTTGCATAGATTTACGATAATCCGGCTTTTATAGGGAAGTTCCTGTTTAAGCGTAAAATCGCCATCCAAGAAAATCAAAATGTGCTCCGTGGGACGAAGGAAGAAATAGAAGAAGAAATCTTTATTTGTAAAATAGTAAAAATCAGGAAAAAAACTATAAAAAACTTTTAAAACCTTGCGTTGCAGGTCACTGTATAAATGTACAAGTTCGCTAGCTCAAATTATATCCGAATAAGAATCTGAATATTTCCCCTGCTATCATCCCGTAAAACACCGAACTCTCATCCAGGAAAAAATCATCTCCCATCCTCTGATCCTGCGCTTCCATCCTTTTCCTTAATTGCTATATTTTTGGAAACAGTGAGTCAACTTTGAGTACGTTACATATAAGATCTGGGAATGCCCCTTGATTACTTCCATAGTGCATTATTGTGAAGAAAAATTCAGGGCATCAACTTTGCACTGTTTCAGAGTTTGCATCAAATTTCATTTGCTCAGCTCAGCGCCTCCATTGACATGACTTGGAACCACATGGGACCACACGACAGGTCCGTCATTAACATTTCGATAAGATCAAAAGCGGGTTATTCGTTCCCAGACTTGATTCCGATCTATGAACTTTTTGCTTGACAATAATATACGTAGTACTTCTTTGATAACACATTGTTTCATATTGTTCGACTCCAGGAGGGCGAAATTATAAACGTCGGGGGAGAAGACCACGTGCCAAGGACTCCTAGAGTGATCGCAAGAAAGGGAGTCTAGAAGAAACAATGGCATATGATGACGGAGTTCAGGGTTCTCAACCACGGAGCCAGGACCACAGTTGTGGTCTAATAGATCCAATAGAGCCACGAACACTTGTAATACACCGATGCAACATACTTAATGAAATGATAACAGCTTTTGATAATCCACAAGTTTTAGACGACCAGATAGAAATTGCAATGGTTTTGCCAAATGGTGACGTGGAGCGCGGAAGTGGAGTTCTGAGAGATTGCTTCACCAACTTTTGGTGTGAGTTCTATGAGCAGTGTACGGTTGGCAACATATATTGTGTACCCTTCCTGAGACATGATTTCTCCAGAGCCCGATGGGAAGCTGTCGCCAGAATCATTGTTAAAGGATGGAGGGAAGTGAACTACTTCCCAATTGGCTTGGCACTGCCATTCATGAAGGAAGTTTTCTTCGGAAGGCAAAAGCATGAGAAGGATAGCCTACTGAAAGCATACTATCTGTTCCTTTCTGATTCCGAGCGTGAAGTGTTGGAGATGGCTGTGACCAATTATGACATGGGGCGACAAAGCTGAGCTAATGAACGTGCTGAACAAACATGAGTGCTTAAAAATACCAACTAAAGAGAACATTGCCACTGTGTCATATGAAATTGCCCACAAAGAAATGATACAAGAACCAATGTTTGTCATCAATTGTTGGCAAAGTATTTTGCAACCCGTAGCCAGCAGGATTGGTGTCAGAAATTTAGGAGCATTGTATTAAGAAAAGCGGTCCGCCACCTCAGAAGTGCTGAAATAGTTTTGTTAGCTGCCAAACATAGGAACCAGTCAGAGCAAACGCTATTAGCCTGGTCATCAATAGAACTTAGACCATGAACAACGTAGGTTATAGGATTTGCTCACTACTGAATTTACTTTAATATGAAGTATGTTTCAACAAAATAATTATATCAGCCCCTATGTTACAGACAGTCTGTATAGTCTACCCCTATTGTTTACACATTGGAGACTTTCAGTGCAAAAGGTCAACAAATCTCATCTGCAGTGCTTGTGTCCATGCTAAAATGGTTTCTCATAGTGTACTAGTACTTTTACTCATGATTCAAATTATAGTGTCTAACTACCAGCTGACAATGTCAGAAAGCCAAGCACCCAGGGATGCAAAACATATACATTGCCTTCATGTTAACGTTTATCGTAAAAGTATGCTTGATACAAATATTGTTTGTTAACTGAAGTACCTGATGACTGATGTGATGCATATTTCAACACGTCATATGTTACTTAGTTTTTGGACTGACTGTGTTTTATTAATTTATTAAAGTTTTTCAAGACCTTAGATTTTTAGACCAACAGACCAAGTCCTAATAGCTCAGGGCTCCACATAGCACCAGTGCTTTCTAAGACATGGCTAAACCAAAGACTTCGAACTTTACACAAGGATATGATACATTAAGGCACATACCTGTATGCATATACCATGGTCATGATGCAATACAGCTATGACAGTGCCATTTTTTGAGTGCATCATGTCGAAAACTCAGACATACTGGAGCAGACTTCTTTCAAAGTTGGTTAGGCCACTGTTTTGATATTGTAAAATGTTTTGTTTGCAGTCCTCCAATTTTCTAAAACCTACCCTCCCGCCAGGTCAGAAAATAATCAGAGAAATTAAAAAAAACCACATAAATATTACACTCATTTTCCAATGGATTTCATATTTAGAGTTCAGCAAATAGCCTGCAATAGCATACACACCGTTTGTATTTCTTAATTTTTAATTCAAAACTTACTTGTTATGACTTTGTTTCTTTACTCTAATAAAAGTTTTGAACATTCGTCTTTTTTTCTTGCGGTTCCTTATTACTCAGCATATCACTTTATCATAACAAACTATCTGAACACCACATATATCTTCAGACAGAAATTTTATTTTCCTGAAAAAGCATTTAGGACATGATAAGTAATCAACATCATATCAAAGAATTACACAATACATTCAGCTGAGCTTGGACAAGACATTAAGCACTATATAAAATTTGATCAAATTCTGTCTAATAATTAAATGTTAAAGGCATAAATAATATGAAGTAAAGTTAAAAATCTGTCTTTGTCTACATTTGGTACACTATTTACAATTATATTGCTCTAAAACTTGTTTATTCTGCAAAAATTACACAATCTACAAAACTCTGGAGTGGTAAATTATGGAAATAATTGGCCGTGTTTTCAAAACCCCTTTCCCTCAGAGACATTTCCACCAAAACCCTGTAACACATATCATGTGTGTGCAAGATGAATACACAATTCATTGATATTGTTTTCCCTCTCATGGCAAACCCGTACTGTGGAATTAAACAGTCTGAACTATGAAATAATTAATCTTGGCTCAGAAAAAGTAGATCTAGTGCAAGATAGAGACCAGAAGATCCACCAAAGTTATCTTGTTATCAAAACTAAGAGTGGTCTCCTACAATGTTTCAAATCACTTTAATATGAAAATTCAAATCATGTTGGTTCTGCAAGATCATTTATCATTCATCAGGATTTGTATGTTACTGATAGTGACGTTTGCTTCATCAAATCTGAGTTGTAATATTACATAACACTTCATGACTATTATCAAATGTAAAAATTTAAATCACTGACAATTATGTAGATTTAGATAACTAGGGAAAAAGCAGAAACAAAACAAAACAAAAACAAATCTGAAAAATTTACTATAAGGCCAAAAAAAAAAGAAGAAATGTTTCTGGTCAGGTCTCCCTTTAAAAAATGGTGCGGCGACGCGCATTTCATTTTTTTTTTATTTTTATTTTTTTTCCCTCAAGGGAGGGAGGAGGGTCAGTTTTATAGTTTTATCAATATAGTCACATATATACTGTTCATGCAGTCACTGATCATGCCCCCCACAGAATTTTCTCTTTCTCTTCAGCCATTGGTTCGGTGTCAGCCACGGCCGCCGGCCACAAACAGAAAAAAAAGGGTGACGCGCTGTTGTTCAAGTGACGCGCGCGCTGACCAGAAACATTTCTTTTTCTTTTTTTGGCCTAACACAAGACTGGCCCAAGTCACGTGGCTTTTCTCGGCAGTAGTTACTGGCTTGCCTAGCTCAACCCATGATCTATGCAACAGTCTGCCATAAGAATATTGCTTCAATTTGCTTTTTGGTATTTATTTATATGCCCACAGACTTGTAGCAAATCTACCATAGCATTTACATGTCTCTGTGATGATTTACAGATAAGGATGAAGAAGATAAAGTTTCTTAACCCTTTCAACCCCCAGTTCCTGTGTAGAGGTCCAACTTCACCATAGAAAACAATGGATTTGGACTAAACCATGGTGGTGAAAGGGTTAAACACTAATGCACTCAGCTCATTGCCAAGATCATTTTGGTTGCACGCATCCTGTTTTTCTTAAGATAGAATGTGCCTCAGGGATAGATATTCGGACTCTCAAACTTTTACAATTCTTTTCTGATCTACCACTTGTGGGGGGTTCATTTTAAAGCTCTTGGTGCCAGAAACCTTTCATCATCTTAGTTTTTTTGAAAATCTAAATTTTTTTCTTTATAGAGTTAAGACAGGAATGGCGACTATTTTGAATTTCAAATATCAGTAAATCTTTGGTAATTTTTTTCTCCAGTACCAAAATTTGCACAGTGATCCAGATTTTTATTCTTGATTTTGAAGGAGAATAATTTAGGTATTCCTTCAGGAAAGTGTGAGCAAAAGTTTATGTTTTTTTTTCTCTTTTGAGGCACATACTACCTTAATTGCATTTTTAAATCAATTCTTTTGAGTCTTTGTCAAAAAAATAAAAGACAAAAAAAGTAAAAACAACCTTTCATTTGATATGGACTTTTCGAATATATATAGAAGTTTCATGACCCCAATAAGCAAAAAGTCCTCTTGTTATACCACATTCACAACACGATATACTAAACACACAATTATTTCAAGTGTTCATAAGCTTGAGAAAATACACCAATTTCTTTTTTTTCATAAAACAGAAATTTGTGAGCTTTGTGAAAACTGCCACATTTAAGAATAGTAAGTCATGATCATTTAAGAGGGATTTCTTTTTTTTTCTCTACCCATTTATGGACAATTCAGTGAAGTAGAGACATTGTATTCTTCTCTAGTTACAATGACCTTACCTACAACGCATTTTGCAAAAGTGCATAAACAATCCGGCAAGCCAATCAGGTTTGTACAATAATGTGTCCTGACATTTTTGTGATAATTAGCAGTTTAGAGAATCTGAAGAATAAATCTTTTCATGTTCAAGATTGGGAAATGTAGAGACATATTTATCATGATTCAAGTTTTCTGAAATACAGAAAAATGAGTTACTTTGGTTTCACAATATTGCAATTTTTCAGTATGTACAAAAGAAATCTGACTGTACATTTTATTCACATTGCGACACACATATCACCTGCAAAAGATATTATGTGCTCCCATTATCACATGTCACCACAATGATCAGCTCATTACACCAAAAATCTTACAATTATAGCATTGACCATAACAGTGACCTACAGTACCTGTGTTATTTGTCAGATTATGAACAATGCAGAAAAAAAATAACTTAAATCTGAGAAAATCTAGACCACCAAGGTGTTGGCTTCGTATCTTTTGTAAAAATGTAAGAATCAAGACTTGGAAAGCATGGTACAAGTAACGTGTACTTTGATTTCTTAAAGAGTAGGTAACAATGAATAACAGCATCCTTTTGAATTTGTTTAAAGCTTTTCATTTGTACTTAAACCAAGATATTTCTGACATTGGAGTACATTCCCAGAGAAAATGATCTGTATGCTAGACAACTTTACAATGGATACCTAGTAGGCAGGTTAGATTGCAGTTAGAATGATGGGAGGAAAAAGTCTGTTGGAACATGACAAACCAAAGATCTCCATTGCAACCAGTCTTTCTTAGATGGAGATACATGCAACTGCGTGAAATGCATTGTGGGATATGTAGCATCTAAAAAAGGCTACAGTGACTTCTAATTTTGTTAGCAAAACCTGGTTTACAAATCAAGCACTGTAATAGCTATGAAAATGCTTCCTAAGTGAATGTGATAAATATATAAAAAAGAATGTAAAAACCTGTACTGTATTAAAAATATTAAGTATAGCTAGAACTTTGTGTATACAAAGCATACTCAACCAATATTGCTCAGCAAAAAGTAGTACTGGTAATTCCAAATCAACTTGAATATGCCCTGCCAGTTGTTTTTGAGTGCATGTTGCCAATGCTACCGAAGTCAAGACATTTTCAAAAGCTTGCCCCTGTATTAAGATTACCAGTGATGGCCCATTGGCATGCAAGATTATTTGCATTTTCTGTAAATACTGTCCTCAAATACATTAACCTGTTCGCCCCAAATTCCCTGTAAACAGGTCCACAATCACAATTGATAACAATGGGTTTGGGCCAAACCATGGTGGTGAAAGGGTTAAGGGTCACACCAAAATGATGGAAAAATCCAAAATGGCAGGATTGGAAGGGTCCATGTACGGTTGTCAATATTAAAATATTATTATTATTATTAAAAATTGGTACTGTGCACCCTATGGATAACACTTTGAGGACTTTTGAAAATTTAAATGCTTCTTTAAGTCTTCTTGCCATCAAAATTATCTTCTGTAAAGATTCCCAGTTGGATCATGCAACTGGTAAAAAAGTTATAAAACGTGGGGCAGAAATGAAGATCACTGCATTTGAAAAGGATCTTTGGAGATTCTCAGTTACTAAAACAAAGCATACTGCTGAATTGACTTTGTACACTACTGATGTGTATCTGATTATAAGATGGGGCAAATCTTGCTTTCTTGTATTAAAGAGAAACCGTCATCAGAACTGCGCCTGTGCGAGTTTCTTGTTTACAAACGATGTATTTCACGCACGATATCTAGATGCACCTCATCATCATAGCTGAAACATTTAAATTATACGATGTAGATTATGACAACATGTTTTAACTTTCATCAATCACCATCAAACTTTGGACACAGTGTTTACACTGGTCGTATGGCTCCCACTCAACCTTTGAGCGCAGTTCCGACGACTGTATCCCTTTAAAGGGCAGTACTCAAACTTAGAGTTACAATTCAAAAATTATGTATAAAAGGGTGCACTAAATCATGGTTGAACTAAAATGGTGTGGTCAACTTGTATCAAATTATTACAAAATATGCAGCAGCTGTAACTTCAGATGTTTTTTCCCCGATCTTATTTTGTATGTCAATCGCAAGTTCTTGTTCTACTCCCCGAATCTTGTTGAAACATCCACTACTCAGTTTGCCAACACAGCGTATATATACGTGTCAAACCATAGACCCTATATGGTAAAACCCACTGTTACTGTTTACATTTGATTCAAGTCCAGACTAGATATCACTGGTCAACAATAACAATGCAATGTATACATGCATAGGCCGAGTTCACAAAGTGGATACTGTGTATCTCAACATGATTGAGGGAGTACTGCCAGATGCAGTTACATACAGCACAACATTGATGGAAAAAATCCAAAAGTTAGGGCTACAGGTCCTTTTCTTGTTACAGGAACCTCTCAGATAAATAAGTAGAAACACATCCGTGTGTACTGGTAAGAATTTGTCACACAGTTCAGCACAAAGCATAAACCCAGTATTCCTGTGTCTAAAAATGCATGATATTCAATATATGCGCTGATAAAGCTCTACTTTTGAAATAAATCAATTTGACCTGCTAATGACTAATTTACATTTGTCTGGTCACATGGAATGAATATTTTGGTAGGTGTGCTACAGGAAAATTTATTTTTGCTGCAGCTTTCTGTGGCAATGAACTCTTCGAATGACCTGTTCTGCATTGAATATACATCTTTGTATAATTTACTTTGAAAGTTGCATCATTTTTCAATAGAATTTTACCCTGGTATGTAGAGCTGCTGAGACACAACTATCATCCCTATGTTGGTACTGTTATTTTCATCTTAAAAGTATGCAAGCCTTGCTTTGTAACACACAGACGTGATTTATACTACACAAACCACAGTTTGTGACTTCCAGAAGTGAGGACTTCTCAGCTATCTTTGGACTAGATCATTGAGTCAACAGATGAAACCTAACTGCCAATGTTTATGTACATTGCAATCTTGCCTTGCTTTGTGAAGATTCTTGTGGTGTGTCAAGTTTCCAGGTGAAACTGGCATGTTGTTATTACGCTTATCATAAATATTCACGATGGCATTTATATCGGAAGTAATGAATAAAAAGGTTTCTGCCTTGCTTTCCATAGCATAAATATAAACTTCAAAACAAGGCAATACAAGAATTGTAAAACTTTGACAATTTTTGCCAGCACAGAGTGCTACCTTTTAAGTACCCTTAAATATTGCTAAGAGAGGACATCTGATCAAGGGGTTGATAAAGATTATCATTTTGACCTGAAAAAGGACAGTTGCTTATGGCAAGTTCATTATTTAGTTTGATGCTTTGAACAAATGAACATATCAAACGGAATCATGAACATAGCCCTCACTTCACAAACAAAACAGCAAAAAAAATCATTAATCACTTATATTAACAGATGAGAATGAATTCATTTCAATCTCTTCCTGTCTTCTCTTGTTCATTTCCTCTTCCAAGATGGCCGTCGTATCGGAAAGGGACGCCCTCGACAACTCATGTTTCAGTTGGAAGTCCCCGAGGTCAATTTCATGCCCGTTACTGTCAATGCCATCCATGAGCTTCTCACTGGCTGGATCCAACTTATTCACCCCCGAATTGCTGTCCTGCCGTCTGACGGCCACCGGTAAGTTCCTAATGTTAATATCCATGTCTTTGAAAGCATGCAGAAGAAATATTCCTGAGACTATGGTGAGAAAACCACATATAAATCCCATGGTGTCCTTGGCATCAAGCTGCTTCCACTCTTTGAACAGAATGGCAGATGCTGTGATGACGCTGGTAGTGAAAAATACATAGTAAATAGGGGTAACTACCGAAGTGTTAAAAATATCCAATGACTTGTTCAAATAGTTTAACTGCGTTGTGATAAACGTTACTAAGGAAATTATCAGCAGCCACGTCATTGGATGAAGAAATATATTTTCTCCGGCAATCAGCTGCTTGAGTCCAATTCCAAGGCCCTTGCATGACATCACAGACAGGGAGCCAATCACTGAGCAGATTGTAATATACACCAGGATGTTGGTGCTGCCGTAACGAGGGGAGCAGTAAAAGATCAGGAAAACAGAACTTGCAAAGACAAGAATAGAATACGTGATGAAAGCTGAAAAAGACGAAGAAAAAGAGGAAATTGTGAGGTGCATCTTTGTGGTGGAATATATAATTTGACATGCAAGTGAATCTGGAAAAAATGTAAGTTGTGTACTGCATGAATATACACCATTTTACCTTGCGTTACCTGATGACACCAATTTATTGCACAAATATTTCAAAATTTGTGGCTAAGTGGGATATATTCTTTAATCTTAAAACATTTATCAATATCTACTGTACAATCCTTTCATGGAATCTCCATTCCACAGTGATCCAAGATCAACTACGGAAACTCTACCAAACACATACTTCACGAACAAGTCTTGTTAGTTTACCTTCACAGGAGTTTGCAAAGATGCAACATACATGTATGAGAAAGAATGAACAAAACTTCCTGAATTCACAAATGGTAAGAACACCAGCCGTGTGTCCATGAACAAGTCACTTTGCTCTTTATGTTCCTCACCACTGATAGTTCAGAGTAAGAAGGTATTTTCATCTGGATGAAAAAATTTATCTTTTTGAAAAACAACAGTACAACAGTCCTCTATATCATAGCCCAAACAAGGGACTATGTGCCAGAAGGCATTCGCCCGAAGTCAGGAGGGGAAATGGTCTCCTGCCTGGAGGGTACTTAGTCCCTTGTTTGGACTATGTTTTCATTACATGCCTCTCTAATTTTTGCTACAAATTTTTAGGCAAATGATGATCATATTCTTTATTACCATATTGGACGAAAGTCCGTTAAAAATAAAATAATTTTCATCATTGAAAGGAGCACTGATATATTTAAATCACTGTTATGCCGCTTATCCTTACTCAATGCAAACATTTTCTGAAAACCAGATTTTTCTATGTCAAACATGTTCTTTGATCATTTTTAAATCCCAAAGTTATCAAGTTGAAAACAATTCCACAGTTCACTTTCAGTGAAATGATGACTATGCAGCCTGCTACATCATCAACGAGTTACCGCTGAATTATATACAGTGTGCCATGTTGGATATATGAGACATGTAATAACGGTAATACTTGCAATAATTGGAGTCTGTGAAAGGAACTTGTCCTGATTTGTATGCTTTTAAATTACAAATAAGCAAACGAATAAAGTCATCAATAAGTACATTAATCAATCAATCAATTAATCAATCTTACCTGGGTCTTTCATCATTCTTGCAAGGGCATTGAGATCTTCCACTGTTGTCTCTTGTGGGGCATGGAGAACCATTACTGTTGAACCAATAATGCTCAGAGTACACCCAACTTTACCAAGCAGGTTTAGACTTTCATTTAAAAACAACGAGGACAGCACAGCTCTGTGTTTTCAGGAGAGTGAAATGAGTTCATTTGTTTAGGCAAGGGAGAACTGTGATTGTGTTGGCGTTGTGGTGCAGGGAACATCCTCAAACAAGGCCAGTTCACCACGATATCCTGTACGCAGGTCTGCAATCAATAACAATGTGTTTTGGCCAAACCATGGTTGTGGCACCAACGTCAATTTTTCTCCCCTTTACAAAACATATCATATCAAATTTTCTCAGATTTTTGCCAAAATTTTGAGAAAAACTGTAGCCAATGAAATATGATGCCCATTTGGTCCAAAATTATCAAAAATTTTCAGAAAAATTCATAAAAATTGGTAAAATGTGGCAGTAAAATTTTGGTGGGGAAAATTATAGCACTCAAAGGGTTAAAATGGAGGGAATTCTCTATTAAACCATGGTGACTTGCATGGTTAGTATTTGATTTTTTGAATACCTTTCCTCCATATTGGTGAACCCAGCTATGGAGATTTTCAATTCATGCTATTACAAAACAATTGTCCTACAGGAGGAGCTTCAATCCCTTACATCACGTTTCATCACTGACAATATTTTGCAGGATTTCCACTGTGCCAAGTGTATATCTGCAAGATTTGATTGAACTTTTTGAGGTTAGGGACAGTTTAAAAGCTTCCAACACCAGTTTTAGTTCCTTAAAAGTGACACTGATTTAACACAGTGAATAAAGATCTGTGTAAATATTGTAGACATGATATTCAAGTATAGCTTTCTGTTACATGTAAGTTTACTGTAAGTGTATTTCTGTGAGAAATCAATGATGAAGTTTCAATGATGGGGTCACAGTCAGAAAAATTCTAACAACTCAGTTATTGAACCACTCTTTTTTTTAAGGGTGGGGATTTAGCTGAGCAGTTTTGAGTGTGATGTCTTCGCTACGTGACTGTGTGTCGTACGTTGTGAGTTCAAATCCCTTTGAAAATTTACTGAATTTTCATTTCATGCATGTATATTCGAATTTGTTGAAAGCCCCCCCCCCCCCCCCCCCCCCCCCCCCCCCCCCAACAATGGAACCATTGCTGGTACAAAGACAATTCTTGGGACATTTGAGAATTTTTGACAGTGTGTATGTTTTTATGGAGATATTATACAGGAAAGCTCAACAGGAAAAAAAAAGTTTTAAACTGATTCATGAGTTGTACCACCAATATACCTCTTGCAATTGCATATTGGCTGAACTGTTTGAAAGATAATGGAGTAGGGACTTATAGTAAACTTGGGGAATTTTATTACGATATACAGGTCCTCTAGGCTCCCAGAGCTACAGTATATGGATTTCTTCAGCACTGTGATGTCCATGGAGATACCTATGTGACTAAAACACTGAGGGCACCTAGAGGTGTCACCAACAATATGCAGGTCCTCTAGGCTTCCTATAGCTATAGAATATGAATTCTTCACCATAATAATGTACTTACGTGACTAAAACACTGAGGGCACCTAGAGGTGTCACCAACAATATGCAGGTCCTCTAGGCTTCCTATAGCTATAGAATATGAATTCTTCACCATAATAATGTACTTACGTGACTAAAACACTGAGGGCACCTAGAGGTGTCACCAACGTAGCTGGAGCAAATGCATATGCAGCAAAGTTTGTAAATTCCCCAAAGGCCACTGCCAAAAACAAAGAGACACAAAAACAGATTGGGTGTAAACCTTAAATACATAAAATACACATGAATTTGTACATTATGGATTCTGACATGGGCATACCTGTCTGTGTTACTTTGGAAGTGAATTTGCTATGGTTAGGAAACATGAATTAACTACTTGTTTCACATACTACTGCCAGCTGTCGTACTCTATCTGTTTTACAACCAACATAGAATGCGCATCATGTATTGTTATCAAATTACAGTGCTCTGTTCATTCAACTGGAAAACGAATTTTTAACCCAGTAAATTTCAGCGAATTCAACATTTGGAATGTATCTCTACTGTATTATTTGCTCAGTCTTTGACTATGTGGTTCTGTAACGATGTTTGACAAAACTTTTTAAATCAGGATCTTTCTACTTACTTGAGCCAAAGCCAGCCCACCAAAGCCATTCCCTTAAGTAGCCAAAACCGCCATCCCCTGCAAAAAAATGGACACAATATAGATAAAACACCAAAGTTCACAAGAGTCTACATTTAATCTTCTGTAAGGATCATTTAAAGTATAGCATGTATGTAAAGCACAAGAAGCTCCTATGAATTGCTACAACTTCACTGATGGGAAAAGCCAAATCAAGAGCTTCTGTAGTATATGAAATTTATCGCCTTCTAATCTACATCTATGAAATAATGATATTTCCATTTACACATGAACAAACAAATTTTAACGACCTTTGTAATCATCTCGCATTTTATGAGGACTGAATGACCTTTCGGGTCAGGGGTCATAATCTCTTACCTGCTCGCCGTGCATATCTGGATAACTTGATTAGAGCCTTCTTCTTCAATATAAAACTACCCCCGATAAATATGCTAGAACTGATTGCTAATGTTAAGCCTATGTAAAAATCCCTGCTGGAGGTATCATCTTGGCTGGCCATGACGGTGGTGGTGTTATGGAGCACATCCGATGGATGGAAGCCAGTAGGTGTACCGGTATCTAGGGTGACACGGTGATTAAGCACAGGTTGAAGTATCTAATTAATGTCACACTCTGACGGCCGCCACCCACGTAGAATGATGCACCAACCTCTAATACAGATATAATTAGAGTCTACTGCTGGTAGTACATAGTTGAGCAAACACTGAAAAATGTTATGAACCGCAAGCCTTCATTGTCTGTGAGTCTAGTGACAATTACAAAACCTGATGTCCTGTAAATGATAGGACAGAATTCCACAGCTTTTGGAAGGATGATCTGGACAAAACATATGTTACCACACCAGATGGTGTGTTCCCAGCATCACGTATACACACACTGATCCAACCGCTTCCCAAACACTAGTGACTCGGCACAAAAATGACAAAGGTCACATGATTCATGAAGGACAATGCACAAAATCTACCCACCTTTCTTCAGAGGTCACCATGTGAAGCTGTAATGCTGACTGCATTATTTCATTTCCAAGATTACAAAGCTCCAGAAACAGTTTGTTTTCAAAAGTATCTTTAAAGTTTTGACATTCATTTTTGCACAGAGAGAGTCAGAGTGTGTATGCACATACAAAGCTACCCTGGCAGTGTCACTCATCATGCACAAAAATGAAAACTTAAATCCATGGAAACGGGGTCATAAGCACAGTCATTACACCGTATAAAGAGTACAAACCTAAAAGATTATGTGGTGGTACTCATCTAATTTACATGACAATTTGAAATCAACAAAATATCAACTGAAATTTGTTCCTCTTCATAAATATAAAATGCAAGCAATGTGCGTATATTCAATGGGTTTTTCTGTTTTAAATGCTTTATAAACGGAATAAAAATATGATTCTTGTACCTCTTTATAATGACTGACAATAAATTATTAGATTGTCTCATCACAGATGAACAAAACTAATTTCTTTTCAATAAATGCTTCATAATCAATAACATATGATTAATAGTGACGATAGGTTACCTTAAAAATGGCTGTTGAATTCTATAGAGTACAATCTTGTTGTTTCCTCTGTTTACTGTCAAAGATTGCATATGACTCTTTGTACTTTGTGGAAATTGGACTTCTTCAAAGATTTACAACTGGTGTGCAAAGGTTATTGGCTGTAGTACAAAGATCAAATTTTCCTTTACTTTCCTGTCTGTTCAGGTTGACAGAGTCATTCCCGTATTGCATTGCAGTTCAATTTCTAGATGTAAAATATTTGTATGCTATTGACTCAGAGCAGTGACTCAGGTAAGGTAGATTTATGGAAGGATTTAGAGATGACAGATGGTCATGCTGTTTACAGCAATGCTTAGGGCAGTTGACTTTGATGACCACTGACCTTGATGACCATTGACCTTGGCTTGGTAAAACCTTCACATCTGAGCACAATTCTTGGAAATGTCCGAATACGTACAGGGACAATAGCTGTCACTGTGGACAATATTTTCATTATTTTTGTTTTGTAAAACAAGTTGACATTTTTATCTTCCTTCCTTGTGTGAGTCCAAAAAAAGATATTTGCATTGGAAACACAATGTAAAGTGCGTATACAAATTAAGGTAGAATGCGCCTCTGGATAGATATTGGGACTCACAATATTTTTCAGCACTGTTCTGGTCTACAGCTTGTGAAAACTCATTTTGAAGCTCTTGGAGTACGAAAAACTTTCACAGTCTAACTTTTTTGAAAATTGAAATTTCAATTTTCCCCTTAGACTTAACACAGGGAGCAGCAGCCATTTTCAATTTCAAATATCCGTAAATATTATGTACTGTGAATCTCTCGTACCAAACTTTGCACAGTGACCCCTACCTTTTATTCTTGATTTGGTAACAGAACAGTCAAAAGTTTCATTGAGGAATGTTTTATCAAAAGTTTAAGTCTTTGACTTTCGAGGCGCACACTTCCTTAATTTGGTTTGGAGTACAATTCGGTTCATCAAAAGTAATTTTAGACATCACCCATAGACAGGTTGTGCTGACGAGTTGAATACTGGGTATTTTGACATGGCGTTTTTAGAGTAGAACAAGAAACCTTATTTTACAAATAAAACAAAAATACTTCAAAACACATTAAAAGTGACAGCTCATGAAGGTTTAATGTTCATCATTTGGAACACCGTAAAACGTGACAACCAGCCTCTTACATCCAAGAAAAAGTAATAATAATAAGCCTTTACTGGAAAAAAATATCCTAATAGGATTTTAATCATAACAACAACTTTAGCTGGACAAATCAAAGTACCTATCACTTCACTGACAGACAGGTATAAGACCAAAAATCCTAAAGCAAATCCCCCCACCTCCCCAATGATACATCAAGGGAGGCAACGACAATCCTTGGACTTTAGCTTGTACATGGGAACTATTAATACACACATTTCAGAACACAACTACATCACTGCACACATTCTGGTACATGGAGACTACTATCAGATATATCCTCGTACACAAACCACCTGCCTTGAACACAACCCTCACTTTTGGACACATCTAAATAAATGATGTTATCAAAAGCCTTGGAAGAAAACTACTGCCTCAAGCCACCTTTATGTAAATAAAACCTCAATATATTTGATGTGAAAATTTGCAAATTACACATGGCATCTGAAACACAGATGTACAAACTTTGAACTTTCCACAAGGACAAATTTACATACCAGCATAGACCCTATGAATATCTGTTTTAGTTGTTGTGGCTCCATTTTGACTTATTATGCAACTAAAATCTCCTTACTTTCTGCTTTCTGCACAAATTGTTTTTTTATATCTGTATGCAAAAATATTCACAATTTATACATTTTTCCTTAGTAAATTGATCACTGGGCATTCTTGGCCACTTGCATTGGTGACTAAAGTTTTCTTTCACCGATATTGAAAAGTATTGCAATATCAGAAAAGTTTGCAAGTATTCAAAATTTGGTCATGCGATGAAATGTTGAGTTTAACAGCTAAAAAGATGAGCTGTGCACTAAATTAATAAATGCTGGCTCAGTAATTGTGCAATGCAATGATGTGTAAGGCAATCGAGGAATTTGTGTATAAAATTAAATACTGGGTTAGGCTATGAAAATGCTGAAGAGAACATGGCAACAGGTGGTAATAGAATAAATGGATTGTAGTATTGCATCGGCATGCAAATATGAGTTATGCAACGTAAAAACATTAAATTTTGCAGAGGAAGCTGGCAGGTATGGTGAGAACACCGCGATGCATATTAACATCGGATTGTATGGGGAAAAGAGAAATGTCGCATGAAATGCTTGATCAGTCACATGGTTAAATTAGAGGTTATCCGATAAATCACAGCACTGTGCTGCACAGAACAAGATACGATGCTAGCGTTATGAACTTTGTGTGCTTCTGCGACTGAGTTTCTCGATGACGAATCAGGTGTGGCCGCCATAACTCATGTCAATGAAAGAGAGTGTCGACATGCTAAAATGTCCAATGAAGGGTACGCAACACTTTGCCTATCTATCAAAATATACAAATTGTGACTATTTTTGCATAACAAATCACTTACAAAGAAGAGAAATTACTGATATGCTCTATCTATGTTATACAAATCATGTGAAAGACACAAAGTGAAAATAACTTAAAAGTTTTACAGAAACATGAAGACGTCACATTCAAATTATTGAAAGCACGATAAAGAATTTAACAAACTCAGAAAATCAAAGTTTTTGCCAATTGATCACTACGATATGCTAATTGATAACAACACAACAAAATCACACAGATAGCTATTATTGCTGTGAAAAGAAACCTTTGAAGGAATTATTTGGTGAAATTATAAAAGTTATTAGCATAAACAAATAAGCAATAACAAATCAGTTATTAGCACATAAGTGATTGTGTTTCAAGTGCAAGACAGAGAAAGGAAATAATGTTATGATTTTAAAATGTTGTTGATCAGTAGACAGGTTCCTATAGAGACAGATCATCAATAGTTATTAACGGATTATTTCAGAGACAGTCTAGTGACTAAATGTTACAACAGCTTACCACTACTGAGAAAGTGACAAAATAAGAGCGTTAGTTTAAAAAAAAAGACTCAATTTTCACTCAAAGAAACGCTGAGTGGCCATGTGCAACATGCAACAATAATTAACACAACACAAAACAAAACAAAACAAAACATGCACATGATGTGTGTGATAATAGTGCTTGGTTTTTTTCAAGACAAAATGTTTGACCATAGACTGGCTTGCTTGCACAGACTGAAGGGCTGATGACGATCACTGCCAAAGGTCACCACAGACCATTACCTTTTTTGCTGTATGGCTCTAATGAGTTGTGACACACACAATACCAAAGTCAACCAAATGAGATGGACGGCCTTCAAAACAGTACTGATGTGAATGGTGGCAGCTTTCTAAAATAATAACTTTTGATTACCAAGTTTTGAGAAGAATGAAAGTTTTACTGATGGAATGATTTCAGATATCAAATGCAGATACCATGGTACACAGATACTTGCTAAATGAAGAGACAGCTCAGGTCGTAAATGGAGATGATAACAACGATGACTCCTGAAACAATGATTCATAGAGCTAGTTGTTCTAATGTGGAACATTTACAGTACATGCATGTACCCGGCACAAGTTACTCTCCACAAAGTAAAATGCTGACGAGTCTATTGACACATGTGCTTGATGTAAAACTGACAGTTGAACACGAGAAATTTTATCACACTATGGAATGAACTTGTACTTTTGTGTTGACTGAGGTAGTAGATTTTCTTGACAAAGAAGACTAATCTTACCCACCACACCAACATAATATGAAGTCTTTTCAGTATCTGGTAACTACTGTAACACTGCCCTTGAAATATTTGTTATGGATATTACTTGTCAGCATAAGAACACTTTCTATTGCGAAACACATGACAATTGTTGTTTGTGTTTTCTGAAGGTTAACCATTCGCCAAGCTTTAATTAATATTGTACTGTTAACTATACAGGCTGCCTAAAGTATGCTTATAAAGACAGAAGGCTGTTTTACATGTACTTTGAATTGTATCTTGGCCAAGTAATTGTGCTCATTAGAATGAATGGAGTTGATGTCCAGCGATGTAGCTATATGGACTTGAAATGCCATTCATACAAGAAACCTTTCTTGGCTTTTGAGTAAAAACGAGTAAAAAATATATGACAATTATTATGGTATGAGAAGTACAGGACTAATGGTGCAAGAATTGTTAATGCTAGGATGCCATGGCCAACAATCAGTTAGAAAAATTGAAATGAAAAAAATTAACATTTTTATCATCTTCTTTCAAAAAATACAATATTATAATGGGCCATACAAAAATGGTTGACTTGATTGATAAGGAAAGTCACCAGTTGCTTGCAAACCTAAAACTTGACGAAAAAAAACATTTTGTACATGAAATGACCGTGTGAAGGGTTAGTATTGAGGCAAACAGCCATGCAGGCATTGTTATTTAAAAGCCTATCTACCACAGCTTAGTAACTTGTGTTAGTATTTGAAAACTTGACAAAATCTACAACACAGAAATTCTTAAAATC
The DNA here is from genome assembly GCF_041260155.1 of Ptychodera flava. NCBI lineage: Eukaryota > Metazoa > Hemichordata > Enteropneusta > Ptychoderidae > Ptychodera > Ptychodera flava. The sequence continues at coordinate 38,790,260 of NC_091931.1, read as the reverse complement.
TCAGTGACTGAGGCAGACTTATGGTATAAGAAGAGGATAACGATGACCGATGATTACAAATACCTGACTTGACTTAACAATAACTTGAAGGAATGTCACACATCAGCCACATCAATATCATCAAAATGTAAGTGCAACACCTGTAACAACGTGAATGAAGAATTAGAAAAAAGTAAAGAGAGAGAGAGAGAGAGAGAGAGAGAAAACGAACACATGCATTAGTCACATTTCATGGTATTAGTTGACACTGAAAATTGGTAACAACAAAAACCCTTGGTGAACTTTGCGAGACGGAAATGTTTCAAAAATCACGGTGCTTCACAAGGGATGCTGTTCTGCAGTGTCTCAAAACATTTCCAAATAAGATGTGATTGTGGAATACTGTGTACACTATAAAGATGGGAAATGTAATTGGTGGCTAGTTGTAACACATCAATACATGTCGAATAGTATACAATCACACAAAACCAATGTACAGTGTATTAACATTTTCCATATGTGAATTCTGGAAAACCTGGATAGAGATCTAGTTTGGACATGTTGCTTCATCTTCAGGACACTGAGATATTAAGTTCAACGTAGACAGGATTGCAATTTACAAAAAATTCAAGGACTGTAGAATACTGGCGGGACCAAGGTAAACTGTAAATATTGGGATCAAGGTAAGCTGTAATGCTGGGATCAAGGTAATCTGTACACTGGGATCAAGGTATAACACTGGGATCAAGGTAAGTTGTACTACAGGGTGAAGGCTGGGTGGTGTAAGTTCCTATTTATTTCTTAGAAACAGTTTCCACAGATTTTTTTATACTGGTAGATTAAGAGAATATCAACATTAGATGCAATAATTACTTATGGCACTTATTATGGTTTTTGCAAATTTGCACATGCCCTTTATCTCTTGCCTTCTTTTACTGTGATATTAATCTAGAACAACAGAAATACCAGTGTTTTTGTAAAGGCTGGTACCCAGATAAATTTTATCAGGTTTTCCCAGTCAATATTACAACGGTTCTCTTTAGGAAACCAATAAAATTGTATTAGATGACGACAGAAATGGTATCCAAGATCCCCATGCCATAAACCTACCTTCCAAAACCTTAGCAAAAACACTGGATATCGTACACATACAAATTGGCACATAACCTTGCTAGTAAACTTTACTAGGAAACAAATATTTAGCTACCTCTACACAGCACACGGGGTGCAGACCCCAGGTCGTCAATTGAGCAAGTAGGATGTGAGTCCAACGCAACAGTTTGAAAACAATTACATTGATATTGGCAACATTTTCTGTCCAAAAAGTTTATATTTGGTAGAATGTAATGATCGATGTTAGGTAGAATGTAATGGTGTGAAGTGGCTCCGAAAGTTATATCTGATTGGTAGAGTGTCATTATTTACAGCAACTTAAGGAATCTGTAAGTAGGGCTATTATGTAGTTGATTGACAGTGTGTCAATGATTCCATAATAGCAATGAATTTCAGCCAACCAACTGGCTAAAAGCTTATAAGACACTGCACATTAGCCCTGTTTTCTTGTACATGGACACGGTGAATTGCTGCAGTATTTCATCCTGGCAGATATCCTGGCAACTACTACAGTAAATACAGTTTCACTTAGGGAGAAACTGAACAACTGAGACAACACAGAGAACTGTATAAAGAGATGTGAGTGTTGTCTCTGTTTTCACTCTTGAACTCCAGTAAGTGTGTTGTCTCTGTTTTCAGACTTGAACTCGCTAAAGTGTGTTGTCTCTGTTTTTAAACTTGAACTCCCTTTTAAAGTGTGTTGTTTCTGCCTTTGGACTTGAACTACATCAAAGCATAGACCCTAACAAAAGAGATTCTAGGCTCTAGATTTGCAAAAGCTTGATTGTTTGACATTATCATCAACAGAAAGGAGGGTAACCTTACTTTCAGTCAGGTCAAAAACTGACTAACAGGTGGCCTTTGGGTAGAATAATTGTATGTAAACAGAAAAAATTTGGACATGCACAAGTGGGGACCTTTGCCCTTAACTACTACCTATACTTATAAGAGGTCAAGGACAAAAAACTGGCCCTGTTAAGCTTTAGTGGTATCCAGTTAGGTTTAGCGGTAGCTAAACTATTGAGTCACATGATAATAGTTGACAAAACAGGTGTCAATTAGAGATTGTGAAAACATATATTATAATGTAAATTTGATCACCCATTTCTTTGATAAATTAATTACCTGACATATTTACAATGGGCAATAGGTCTGGGTATAATCACAAGATTGGCAGTTTACTACTTTGAAAATACTCATTATTTATGGCTTTGCAAATGTATAACAGCAATATGGCTTGTTTTGTTCTGTTGACTCCTTTTTAGGGCAAGTAACTTACATCAGCACAAAAACTGGGATAAGCAGAAGATCACTGTGAAACAAATTGCTGTGGCATAGTCATACGCTATAACACTTTTTGGCCAAGTCAGTAAATATTAATATAAAATATCAAGTAAAAATATAAAATGTAAATATGAAATATCACTACGTTATCATGTATGCCAAAAGACAAATTGCAGAAATCATATTCATGTCTTCTTTCCCGTATCTGAAAATCACAAAGTCTGGCAGAAAATGGGTTCCAGCTAAAATATATATAAAACAATACAAAGATAAAACAAATCTCCATGCAACTACACAATTTGACAGTTACTGCCACATTGTGTACAAAAGCAGTTTAAGCATCACATAAATAATATACACAACTGGTCTTCTCATGTCTGGGAAGGATATCGTGGTACATGTGTAATGCACCAAGGTGATTAGAAAATACCCAAATATAAATTCTTAAAAGCATTTCAAGGGTAAAGATGTTATATAAGCCAAAACTTTAAGAGCAGGCTTGGAGTTATTCATGGGAATCTGATCATGTTTACGATTAACAAATCCGTAAACCATATTTATCAGACATCTAGCCGTCATTGTCATTATACACTCTCACACAACTTCACGCCTGACTGTAGCTATGGTGATCTTGACCATGAATGAATTGAATGTCTCTTCACGCGTTTCAGAGAATGACATAATCATATATGGGCGTACTATTATATTTTAACGAATTGCTTTAAACAGATGTTGTATTGGGCCACAAATATCGAATACGACCTCAAAAAGTCACAATGACTCATACTTCCAATACCGGTAAAACGCCCGGACACCGAGTGACATATGATTCTGTCTGAGTAGTGATTATAAACACGCCAGGTGAGAGTGGTGAATGAACTTGACACTTGTCCGGCACAGATATAAGAGGCGAAGTCATGGGGAAAAATACAGAAGTATATTGCAATAAACATACGCTACAAAAGCTTACCGTTTATCGCCATCGTGTGGCCATACTATAATGACTTTTATCGCGTCATGCCCATTTGACGGATAAGGCTTGTAAAATGAGCTAATTTTGTTACGAATGCTACTTCCCGTTTTAGATTCATAATGCTATCACAAACTGTTTCAAATCCATGGGTGCTGATGACGTAGAATATGCTTTGAAAGCGTGTGAACGCTATTTAGATGCAGCACATTAATCATTTATAAAATTAGGCTTGGAAGCTTAAAGTTTTTGTACCAGGTCTGTAATACCCGATCGAAAACATAGAGTAAAATACATTGAATCCGCTTAAAAAGACAATCAGAATATGAAGTTAAGGTCTTTCACCTAATTCGTAAATTGTTAGAATATTGTTCGTCAATCGTGACAAAACAGATTTGAGAACTAAGTTAACAAAAAAGCTCATAGAATATGCTTATATATTCTGTACGTAATCAAAGAGTTTTAGCTGATATAAATACATGAACAAATTATACGAGACATATATTCCCAGCATACGATCGGAAGACACAGTCTGGAAATGCTTGTGATCATTTTGTAGTTCAAAGGTTACAGAGTAACATAACAGAACATCACTTCTCATCACACAAAGGCTCAGCCACGATCCGCGGCTCAGGTTTATGTTCGTAAAAACGCGAGATCGCTATGTCGTCAAAAGCCAAGAAAGCTCCCCCTCGACCAAAAGTGAAAAAGGCAGATCTACCGCCCGAGCTAGAGAATCAGTTTATTCTACGAATGCCACAGGTACGTTACCGAGGCCGAGATTTGCGTTCAAAGCAGAAACTCCACTTCAGTCTTCACCCGTACTACTAGCTCTACACATGGAGCTAGAAACGTTTCTAGCTCCATGCTCAACAGCACTGTACCACTCACTCCTGGTCTTACTTACTGACCGCCGACTGCAGTCAGGAATTTAACCTTACAATTACCGTAATTAGTCGATATCTCAATACCAAAGACCACTGCTTTACTCACAATGCCTATTAAAGTCGTGTCTCAGAGGGGGTCCTACTAATTACTGCCCGTGACTGCCCGTAGCTGCCCGAGGAGCAAGTAGGCCAAATTTCGCCCATTTTAACACTAGGCCAATAGGTTCAGTTTATATCATGCCAAGCCAACCAAAAATATCATTGATTTGGCGTTTTCTGTAGCGGTTTTAGAACCCGAAAGACGCCGGGCTTTCAACGAGAAAGACGTCTCCAACTTGATTGAGAGATCATACCATTCAGTGCAAGGGGTGGTAGGCTGTCCGGCTGTACGCGCTCGGCGAGGTTATTGTGCCACCTCTCGGACTGAATGGTATGATCTCACTATCAAGCTGGCGACGTCCTAAAGACCGACGTCTTCCGTGTTCCTAAACTGCCGTAGAAAACATCAGGTTAACGCCAAATCAATGATATTTTTGGTTGGCTGGGCATGATATAAACTGAACCTATTAGCCTAGTGTTAAAATGGGCGAAATTTGGCCCACTTTTTCCTCGGGCAGTGCTCGGGCAGTCCTCAGGCAGCTACGGGCAGCTACGGGCAGTCACGGGCAGTAATTAGTAGGACCGCTCAGAGGTGTCATAAATATGGAAGATGTTATTCGCCCTTCAACGGTGCGGATCAGAAATGTAAATTTCTTATTCACCCTGCAGTGGTGTGAATAAGGAATATAAAATTTCTTATTCACTCTGCAGTGGTGCAAATAAGGACTGTACTGTAGATTTCTTATTAGCCCAGCAGCAGTACGAATATAAGAGCTGCAAACTTGTAGCTCTACGGTGAGGCGGTCAGTGAGTTTGGTTTTTGCGACCTCGCTCACTTGTAGAGCTTCAATGCCGAAGGCCCTGTAGAGTTCAAAATAAGCGCACCGCACATGGTGCGGGATTTGGGTGTGAAATTCCACATATTTACTGCATTTGGTCGTACCGATTTATCACTACTGAAGACTAAACACTATACTACACTAACCTTCTCATTTATGGGGTTTGGTATTTGTTCAAACACGTTGATCGCATTCCATAAACATTGAGCATGGGGCATTCCTGTTTCTGGGAGCTGCCATTACAGGAATTTGGTAATGGCAGCTCCCAGCTCCGAGCCAATAGTTTGTGTAATTATATGTCTGAAGATTAATATAATGATGGGTAGAAGTTCATATATATGTCATTGACAGTATTTTTATTCAGCAAATCAACAGCAGGTTGGACTGTGAATTACTACACTTTAGAGTTTCAATTCAAGACAGACAAGTTCTTTCTTCCGCTTCATATCCCAACAGGAGAGAGCTGATAGTTTGAAGAAAATGATACAGTCTGGGAACCTGAATCTGAAAGACAAACTGTCCATTGAGTTACAAGGTGAGTTACATGGTGGGACTATCTTGTGAAAAGGAATTTCCATAAATGCATGGTTTACATAAGTAAGCACATTAAGCACATTGATAATCACATTGTATTATGAAAGTGCAGCATTTATAGGTAGGGTGAACTCATATGTCGAAGCAGAATCATTCTGTAATGAGATGCGAGAAAAGGATGGCAGCCACACTACACTTGGAACATTAAATGAGACCACCGGGACATAGACAGCAATGATTTAGCAGAAGACAGACACCAACATAAGAGTGTAAATATTCCATCAATCAACACGAACTGAAAAGATTATTTTGAAGACAAATTGTTTTCCTCGCGAGACAAATCCAACAACAATTGTTGCATTGCTTTTTACACTCACAAAAACATAGCGGGACATTTGTTCCCCAGATAAATCTGCAAAGGTGTTATTCAACATTTCATTCCATGTATCATTATGACTGTAATGAATGGTTCTCTTGTAATACAGACAGCCAAAATCTTAACAGTTATAAATAAAAAATATTATGAAATAATATGCTTATTCATGATTTGTTACTCCAGCTGATGGTAGGCATGGCACTGTTCGTCTTGAGGGAGATGCGTATGCAGCCAAGGTAAGTGAGTGAGTGAATTCCCTACCTGGGGAAGTCAGCATAAGCTGTGTTTATATATATGAGCTCACAAATATTACTACAGCCGTCAATTCTTCATTTAATCTCCATACCAGTGCATTAAAGTCTTGTCTTCAAATTTCTGTGTTTGGTATCTGTGCCAGAAAAGGTGAATTTCGTAATGGTAGCTGTTATAATACGAATGCAAAACACTCAACAATGGTCTTACTAATGATTCTACTTGATTTTAATTTTATTCTGCAGCACAAGTCGTTTAAAGTAATTTTCTAATGATGACTGATTTCAACAAAAATCATCATTATTTTGTCATCATTTTGGAAAAAATAGTTTTCCACTTGCATAGTTTACAAGTTTACACGTAATATCCAGGCCATGGCTGAGCAGTGAAAAGTGAAATTAGCACTTAGTACTTGATACAGAAGAACATCCTCAGGCTGTAAACTGTAATTGTGTTTGATTGAGAATCAAATACCTAGACTCTTATATTCTCATCTTTCATACCAGGTGAATGTATTACACCACAATTAAGCATTTCAGTTCATTACTATTTTAAAGGTTATAGCTCATTCTGTCAAACATGACAGTGAATCAGTGTCTGTTATTTGAAATTGACATGCATCTATTTCCAGTTGGTAGATCTGCCGTGTACCATAGAGTCCCACAAGACTACGGACCGGAAAACATTCTACAAAACAGCTGATATTGCACAGGTATGTGGGTCGAATGGCTTTGTTATCACTTCTGTATACATGCAACATTTGGATATGCTTTCTGCCAGTTTGGTACATACAGCGGTTGACTCCCAGTGAAAGTTGCTAATTTTGTACCGTACACACCCTTTGCTGAATGTCCTGGTGCACGCAGTGTTTTTCCACTATTGACCTCAAACACCCTGATCTCTAGTCAAAGTCCTGATGCACACTGAATATTGAAATTCATTGCAAATCCAGATGTGTTCTTATAAGCTGAATCAATCATCAAGCAGAAATGATGGGCAAAATGCACTCAATAGTCTATCGTATGAGATTGTATTAACCCTTTGAACGCCAAAGTCAATTTTTGTTGCCCTTATAAAATATACCTCAGTCAATTTTTTGTCAGATTTTTGCTAAAATTTTTATAAAAAACTGTGGCCAATGAAATGTTGTGTCCATTTTGGTCCAACATTATAAAAAAATACAGAAAAGTTCATAAAAATTGGTAAAATGTTGCACTAAAATTTTGGTGGGTGAAAATACAGCACTCAAAGGGTTAAACATGCTGATATGTATTTGACATTTGAATTTTTTCAGAATGGAAAGATACTGAGTAGATAGACTAATGTACGCCAATCAAATGTAATGTGTGATCTTTCCTGTCAACTCTTTCTCTTTCCAGATGCTGATATGTACGACAGATGAACCAGATCCTGTACCAGAAGAAGACGAGTTACATCCAAAGAAGAAAGAGAAACTAGAAAAAAAATTTCAGTGGAATCACGGCAGTAAGTAACAAACCCTCTGTTGGATTTTTATAATCCAAATGTCTACAGTGTGTATTTACTGCCATGGGAAACATGGTGTTCAAAATTGTAATGCTGGAAGAGAGATTGAAAGAAATGTTGTAAAGGAATCGCGAGAAAATTGACTGTTTGACAAGAAAGGGGATTACATGACGTGTCTTCCCGCCATTCATTCCTTCAAATTTTGCAGCTCTGCTGTAAAACTTAGAATTTTGCAGGTCTGTGGTGATTGAATTATAATCAAAGAATCATTTATGGTTTGAACAATATTGCAAACTTGATTAAAGTTGTACTTTGAGCTTACTACATTCATAAATTATTTCTGTTTAACCACACCTGTATGCACTGTGGTGTCAGAATTGTGGGGTTAGATTTCTAAGGAAAGATTGCATGTGTGTTCAATCAAGATCAGAAAGTAGGAGAGTTATCCAGGAATTGAAGTAATAATTTGAGCCCAACCACAGGCCAGTATACACAATATTCGGGTTGAGTGGGCGATATATGTGTATACTAGCAGCACAAATTGAATAGCAAGTGCTATATGTCTGTATGCCAACGAGAGATTTCATGCAAACAGTACCACTGAAAGATCCCCCTTTCGATGGTACTACTTTGTACTTCCTTTCTCTTCAGGGAATGTAATGTGTGACCTTCAGTACCAGATCCTCCAGCCCACATAAGTGTCATCATGCCTTGCTGCCTGCTTGGTGGCGCTCTTCATGATTCATTCTTCTCATAATTCCTCCAGTGACACATCTGAAAGATAGTGTCCTCCCCATTCAAGTCTCAAGAATATTTCCTGCTCACATAATGAAAATTATATTGTTTAGATATCCTTATAGGAGCAATATTCAATAGCTGTGATAAACTGAACAAAATGTAACTTTTTCAAAAAAGTGAAGATAGAGAATAGTGATAATCAGGAACACAGCAATGTTATAACAGATATGACTATAATTACTTTAAGTTTTATTCAGTTTATCTTTTACTGGTTGTGATTTTACGCATTCTGAAATATTTGCATTTTGAACTTCAGTCATTGACACTCAAAAGTACCTGTGTCTCTGCTCTAATCATCACAGTACGCTGCCATACACACATGGCCCATGCAGACAAATACTTACACCCTTGATGTGGCAATACTAGCACCACAAAGAGGTCAGACCTTTCCACGTTTCATCAGTTCATTGAACATCCTTCATCTCAATAACAGGTAGTTACTAGTTTTCTCCCTGAATTTCAGTAACTCCACCGCTGAAGAATGTCAGGAAAAGAAGATTCAGAAAAACAGCCAAGAAAAAGGTGAGCAAATCCCTGGCTGGACAGATGTATCAGAATTATTGATTTCTCTCATTTGCTTCATGTCTGGTCACGTTGCCATCAACGATTGTTTCTGTTTCTGTTCCATTTGCATGTAAGTGTTATCACTCCTTCATGACTTTTGACAGAATGAATGTCCTTTTTGCAGGAGATATTACAGACCACCCTTTTTTTCACATTTTAAAGTTGGGATACATAGTCTTGTGTAACATTTGTGATGGCCTGTTGATTTGACCAGTAGGGGAGTGGCCACCAGTGAAAGAAATTTTTTTATGTCACTGATAATATCAAAAACTCAATGTTCACCAAAGATAGCTAACACAGTAATTTTCTGTAAAAGTCAAAGGTATTTTAAAAGGACAATACATTACCACACACTATACCTGTTGGATTTGTTCAAGTCACTGGCATGGCTGTTTGATGCACTGTAATTCATCTGACTATCTGTAGTGAACTTTGAGAGTTTGGTACTATCAGTGACTGAAAAAGATTACTACCGGTACATGTACTGTAGGTGCTGTCATACATTATGTTGCAGAGGGCTATGTATAAAGAATTATTGACAGCAAGACAGGCTTTTGTGTGCTGGGTATGACATTTGTTTGGAACAGAAGGAAGGGATTTGTAATACCCTTAGCAGTAGCACCCAGGTGGTTAAAGATGTATCTAACAGTGCCAATACTTTGGTTATGATCTGTTGTGTGTGTCTGTGTCAGTGTCTGTTTGTCTGTCTGTGTTTGTTTGTCTGTCTATTGCATGTCTATGTGTAGGAAGTTAGTGTCATATTTGTTTCAAAATATATTAATGTTTCTAAGGGTGTGGAACTTCTCTGGAAAACTTCTGCAATGAAGTTTTGTTGTCCATTACAGTTGAGAGTGTTTGACATCACCCCATTGTTGTTATATGACAGTATGCGAGATATTTTGCAGAGATCATAACTGTCATGCTAACATACATGTGAGAACATCATTGCCACCAGGGAACTGTGACCTAAACAAACCAACAAACCAAATGTCTGTAAATGTAATTTTGCATAGCATTTGAAGAATATACATTACATCTGTCAACCTTCTAGGGCTTTCTGCAAATTTCACAAAGTTTTTGATCTTCTGTTGTGGGTGATAATTGGTGTGATAATTATTTTTTAATTGGTAATATACTGGATACAGAGGTCATAAACCCTATTCTCTGCTCACTGAAATTTCAATTAAAATGGTCAGAAAGTCAGAAAATGGTCATGAGAAAATATTTTTTAGCAATGTCCCTCAATGCATAAAACAGTTTACAGTAAATGTACAGATTATTATTGACTTTTTTATGTCAAGCAAATATGTGCAAATTTTTTTCACCGTTTTGTAATATGGCCAAAGTGTGTTCCCTGCACTGAAACTGTTCAGTATTAAATATATGTAAGTTATTAAATATCGAAAACAAAACTTTTTATACAGAAAGAGTAGATTGGTTTTTTTTTAATGCAATCAGTTCTATACAGTGGTTAATCAATTGTATACACAAATCAATCAAGCATAAAATACACCGACAAAATACACAAAATACACTGAATGCCAACAGCCAGGATATAAACAATGTGTGGAGTTGCTTTCCCTTTATTGCATAGAAATTATATGTTGTAAAATTGCAAAGACTCCGAAATATACTGTCTTATGAGGTCATAGTTGGTTCCATACCAACTGTTACTATTAATTACAGACAGTTGCATACCTTATAAACTTGGTCAACTGCTGAATGTACAAATGCATATATCCGCAATTAAGGAATATTTTACACAAATCAGAACGTAACGCCAGATTAAAGTTTTGTTCTTTGAAACTGATTTCATCTTCTGTTTAACATTACTAGGGAAATGAAAACTATGTTGTTATACAGACAATAGGTTATTAAGATTTTCTGATCATTGCTTTATTGAAAATATCTTAAACGCTCAATTGGTTAAATTACATTTTCTTGAATATAAATGCCCTTTTGAAAAGAGACAATAAAATTATGGAATCTCATAATATTGTATATCAAAATATATAATTCACTATGTCTTCATGAAAATTGAAAGTTCACACTTCAAATTGAGTATGTTTCAGTGATTTAAGGGACAAGAATCGCAGAGAATTCATTACATGAAAGGGTCCAATACTTGTCCTGGAACTGTAGATATTCAATGAAAAGTACTGTTTGTTGACAGAGTAAATTACTTGGCTTTATTTTTTAGTTATTTAATATTCTATTCCAATCTTCGTGACAAATACAGTCAAGAATACTAGGGAAAGTATACATTGGAAAGAAGGCATGTTTTCTATAGAGTTTCCTGTCATTCCAAATTCATTTTTGATGTCAGGATCAGGAAAATGACATTGTCATTAGTTTTTGTCCCTCATTACACACTTACTTCATCGACTGTGGTCGAGGTGGTGGAATTTTCTGCTTCACTGTCTCTGGTTGTACCTGAATTGTGGTGGTTTGACATTTCTTTTTGCACAATTTCCTCAACTGTTTGTTTTATAGTACTGTTAGGATCATAGTAGGCTTCTGTACGTTTCATGTAAATACCTATGATTCTCGGAGCAAGACCAACTACAGCTGTCATCAATGTTGCTATCATTGGCTCTTGCTCAAAAGAGAAAATAACATAGGCAATGAACATGACTACAAAACTCATCATCAAAAACTTACCAACAGCCAACATGAATTGGTGTCGGACAGGATGCATTTTTTCACAGATGATGTGAAATAATTCATTATTAATAGAGTCTCGCCTTTCCATTTCTTTGGTGAAAGGCACTTTTCTGAGCAACAGTACTTGGTCTGTCTCAGCTTCCTTAGATTTGTGTTTTTCCATCTCATCAGATTTAAAATCTGCTTGTCTCTCCAATTCATCTAGTACCTTAAAAGTAACATTTTTCAAATTATTGTAGTATTCCGTAAATTCTCTGTAGATGCTTATCATATAGGAGACTACCAGGATGATTAGAGTGAGGTAGGGGCTCAACATATCAATGTTCAAGGTTATTCCAGCGATGACAAAAGCACCTGCTTCAGCAAGTACACAAAGGTCAAAAAACAGCATTACCGCAATGAAATATACAGTGAAGAAAGTTAGCACTGTGGGAATCACATCTCTCCACTTGCTGTGATACTTTAAGAGAAAACCAAGCCAAATCCATGGCATAAATGGAATAAGGATTATGTATACAATGAACTGGAAACTTGGGCAGTCAAAGATTTTCTTTAAGCAATATAATTGAGAGTGGTAGCCAAGAACTACATAATTGACATAGATATGATCATCAGATGAGGAGGAAAATCTATCGTCTTCAAAGTCTATAAAATATTTATAAATTTGTTCAATGATCCTTGAAAAATTATCTTGCTCTCCATTTGAAGTGCTACTTTTAGGACATGACTGTTTGTGCACCAAGCATACTGCATAGCCTAGTAATCTATTCTTAATAAAGATGACAAAAATGAACAATACCACCGAGTAGCCCACGAGGATGCCCAACATTTTCATTGGATCTGTGAGTAGCAACTGGAAATTTATGTATTGAGGTTTACGACTGGCAAACTGACACCATGCCTGAAGTTCAAGCATTTCGTCATTAGAATGAAAATATAAGGACTCAGCAAAAAAGAAATACAGCCAGGCACAGCAAGGGACAATCACACAATAAAAGAAAAGGAGTAGGAGTGTGATACATCTTTGGATGCAGGGAGGTTTCTTGTTCCAGCATGTGAGAATGTTTATCAATGAAATGGGTGATTGGTCTCTGGCTATAAGTGAATTATGATTCACAGTAATTTTGTGACCACTGTGAGTGCTTTCATTACCACTTTGATTTCTTTCCAATCCATGAACCTCAAATGTGTGCCATATTCCTGACTCATGTGGGATGATTGACCAGCTGATGAGAGGTATTAATGTCAAAGTCAGAACAACAACAAGAACAATCAGAATGACATGTGCATTGAATAACCAAACTGATTCCTTCAAGTCTTCGCACTGTTGAGTTATGTTCATTCTGTCCTCTACACTGTCTATACAACAACAAGACGGCATCACCAAATTTTTATCCACAGTGACATGTCTGTAGCACAGGCAGTTTCTCTCTTTACTATCCTCAGCAGCTGTCGTCAGTGTGATGAGAAATTTCATAACAAGTTCTTGTTTACAGTCTGTTGAAAGTTTTGCAATTTTCTCCACATTCGTCTTCTCGGTGAACTCAATTTTCATCTCCTCAGCCCTTAAGTAGAGCAGTCCAAATGAACTATAACACGCTGAAGGTGGTAGCAAAACCAGTGTTTCTCCGTACTGATCGTAGATCCATCTCCATGACCATAGTCCATATATTCCAGTGTCGGTGCTGTTGTACAACAGTGGGTCCATGCCATTGTAATCGGGCATGTCTAGCTGAAATGTCACCAGCTTTGCATGTTTATCTGAAAGGTACCCATTGAATTGACTCACCAAGTCTGTAAATGGCTTTACCGTATGGAGTGAAATCAGCACATTGACAGTGTCATCGTAGCAGTATACGTGAAACATATGGTCAGGTGCAGCATCGGTGACTATATCAATTGAATGGGTGTCTCGAATCGGCTCTTGAGTTAAAACAGATTGGTTGGTAGCGGCTGGACTGGTTGTCACATTCAGAATCTCAGTGCGCATACGTGAAGACCTTGAATCAGTGTACTCGGCGTCTATGTTGTCAGCTGAAACTGAACTTGAGGGCATTTTCCGGTCTTGACCTTGACCAGTGTCTGAGACCAAGTAGTTGCCTGTATGTTGACACTGGACGAGAGCTGCAGAAAGAGCCAGTATAACTGCCAATGCATTCAGTTCCATCTCAAAAGTGTTATGTAGTGTTCCTCCTCGTTTGAATGCTCTGCATCAAGCTGAAGAACAAAGTGGCTGCACTGTGGCAAATCAGTTTTTAAAAGCCATGGTGCATTTGTGATTTATTGTGCTTTGTACGGAGCTGTATGATTTCATGACGACATCTGTCAAAGCTTTGTTTGTCTTGTGAATATCAAAATTACAGAAACAGTTTTATCAAGATTACAGAAATGGTTTGTCTTTCTGTGGTATGTTTAACTTGTGACAACTGTAACAAATACATTACATGTAAGTAAGACTATCTGCAAAGATAAAAATGGTTGCAGATGCCATGTTAAATGAATTTGAACTGGCACAGAAAGAGCAAAAGGCAAAATAGTGATTGTAAAACTTAATAACATGAGATAACAGTGCATTACCAAGTCATTACTAAATCCCAGGGCCACGTCAGCAGTAGTAAGGGAGTTGTCATTATTTACAGCCTGGGGGCTGTCAGAGGAATTTCATTGGAAACTGAAATTTAGAGTACTCCCCTGCCAACCATGATGAATTAGGGTAACCCCCCATCTCTAACACAGAAATTTTGACTGACCCCCCTATACTTAGAAAAGTTAAATATCAATACATGTATTTGTAAAATTTACAAAAATACAGCAAATAGTAAAGACCTTTCAAGTCTTGGTGTACCCTGCTAGATTATCATCGGTTATCTCATGATGGTTGAAGAAGGTGAAACCAACAAAATGAAATTCAAAGTCACAATGAAATGTATATAAAAGCACATGCTGTAACCAGTATCCAGCCATATAGTATTGTTTAATTTGAACGAGTATCATGACAGGGTTTTAACTAAGGCATCTGTCAAAGCAGAATTTGACAGTACAGGGGGGGTAAACATGCGAGAGGCTGAGGGGGAAGTGTCAGAGGGGTTGTCTCCTCTCTTGCATGGAAAATTTTGAGAAATTGATGTGTGCAATGATACAGTCTGGTGGAATAAGAAAGGTATTTTCAATTTTTTTTTTACTGAGTAAAACTGTTAGAACACCGCAAGGGGGAGAGTACAAGAGGGGGGGGGTGTGTCCCCCCCCCCTCCCGTCACATTGAAAATGTGAGATTGATTCGTAAAATAGTGCAATCTGAGAGGTATTTCAATTTATTTTGCACCAAAAATTGAGTACCCCTTCTTTCTCCCCACATTTTGAGCAAGGCCCTTGTAGCTCTAAATTTGTTGAGTGACCGCTCAGATTTCCCCCTTCCGACCGTAAATAATGACAGCTCCCAAATGAAGTACTACAGTTTTCAGATGGAAAACAAAAGCCAGCCCCTGATGACAAGACATATACTTTTCAGGAGCAAAAACAAAGAGGAAAATAAATAAATACTATAATGATGTTGAAATTTTATTTCCAATTGTTCAAGAGCAGAATTTAGAGTACTGGTACCATAGGTAGTTTGGATTTTCCTTAAAAAAATTTTGACAGCTCAAAAAGGAAACACGGTATTATTTAGTTATATCATGAATATTTGTCCTGAGTTATCATTTTTCTGGCATATAATCTGTCAAAGTCACCAAAATTTGTATGAATGGAGGTTAGACACTTTTGCAGTTAAAAATTGGTCCCAATATTTGAATGTAACTTACCTAGTATGTGTGTACTCTACAACTCATTTACGTAAAGCTGTTTATAGTTAAGAAAACTTTATAGTGAGTATTTCTTATCAGCAAGGAAATTAGTTTCACTCTATAATAATGAGACGTTATTGAGATAACTCAGTTCTCATATCTCAGTTAGACAGTAACGCCCTTTGTTATAGATAGGTATATTTCTTCAGTGAATAATATCTTATACTTTGTCAACAAAATTATGGTTTTTATCTACAGTATATAGAGTCACCTGACACCGAGAAGGAAGTAAAGAGACTTTTTAGAGTCGACACAGAAGCCATTGTTGTTCGTATCCTTTTGTTTGTGCTGGTTTTTTGAAGGTCAAAGAGGGTCAAACATGACCGAATCCATTTCAAGCCTCTCTGAAATCACTGCATTCATAGGTGTATACAACAAAGATATAGGTGTCACAGTGTGTACCAGTACATACATAGATGTTAAAATTTATATTGCTGTACCAATTATTTTGATCACCAGATTATATAAAATGTCTTTGACAGTCATGTGACCATAACACTAAGGCAAGCCTATACTACAATTTTGAGTTCACAGCAAGTCTAGTTTACAGTGGCAGTTGATTTGTCAGAGTGTAACATTGTGTCAGTGGCATTCTATCTGATAAAATACCGGTATATGCAGATACAAATTATATTCATGAAATGATTGCAAGTGCATTCATAAATTTTGAACTTTTTCATCTTTACCTATCAGCTTTCTTCAGTGCCTTTCTTGATCAAGGGAAATTGTTTTGACAAGGTGACGGCTACTGTATTTGTTAGTTTCTCCTCTTTTTGTACAATATCGCAAAACGTTGTTTGGAGAAAAAGTTGATGCATGGTGTTCGATCTTCAGCGGAAGCATAGTGTGAAATGGGAAATCAAAATTTTTATACTCAGAAGAACTAAACTACTGAGGAAAAGGTTTCTTAACATTCGTTGTCAAGGATATGAAGTGATAGCTGATGAAGAGGGCAAAGAAGAAATGAAACCGGGCCTACTAGATATTGATTCAAATACCATGTCACCAGCAAACTTATCTGGACCCCAGAGCCTTGGTGAGTACATAATATCACCAGCAAACTTATCTGGCCCTTCGAGTCTAAGTAAGCACACTGTGTCACCAGCAAACTTATCTGCCCTCCCCACCCCTAGCCTTGGTAAGTTGGTAAGTACACAGGTAATGGAGTATACATGAGATTAGCCACAGTACATGTCAGGTTCTGAGGATTATCAAGAATTGAGCTTGTGTAGGATGCAGGCTTTTTTTTGTGTAGCATATGTTAGTGAATAACCACTTGTCTGATTTTTTTTTGCATTGTCAAACAGTCTGCCTTATTTATAAATGCTTTTCATGAGGATTATTCCATATGATTGCCTTATTTATACAATTTGATTACATTTGTCAACAGCTGCAAAAGTATAATTGTGGGCTTTTGAAAGCTGCGGTTTTAATACATTTAGTTACTTTTTTTATCGATTGAAACTTTGGGATTTAGGTTAATCTAACAAGCTTACAGTCAGAAGATTGGGTTTTCCCCTACTTGTGATTGAAGGCTTGAGGGAGACCAAAAATACACTTAATTGACCTTTTCTTGACATCAGCTGACCTGCCACAACTGGCAAGTACCGTTTGTTATCATAGGGTGTGGCAGGTAATCAGTCATCATATTTCACAGTAATCATTTTCGAGTGTGTAATGGGAAAGACCCCTAAGAGCTTTTAAAATAGTAGTGCAAAATCATTAGTTAGCCTGTTAATGTTATGCCCTTTATATCTTTACAATGGCCACTTAGGTGCTGCTTAATTTCATTTCTTCTGTAGTTTTGTACCAAGATTAACCCCTTGACTACCTTGAACGCCGGATATATCCGGCGCCATTTTGAATTACCATATACCTTTAGTGCCGGAAATATCCGGCACAGTTAAATAGGTGTATTTGCTTTGTGTTTGTCCCTAAAATCCCGTAATTTCGGCATCGGCACACAGCGCGACCAAGATAAATGTATTCCGACCTGGCCTGAATGTGATTGCACTCCCGTACGTCCGAGTATGGCCAAAATCCGGAAGCAAATGTCATGACCCATGACCTCGACCCTAAAAGGTCAAGCTGATCACAGAAGCGTCGTGCTGATTGTTTAAAGTTTTCAGAAGCTGGTTGATTTCATTTACTTGCAAGATTTTTATGGTTTGTTTTTTTTTAATGAAATGAAATGTTTATTTATTGAAAACAAATGATTAATATGTAAATATGTTCTATTAACAGCAATATTCTGTGAATGAAACTGGAGGAAATATAATTTTTTACTATAACCCAGTGAAATTTTATAGTAGCCATACTGTCAATATGACTGGCCACATGACTGGTCATGTAATTGGTCATGTGATATGTTGTTCCCTAAAATGTATTTTAAATATTGTCAATTATTTTTTGATAAATCATAACCATTTTAGATGCATGTTTCTGCAAGGAAGACATAAAGAAGGTATTTACAAATAAAATGTGTTGATTTTCAAATACAGAATTATGTCAGATGCTGATGTTTGTGGTTCATTTACTCTGCCTTTTATGAGAAAATTCTTAAACAGGTACACCTATAAATAACGTAAAGGGTAGTTATTATTACATATATGTAAAGACAATGCCATGAAAATTGCAACTGTATTCAAATTTGAGTCATTTTATGGATTCAAAACAAGTCCTGATGCTTCAAATATTCTTTCCCAGCATATTCTTTGCCAACTATGGTCACATGATGAGTCATGTGACCAGTCACGTGACCTGAAAATACAAAACTTATGTATGAGAAAGTGGGAAATTTCATGCTGATTCAGAAAATATATGGTTTATTGGTACCTACTTAATTTTTACTCTATGCAGTGTTGTTGCAATGACCACACCCCAGATTTTATCAATATTTACATAAGGGGCCTGGTATATAGAAATACATTGGCCTTGGTAGTCGAGGGGTTAAGTAAAATGGTTTACAAATTGACCAGGTGCTAGCCACCAAGGTTTATTTTTCATTCTTTGTACCTGCCAATGTGATTATGAAAGAGTATTATGCGGTCTGAAAAATTCTCTTCTCACATGCTACCAATTTTACACTTTTGTGTCTGAGTTTACACCGTTTATCTGGTTAAGACAGTGTCAAGATAATGCTTTGGAAAGTCAGCCATGAGTCTTTCCACAATTCTGTCAGTTTGCTATTTCAATGTATCACCTGTGAAAAGTGAATGTTATTTCAGCTGTGCGGCTATGAGTTCATCAAGATACCTTCCATTGTGACCAATATTAATCATTTCAATGCCGTGCACTGTATTTCAACCCAGCTGAACACGATGAGCTCCGAGAAATCTTCCAAGACATCAGCAGCTCAGAGAATGAGGACGAAGACGTTAACATTATGGATTTTGATGACAATGAAGACGGTGCAAGCAGCAGCCAACAGATTCTAGATGACAGTAATTTAAGTCAGCAGTCGGCAGTCAGTGAAGACATGCAACAATCTAATCAGCAAGGTACGCAATCAATCAATCAATCAATCAATTAGCGGCTAAGCCAATCAGTGAAAAGAATCTGCATTGAAATGAAATTCTTTCTAAAAGAGGGAAAGAAGCGATACCTATTAGGTTGATCTTTATATTTCTTAACAGTGTCTGCTCTACTTTATAACATTTGTTATCAGTAAACCAGATGTGTATTTCCCAGTTCAGATATTATTAAAAACCTGTAATGCATAGTATTTCCACTGAGTGTTTTAGATCAAGCAGAAAAGCCCACCGTAAGGTAGCTCTACACTACATGGTAAGTCAGTAGCATCCTCATCGATAAATGAGCACCGAGTGAGTTCCTATAGGAGACAGATGGCTAATGTAACTATCTTCTCATTACGAACCCAAAAACTTTACTCTGCAATTTATTGCAATTATTCATGAGGCTTCTGCTAAATGACTGTCTGTTTCCAGGGTGAAAGACAGCTTACGTGGTGCAGTACAAGTATGTAAAAAACAATTTCTTTTCTTCCACTGTAGAACTGATGACAAAACTGGATGAACTTGAACAAGAAATTGAGGCTCTGCAGGACAGGCAGAGAACACAGGAAGAAGCCATTGCAAATGTTGAAAATCCTGCGTTAAAAGTGAGTGATTTGATTCATGATCCAATCATATCGAATTTAAGTATCAAAAGATAAAATGAAAAGCTTTACTTGACGACAGGGGAGTGCTGTTCAGTAAAATTAAAATAATTGTATCCATTTGCAGTCCAGAAATCATTTTGTTAAAGCCACTGCTACTCAGTTAATGATCAAAAGAATAGACACTACTCAATGCAGGACAGACAGTATGTGAACAAAGAATCCCAGAATTCAAATCCATGAGAGGAGGATGAGTGGACCATGAACGCACAATGAAGAGATGTAAGGTGTCTTTAGAGGAGTTTGTGACCCCATCCTACAGGGACAACTCATGTGTCCCCTGCCATTGATAAATCTAAAAGTGATAAAAAGGCAATGGTCACGTTTCATTGACTGTCAATCTGCTGTCTTCTGTGTCAGAAAATCATCATGTAACTAGCTTGTGATACATGCATAAAACAACATTTTCATGTGGAGACCAATTTTACTCTTGAAAAACCTTGTATCGTGAACTCCGTTTTCCAACAATAATGACAAAAACTTTCATTTTAATGGCAATGGATGCATCTTTTCTAATGATTATACTTTTCCACAAGATTTGGATCTGACTTTTCCAGAAGATGCAGGATGTGTATTAAGTCCAATATGTAAATTGAGTAAAATCTATGGTAAAACACATTACAAGCTACTTGTGCTACGTTGTTCTTTACCATGAAAAATGGTGGCAGTTGGAGTTCACTTATCTCAAATATCAAAGACATGGATCTTCTCATGCCACTTTCAGAGTAAAACAGCAACTAAGCATTTACTGGGGCACAGGCCATGTTTAAAAAATCATCTCCAACTAAAAATTTTTCCCTTCTTTGCCATTCTTAGCAACGTTTTCAAGAAGCTTTGGCCAGGATACGAGAGGAGGAACAGAAGAAACAGACAGAGGTAATTGAATGTGTGACATGTCAAAGTATCGCATTCTTAAGATATGAACAACATGCTCTTCTACCCTTTTTGTATACTGCATCATGGTGTTATCATGCTATATATTGATGTTTTGTGCGTGCGTCTTTATGTTTATCCAGATGGCTATCTGTAAGGTGATCTACCAGTATAAGGTTATCTATAAGGTTATAGGGTTTATCTATTGGTAGCCTTGTGCACGCTGCTATACACATCTGGTGTTTTGTGTGTAGACGAATGTACCTATCTGTCTGTATTGACGTGTATATTTGTCATATGGTATGTGTATGTGTGTATGTGTATCTATGTCACACCTTGTGTGAATATTTCTGTACTTTTTTGTGCATACCTTTTGCAAATGCACAAGTTTCAACCAGGCAAAGTCCATGCAGAGTGGATGCATATACAGCAACATATTCCGTATCTGAACTCCACAATGTGTGTTGAACCATTGGCATTACAGGAAATATACATACTGCAGTGTTCTCCACAGCTTAGAAAATCAGAGGGGCGGCCAATTTACTTAACAATGCATAATTTGCATATTCTTTTGTTGTGAAAATGTATTCTTTTGTGCAGTTATTAGCATATGAATAGATAGCTCCAAAAACAGAGGGGTGGCCCACCCCTAAAAATCCCCTTGTGGAGAACCCTGTACTGTCTGAATTGAGGAGTTTTTGTCGTTCATCAGCTAGTAAACACTGACTGATCTCTATAAATCACCATAAAACAGAACAGGATTGTGCATGATACAAATTATAGACACATTACGCAACACAAAGCAAATCTGCCTATAATGTCTAGTTGATTGAAAAGATATTCACTCTATTGAAATATAACCATATTGCTTGTGAAGTTAAAAAACCAACAAAATAAACAACCTTACAATTAATGCTGTCCTGAATGAAACTCAGGGTGACATACTGTAGAGAAGTGCCTCTTGTTTCATTGTTATGAAATCCTAGACATACATCTAAAACTGGCTTAGTGAGTTAAAGTCAACATTCTGTGGCATTCCTATCACTCCCAGTATATGCTATATTAGAATGTTTTACACAATTGGTTGCTATTACTCCCTCTCTCACATTACTGTCCCAGTATATGCTATATTAGAATGTTTTACACAATTGGTTGCTATTACTCCCTCTCTCACATTACTGTCTGTTTCCTTTGTTTTTTTCAGTATGATCAGTTAAAATCCAAGCTGTCATCATGACATAAGATGAGTGTTACCAAATGATGTGGCTACGATCAACAGAGAAGATGAGTAAAGATACTTTGGACAAGTCAATTTAATTCAAGCCAAACTGATCAGTGTACATCAGATAGGTTGAATTTTCATCCCGTGAAGAAAAAAAGACAAGGCTACGGTGTTTCATTGAAGACACATGCATCATGTCTCTAATGTGTCAGATGCCTTCAGCAAAATAAAAAATTAACACAGATATCATGCACTCCGTAGTCTTTTAGAACATACCTCCATTCCACTTTGATTGTTCAAAGCCAGTGTGTTAGTAAGTAGCACGATTTGTAACAGTTAGTTTTACCTCTCTCAGTCTTTGACACGCAGTTGCATACAGCACCACCACTGTCCGTGAAGTGAAATATTTTTACCTTTCTGTTACTTTCTGGTCATCACAAATAGAGTTGAAAGTTGCCAAAAAAATGAGATTTTTTTAGATTTAAACAAGACTTTGCTCGGAGAGGAAAAGTCAATATGCAAAACTCAAAGCATGAAAATTTCTAAGGTAGTAAAATGCTTCAGAAAAGAAGGATTTTATTTTTCTAAAACTTTCCTTAATGAAACTTTCAACCGCACTCTTACCAAATCTAGCATCAGGGTTCACCACACAAATTTTGGTTCTAAAGAAACCGATATTTGAAATTCAAAATGGATTCTGTCCCCTTGTTGCCCTATGAGGGAAAATTACATTTTCAATTTTCACAAAAAAAGATGCAAAATTTCACTTATTTGAAAAGCTTCAAAAGGAGCCCTACAAGTGGTAGACTAGAAACATTCTACAAAAGATCAAGGGTCTGAATATCTGCACTCAAAGGGCATTCTACCATAGTATAGAGATGGACAGGGGCATTCTACCATAGTATAGAGATGGACAGGGGCATTCTACCATAGTATAGAGATGTACAGGGGCATTCTACCATAGTATAGAGATGTACAGGGCATTCTACCATAGTATAGAGATGGACAGGGACATTCTACCATAGTATAGAGAATGTACAGGGACAAGGACAATTTTCAAGCTACTGAAGTGGCAGGCAAACTTATCCCCTCACATTATAGTGGTGTTTTGTTGAAAACGACAGGGATTTTAAAGAATACCAGCGTCTCTTTACTACAGATACTTGTATGATACTGGCTGTTTGTGAAGGACACAAGGACTGATGAGGCATACCAAGATTCTTTGTGATGTTGCTTGGCAGTTGTCACAGGTGCTGTATAAAACTACCAGACTTGTTTTGCTGCCATCCTCAACTATCTCTACATGTCATCAAGGGGAATGACAAACACTGAACATTTTTACAAGCAATTTTAACAATACTCAAATTTATCTCAAATATTTTATTTCTCTCAAAGAAAATTGATCACACCTACCATGGTCACATATTAAGATACTAGAGAAGAACGCCATCATTCTAATCAGCAAGCGGATATTTTTTCATTGTTCTATAAAAACCGAAAAATCATCAGTAGTGTCTTGAGCAAATCCGAGCAAGTATTGATACATATTATGCAACAGTACCATTTTATTTATTTTTCTGAAGCAGTTGTTGTTGCATAAAGAATGAAATTGATAATGTTAAACAAAATACTTCTGTTAAGAATATTTCTAAGAGTAACATTGTTGACTCTTTCTGCAATTTTTGTAATATTTGTGACATTTATTTCGTCTTGGTGTGAAATAAAAAGTCTCACTTTGTGCAAGTGTGTGTGGTTACCGGTACAGCTTTTGATGTGAGAGTCTACGTTGTTATTTCCGACTATTTCTTCAGACGTTGTCATGGAGAACAATGAGCGTGACGTATGAAGTTACTGGGGTACAGAGTCAAATTGGCTCTTGTCAAGAAACTATTTACGGTTTTTTCTTTTGAAAAAATTGTGCAGTAACTAAGTTATACTAGTCCTGGCTCTAAATGAAATTACTTCACAAAGGTCTTTCTCAAACCAACTGTTCTCCTTTTTTGTGTAACACATCTGTGAAGTTAACCACTCGAAATGCATGAGGCAATTAATTATACTCTTAATCATATGTTGTGAATGAGAGAGCCACACCGCCGAGAGATGGAGAAGAGAAGTATGCAGAATTGCTGCAGAAATGGGAGCAATGCAAGTTCATCTTACTTCGATGGAGGAGATTGTTGATAGGAACATATGGACGGACAGTGATAAAATAGTTATCTTATTCATATTCTTCGGGGCTCACATAATGACAACGAAATGCATACACAGTGGAGTGCGGAAATGTACAAAGTATTATGAAACTATCCCTTTGTTTTACCTCCCTAGTAAGAGTAATTAACAACAGATATTTGTTAAGCTATTAAGGAACATTATTCTTGTTAACTCTCTCAACAAAATTTAAAACTTGCGTTCAGCACATTTTACTCTGGATTGAAAACTATTCCAAAATTTTGTTGCTTTGTAACGAAAGCTCCTCATACTGGAGCTAGGGTAACACCGTTGAGCATAAAAATTACATTTAGATGTGGAGCGTTTATGATAAGTTTACTTTGGAAAGTGAACAAATTACAATTAACTTAAGTAACAAGGTGCTTTAAATGACAAACATTTACAAACTGAAACAGCAAGAAAATAAAAAAGAATCGTTGTCTGACTGATAATACATTAATACTAGTGGAAAAACTGCTGAAGGAAAATTACTGGCAAATTCAGATAGAATACGCAAGGCTCTCTTCTGCAAAAGTAATACCCTGTATAGATAATTCTGTGCTAGACCATAATACAAAGTAATACGATTCCCTCGGGGAATACATGGAAGAAGACGGCGAATGAGGACTACTATGTAATTTGTCTATACAGTTGTTTTGTGATAATTTTGCATTAAGCAATGCACCTAAAATGGATCAATAGTCTACTTGAGATATTTCAGTACTGGAAATACGCATATAACAGGCATAAAGACTACTCGCGCTTGTACGTTGTTATGTAGGTAATTTTCCCCCACCCATGACCTGATTTTAATTAGGCCAGAACATTTCGTAAGGTCACTCTCCTCCATGACCTTGAATTCACTTAGTCATGTTTAGAACTTTCTGGAAATTTAATTAGTCGTGTTTACTACAAGTGAAGATATTTGTGAACAGTAATTAGCATATCAATAGGAAGTTCTAGATTGTTCTTATACTCTCTTATATGACCATTTAAGTATAAATACCAGAGCGACACTGTTTTTCAGTCAGACATTTGGGATTGCGTCACTGACGTTACTTCAAAACTTTGGGATCACTCAAGCAGTAATAATTTCAAGACTTTTCAAGACATTCACTGCCACGCTGGATTTATTCTGTGGACTTTGCACGGACCAACCTCAAGCCTGCTAGCCAAAGGACTGCTCACTTATCGGTCTGTCTGACTCAACTCTGGAGCTTTGTGCCATCCCAGCTGAGATACGTAGTCTGTAAACTTTTACAGTTTGTACTTAATCCCTTGACTTAGTGATTGGTTTTATTTTTTTAATAAATTGTACATTGCCTTTATTGGAAATATCACAGATATCATAAAGATATCATCAAAACGACGTGTGGAATTCGCACTGCTCCCTGTGGTTTTGGCCTCAATGGTTGGCGTCAACCTCATCATTATCCGTTCTGTGGTACAACCTTGACCCACCTTCACCATTGTACACAGACCCTTACAGATGCTCGGTGCAAAAATGACGATTCAACAGCTTTAGTTGTTTGGAATTTTATTTTCCCCTCGAAAACGCGTAAATTTCATGTCACAAATTTGTGATGTAGCATTAAAGACAGACAAGTTTTATCTGTGAAATGTGATGGATGAGGACTTGATTTTGTTCTGCCTTTTAATTTTGATTCAATAGTGTCCTTATGTAGGTCACCACCAAAAGCAAACTCTTTCATTGGCAGAGAGTGCCTGCATAGACAACCTAAGAAAGACGTTATTGAAACAGGACTATTGCCATTCCGATCAAAGGTATATATTTGCTTTACGTAAGCCTCAGACACACCATAAAATTGCTTATGGTCTACGCTTAGAAAGCTTCACTCCAAACCTTCAACCGAAATTGCTTTCATTGTCATGACCCCGTTGCGTACGTCCTTCCCAAAAGCTCTCATTTGCATTTTCAATGTACGGGCGAGGACCTCACCACTGTAACCAAAATCAGCCATTGTCAACGCGTTCACTTCACCTGGTCGCTCACGAGCTTGATGAAATGCATTGCTCTGTGTAAATCTCACGGGTGTATCTACTTTGAACACTCAGTCTATACAAAGCTTCATCAGATGTATCCTGGTGATTGGTCTCAGCGTTTACACTATCTTGGGTGTGCCATAATACAGAAAGGTTTGTACCTTGGATAGTTTTCGTGCAATTTTTTCAATGATAGTTTTCGTGCAAACAGTTTTGACCTACAGCGTCAGTGTGTGCAAAGTGTTCGGCAACTTGTACATGCTTACAAGATTTGATCTTTGGCTGGTGTTATAAACT
Organism: Ptychodera flava; assembly: GCF_041260155.1. Taxonomy (NCBI): domain Eukaryota; kingdom Metazoa; phylum Hemichordata; class Enteropneusta; family Ptychoderidae; genus Ptychodera; species Ptychodera flava. Next base: position 38,763,793 of record NC_091931.1, on the reverse strand, counting down.
AGAGAACAGATTTACTCATTTAATGAAGCTTGACATTCTGAAGTGGAGGACCATCCCACAGTGAGGTGATTATGTGTATTGATTTCAAGTCTCACAATTACTCTGCTATACGTATTTGTACCTTTTTTATTCAATTCGTTTGTCAGTTTGTTTTTTTGTGTTCGATCATATTTGAATTTACTTATTTGTTCATTTCGTTTGTTCATGGTCGTGTTATCATTTGTTTCTCTTTCATTTGTCTGTCTATCTAGCTGTCTGTCTGTTGTTTTGATTATTTGTTAGTCAGCCCCTGAGGTTTTACTTGAGTCCTTTAAGTTCCGGGGCAAAACTTTCGCAACGACAGGTCAAGAGACGTGCACGGCCAATGGTAGACCTGTCAAATTTTGTACATATATGCATAAGGGGCAAGATCATCGTTCGAAAGCATTTGCTCTTTACAGTTTTTTACTGTTTTATTCGGCTCTCACATGTATTATGTGATACACGGTATCATATATAGTAGTAGTACTACTAGTAGTGTATTAGAAAAAGTAAAGCAAATGAGGTCAAGTTCGACTGAAAATCTCTTGCCAAAATGACACTGAACATCACACATATAAAAAACTTTAGGGTAGGATGAAAACTATGTTTTAACAAATGCATCAAATATACCGGGAAATAACCAAGTTTTGTTACGGCTGATGGAGCTGCTTTATAATGTTGTCCGTTTTAAAGACCATGATATGTCGCCTATCGCAACGCACTGAAGCTATTCTTGCTAGCAGGAGGAAACGAATGACAACGAAATTGTTTCGAACTTCAACTGGGGTGAGGATTGCACATTATTTGAGATTCTTCCCATTTTAATCTACAGTGTGGATCAAATTCAAGTGATTTCTCCTCCGTGAACAGAGATGCTGCGTCGAACTTGTCGCGATAATAGACAACTGCTTCCAAAATGACCCCAAACGTCAGTGATGTGTTGTGAAGCCTGCCACAGTCTTTACTGAAACATACATACATATCAAACTACCCGTAAAAATCGTTATGTTGATTCGTTTTCACCTTGGATTTGTTTTATTTAACCTTGAGGTCATCGGACTGCCTTCTGTTAATCGATGTATGCGGTATAAATTTACACATGAAGAGACCAACTAATATAGATTTGTTTTAATTAACCTCAGGGTCATTGAAATGCCCTCGATTAAACGAACAACTTACTGCAAGCTGTGGCTTCGTTGTGAGCGGAGAAACATAACCAATTCCTCTTACATGCTCTTGTCACCATCATTACAGAGGAAGATCATAACATCCTTCCCACATACCCGTTTCCTATTCTCTGACGCGACCGACAAAAGCTACTCCCCGTTACTCCTTTTGGTTTTCGATGTTGAGAAATGACTAATAGTATATGAATTATTCAGAGGATACTAAAGCCAAACTTTTCACCATATATTACCATCGTTCCTAAACATAAGGAAGCTCCATATGTCGCCACTCTGCCTGTGTATACTGGTCAATTTGGTGGCAGTAAAGAAACGTTTAAGCTTACATGTAATAAATTATGTTTACAATATTCAGATCAAATACATTATATAAATTGTACTTGGCATGTTTCAATAAATATTAAGATCTTGTTAGATTTTGTTAGTCCGGGTTGCATGATTAATGATTTCAGCTAGTATAGTATCTGAAAAAGCCCTTTACCGAGTAACTCTGATTCTGCCAACACTTGTAACAGACCGTACTTATTGATTACGCGAGAGTTAAGTGGACATGACATGCTGATGAATTAATTCGTCTGCGCATTTCATGTGTAATTGCAATTATAACTTCCTCTGATGAAACGTCTCAATCTTTTCCATTTGTACTTCAGCGATGCTTCATTAAAGTAGAATTCGAAAACAGTCATGTACTTAATGTAATTCGCATCTCGAAAGTGAAAGACCTAAGCTTTTACTCATACATCCCGCCAACAAATTTTCAACCATTCTCTTGCAATGTAAATAAAATTGGCGGTCACCATGAAACGTTTGGTACTAGGGAAACTAATTACCCAACATTTACCGACATTTGAAATTCAAAATGGCAGCCATCCCTGTGTTCTTTCCCTGGGGAAAAAATAAAATTTCCGATTTTCACAAAACTTAGTCGGCAAAAACTTTATTTACTACATAAGCTTCAATGAGCTAGTGGGCCGAAAGAACATTGTAAAGGTTTGAGCGTCTTAATATTTGTGACCAAGGATGGCCGGAAAAAATAATTCACGTTAAAAAAACAACAACAAAACCAGATGTTCCTTTTGCAATAAAGCGTCAGAGATATATAAATACGTTAACATGAAAATTTCACACTCGAATGATAATGAGACAAAATAATTCCAAGACACTTCATCATGCAGAACATGGACCCTGAATCGGACGAGGGAATAGCTGTTGTAGGAATGGCTTGCCGGTTTCCAGGTGCCGGTGACATCGACGAATTTTGGAAAGTCTTGGTTAACGGGGAAAATCACGTGACTCACATTCCAAAGGATAGATGGAATAACGATGCCTTCTACTGTAGTGATGTCAACGCCAAGGGCAAATCTTATGTGAAATCTGCAGCATTTATCGAACGGTATTTAGTACATTTTATATTTCACAAAGATATATATCACCATACAGCCCCAATTGTTCATTGTATGTGCAGCTGCTCGCTATGAAAGCAACCAGTCGGTCTGAAGGAAACTCCCGGATGGGCTGTCGTTTTTTGTCCTGAAAATATGTGCGAAGTAAAGAAATATTCGGTTAGACGGTTGAATGTCCGCACCTGAAAAAAAATAAACAGTCACACGGACCAGGACAGATAGAAGAACATACCAACAGATGTCTTTTTGCATTTGATGACAGAGTAAAAGTCATGGGAAGATTGGCGTGAAAAAATGGTTCATTGCATGCGGTTACATTGCTCGATTTCTTCTAAAATCATAGATATGCCCTTCTTCTTATGAACATAATGTTGTTCCAACATTTCCTTCAGTTGACCCGTATACTCATCTTATTAACCAGGTTGACTGAATGGGACAACCAATTCTTCCAAATCAATGACGACGAAGCTGCTCGTATGGATCCGCAGCAATACCTTTTACTTGAATGCACTTATCGAGCTTTGGAGAATGGTGGTTTCCCACTGGATAAGGTGGCAGGAAAGAACGTCGGGTGTTACATTGGTGAGTCGCATTTAACTGCTTAAAATTACCACTGAAGGGATATCTGAATGTTATGCCTCCAACGAATGGTTCATAAGAACCCATTCAGCAACTTTTTGTTATTACATAGCTAGACAGCGATAATCACAAAATCTTCACAAACATTTTAAGGTTAGTACGCGTCTTGAAATTGAATGACTTAAAACATTTGCCCAAACTTGAGAAACAAATTGCCCAATACTTCCCGATACCTGAAATTCAAAACCGCTGTGTTACCTGGGGAAAAATTTCGTTTTCAAGTTTCACAAAAATAAGTCTATGTAAACTTTATTTATAAGCTTCAAAATGAACCTCAACAAATGTTAGACCAAAAAGGTATAATTGTAAGCGTTTAAGAGTCCACACATCTGTCTCCGAGGCGCATTCTACCTTAATAACTCATTAACATCGATTATCATCATGAACAGAACATTGTCAACAAGCCGTGGAACTGTTTGTAAAGTTGAAGATATGAAGGTAATCATTTTCGAGATAGACAGCGAACTTAGTACGGAAAACTGCTGTTTCTTTCTCATTAAGTTATCATTCAATCATGTATTGCTTTTGTTGTTACCGTAAAGACAATCGATAAACGCATCTTCATCTTAGTAACGTCAGCGAACGATGGCATATTGTGGATTCGGGAAATCATGAACGACCAAAGTTTTGTTTGATGGACGGATCAATCTCCATCCATGGGTACACATTGAGAATAACAAAGGTCCATGGTGCCAAGACAGTAATTTTAAATATCACCTCTTTTCCCATCAAGGTGTTATGAACAACGACTATGCAAGTTTGTTGAGTGGCGATGCAAAGGAGAGAAATAATTATTCTGTGACCGGAATGACATCATCCATAATAGCCAATCGGCTTTCCTACTTCTTCAATTTGACGGGTCCATCACTGTGTGTGGATACAGCTTGTTCGTCTTCCCTCATCGGCACACACCTAGCTTGTCAAGGTCTACGGGCCGGTAAGTGATTGGATACTGCATGGACAAATTTTTTGTGGCAGCCGGCCAATTTATTACTGGTACATAGTCAGGGGCAGCCAAAAGGTGCCGTGGCAAAAAAGCTTAAGGTATCATGCAGTGACGTTTTGTGGCTGGCCGCGTATTTTGTCTGTAATCAACAGATCAATAGGCGGGGTTGGAGAGTACTGAACCTACTATTCTTTCCTTCAATAGCAAATATCTCAGTCAAAAAAGGCCGGTGGCAAGCATGAAATGGGATTCAGTTGTTTATTTCGATGGGGAGGGAAATATATCGGGGAGATGGAAGTGAAAAATGTTTCTTTTGTGAATACGGAAAAGATAGGAGCTTGTCAGTCTGAGGTCACGGGAAAGGATTTAACACTCCATATTTCATGTAATTATCAAGCTGGGGGTATCATTTTGAAGTTCTGTTAAGAAGAAAAAATTAATTCTGCTTTAACGATATAATTTCCATCAATGTCATTTGAGTGTTGATTTTAGATACGTAAACTGTACTGAAGTTATAATGCGATGCTACAGGTATTGTACATATCCACTTGGTGGTAGGCTTTTCTCCTTGACTTAAAAATAAGCTCCTACACTGTACAAATGGCTCAGCTACTATTGCCATTTATCCTCCTGTCGCCGCTGAACAAGGATACAAGGATACTGTGTAATAATTACGAAATACTACAATACACAAGCCAACGTATACGGTTGATGTATACCACTGATACAACAACATCATATGCAAAGTGAGTCAAGTTTCCCCTCTAAAACTTTGTTCATATGGATATGGATCTAAACCATGTTGAAATGTTGCTTGCTATTCTAGGAGACTGTGACATGGCTATCTGTGGCGGCGTCAATGTCTTGTTGGAGCCACATACATTTGTAAGCCTATGCAAGTCAAAAATGTTGTCACCAACTGGTCTATCGCAGCCATTTTCTGCACAAGCTGATGGTTATGCAAGAGGGGAAGGCTGTGGTGTTCTCATACTGAAATCTCTGAAGAAGGTTAACATATTTTTACACTAGAAGAAACAACTTCTGCATGTGGTATATTTTTGAGAATTAGCTACATGGCAAACGCCTCCATACTACTAGTATCATGCAAGTAACAAATGGTTTTATAAAATACAAGTACTATTTTCATACAATATCTGTCAGAAACATATTTACTTAGAAACTCGAACAGTTATTTCTGGAAAGTTTCTGAAGTACGGAAGGAATTGATTTTCCAAGAAATTCACTTACTAGTATTTCTCTTTACATAAACTGTTAAAGACACAACAACATATTGTAACGAGTAACATATTGTAACGAGAAGTCTTTCGTGGTAGGATTCGAGACGGTTCTTCAGACAGTGCTAGTATTTGAGTGGTTTTGTCATCAAGCTATCGCTGTGGTATATTACATACATAATTATTAGTACTACTCTTAACGTCTACTATTCAATCAAACGTCCTATGGACATTATGACAGGTATGATCAATGGTTTTTGCTTGATTTGATATTTGATCAATTTTTTTTGCATTTCTTCTTCAGGCCATTACAGATGGCGACAGAATATGGGGAATTGTTGGCACTGGCTGTAACCAGGATGGCCGATTTGCTACACCAATAACCGCGCCCTCATCCACACAGCAGGAAAACTTGCTGAAAATGGTGTACTCGAAATTCAAGGTTGACCCCTCTCAGGTGGATTACATTGAGGCACACGGTACCGGTACACCGGTAGGGGACCCAGTCGAAGCAACTGCCCTCGGTAAATTTATAGGGAAAGCTCGAAAATCAGGGGAACCATATTGTTTTATAGGTTCTGTAAAAAGTAATATCGGCCATCTAGAATCTGCTGCTGGTGTTGCTGGGATGATAAAAGTGCTCCTAATGATAAATAACAAAACAATTGTGCCAACCCTACATTTTCGAAAACCTAATAGACAGATTGATTTTCATGATTTGCGACTTGAAGTCCCAGTGAAGGTAGTTAGGTGGGAGCAAAGGAAAGGTGGTCGACTGGCTTGTGTCAATTCCTTTGGGTTTGGTGGATCAAATGCGCATGCTATTGTGAGGGAGTATATCGATCAAAGACAGGATCAACCCGTACACCACCCAGTGGTTGCAATCTCTGCCAAGTCAAAGCTGGCAATGAAGTATACCATACAACATCTGAGAAATATACTGAAAAACAAAGATGTAAAATTTATAGAAGACCTGTCATATACATCAACAGTCAGACGAATGCACTGGAACAACTACAGACTGGCAACATGTGTAACTAGTCACGAAAATTTGTATCAGGCTTTAGAAAAGGCAGAAGAAGTGTTTACACACAAGAAATCCCTTACTATTGTAAAAAATAAACGACTAATTTTTGTTTTTCCCGGGATGGGAACTGATTGGAGAGGAATGGGGAATGACTTGTTCGAAAACGAATCGGATTTCAGGGAGGCCATAGTCAAAATCGACCACTTACTGTCTCAGTATACTAGCCGGTCTCTTGTAAAGATTATCCAAACTGGAAAACTGGCTTCTGGTGCTATGAAGCAGATAGCTATTTTTGCGATTGAGGTAGCTCTCCATGATTTATGGTCTTCATGGGGCGTCCTACCCGATGCCATCATTGGCCACTCAGTCGGTGAAGTTGCTGCTGCCTACGCAGCTGGAAAATTGTCTCTTGAAACAGCTGTCAAAATTATCTTCTACAGAAGTCACTTACTAGAAAGAGTGTCAGGGGGTAAAATGGCCGCTGTTAGCAATATCTCGAGGGATGAAGTTGACAAGTTATGCAATGCTGCAGATGGCGGAGTGGAAATTGCAGCCATCAATTCACCAACATCATTCACTTTGTCCGGAGATGCAAACTCCATTGCAGTGATAGAAAATTTAATAATGAAAGAAAACGGGAAAGGAGGCAGCGAAAAGACATTCCGTTTGATTAAGGTAGACACAGCATTTCATTCACAACAAGTACAGCCTATCTGTAGTGAACTGGTGACTTTAATTAGTCCTGTTGAAAGACCAAGAGTTGGCAAATTAGTTGACATTTACTCAACTGTCACTGGACATATTGCTAAAGAAGACGACTATACAAGCAGTCAATATTGGGAGCGTAACATCAGACAGCCAGTCGAATTCTCGCAGGCAGTGGAAGCTGCTATCGTGGAAGATGCACAAAATATAATAATCGAAGTTGGGCCGAAGCCAGCACTACAAAGAAACATCGCTGAAATTACGAACAAATACACGAGCGTAGTTCTTCCGTCGATGAAGGAAAACAAGGATTACTCAACGATGTTGAACACGCTCTGTCAGCTTTTTGAATTAGGAATCCACATCGACTGGAACTCTTATCATAAGCACAGTAAACGAATCCCAATAGATCTGCCAATGTACCAATTTAACAGAAGTAAGCATTGGCATGAACCAGAAACATCCCGCCAACGTAGAATGGGCTGCACACAGGTCACCAGGGAAAGTTTTTGTTTTGTCAGTAGGGATTCAGTTGATGGTATGACATACAGGTGCAGCATAAACAAAAGAAACTTTCCCTTTGTGTTAGAGCACAGAGTTGGTGGTGTTCTAGTGGTTCCTGGTGCTGTGTACGTTGAACTGGCCCTTGAAGCGTGCTTTGTGTCACTACCACTCAGGAGGGAACAAAATTGTAAGTTGGCAATAGAGTTTCTAAAACCACTTGTGCTGAAAGAGGAGAGAGTTATTGACATTACATTGGAGCAGAATTCTTCAGACAATTCAACCTTTTCATTTCAAATCAACGATGGTGGCATTTCCCACGCTATTGGTAAAATAATGGTCTATGAAGAGAGGAAACCTGCCGCTTTTCTTGACATTTCCAAGGTGAAAGCTCAATGTCTTGAAAGCGTACAGGTCGACAACGTGTACCGATTTCTTAATACGTGTGGATTTTCATATGGCTCTATGATGCAGCCAATTTCAGGTGCGTGGAAGAATGGAAAGGAGGCACTTGTAATGCTCTCTTTGCCTGAAAGACTTTTACATCAGCTTGAAAACACAGTGTTCCATCCAGTTCTCCTTGATGGAGTGCTTCAGGCGACGGCTGTGACACAGTTCGATCAAAGTGTTGATGACAACCTTCCAAAATTTAACTTTCCCATTTCTATCGGAGATGTTGAACTCTTTAGGCAGTTGAACTCCGATGTTCTTCTCGTATATGTGCGCCAATTACACAAAACTGGCTGTCTTGTCAGTTTCAATGCCATCGTCATGAATGAGTCGGGTGAAGTTGTCGCAGAATTCAAGAACATTATGACAAAGATGCTGCATGGAAAAGATAGCAGGGTCGTTAGTCAGCTGACTTATGAATTAGAATGGTACGGCATTGCCGAGCAAAACACCCGAACTAGACATGATAAAGCAATTGACTCTTCAAGGAGCGATGTACTTCCACAAAGCGTCATATTCGCTGACAACCTAGGCGTAGCTTCTCTTTTGCAGAAATCTATTAACAGTCATTCCCATTTCATAGAATTCTCTGATGCAAACATAAGAAACATCCATAATATATTGCAAAATTTGCAGGGTGCGATTTGTACAATTCAGCATGTCCTCTACTTCTGGAGTATCTCTGGCGAACGGGAGATAGCAACCGGTGAGAGCTTCTACAAACACATCATCTCCGTATGCGTTTCACTTAAACATATCGTGAAATTCCTTTCTTTGCATGGCGCAAGTTGCAGGCTCACCGTTGTCACACTGGGAAGCCAAAGTATTTGTATGAGTGCTAAGGAAACTTGTTGTAAAACTCGTGAAGAGTTGTATTCTAGCTGTGGACTGTCAGGAGCTCCACTCTGGGGCATGGTTCGATGTTTTCTACATGAAAGTACTTATGACAACACAATATTAGTTGACCTGAGGAAAGGTACAAAGGAAGAGGTGTCGACACTGACCACGCTGGCATTTGCAACACGTGCATTTTACCACTCAGAGTATGCCATAGTTGGTTCTAGAGTCTATATTAATAGACTGAAGCGGTTGAAGCTGACTGAAGATTATTTTAAGGAGCGAGTAGTTCATGCCCAGCAAGAGGTACCAGTCAACGTGATGTCATCTTTACCAGATCGTCTCGAAAGGCTTGAGTTATATCATGGAGATGGGGTTGGACGCTTCATTTCTGCACCCAAATTAGTGCAAGTCTGCATAGTGAAGGCGAGACTCCATTGCCCCGAGTTCTACTATGTTACCAACGTGGGGCTGTCCCCGATGGGATCCCTACCATGGCAAGATACTAGCAACAACCAAGTTCTGATCATCGATTCCATTGGTAAAGTAATGTCATTAGATTCTAGCATCCCACAGGGTACCAAAGTACATATATGTTGCCCCTTAGAGCTGTGCACCGTATCTGATGTGCCAGAATCACTGATTATCAAGTCATATGATTTACCATTGGGCATGCAAGACACGCCATGCCTTTCTTCATGTGTTCTCTTGTGGGAGGTTTTTGTTAAAAATGTACACGAATACTCTTCCAAGCGGCTTATTATAGACGGGTCAAAGAGATTTGATCACCTTGGTAAATTGTTTTTAACTTTTGCCTCAAAATGTGGTTTTGATGAAATGTCAGACAGTCGTTCATACATTTGTCATGATCAGACTACAGGTGATGGAATACAACCTATATTGTTCTTGCATCTGGGCATTACACCGGACAAAGTAATCCGATGGATACATAAAAGTCTACCGACTGGATCAGTTGTTGTAAACATCACAAACGGGCCTAGTTCATCACTACGAGGCCTTTTTATTGTACGACCAGATATAAAGATAATTTCCATTGACAACTCGTATTTATTTCAAGCTAAACGTTTGGAGATAATTCTTCCAAAAGTTGTGGAATGGCTACAAAGAACGACTATGGAAGGATGCACAGAGGCTCCAAACGTCAGCGAATTTAACTTTGATCAGTGTGATAGCAGTACCTTAGTGCCACACTGTGAGGATGAGTCTATCAGAGTACTTGCCATGAATCCTAAAGGTCTTGTCCATGTTGAAGCAGACCAGCTGTTTCATAGAAATGCATGCTATTTGGTTGTTGGTGGAACAAAAGGTCTTGGGTTTGAGCTGTGCAATTACATGTCTGCAAAAGGCGCTGGCTACATAGCTGTGCTATCGAGATATCCTCCAACTTCAACAAAGTCGTCTGAACTTCGTGGCTTAGAAACCAGAGGGACAAAAGTATTATTCCTCAATGCTGATGTCGGTGATGAAGATACCTTGTCAAAAGCCTTGAAAGGTCTGAGAGAGAGATTGAGTGGCATTCCTATCAAAGGTGTGTTTCACGGAGCAGTTGTACTTGCTGATCACCTCTTGGTGAACATGTCTGATGAAGACTTTGTCAAAGCAACTCGTCCAAAAATACTTGGTGCATGGAATCTCCATAAACTAACTATGAATGACCCTCTTGATTACTTTATAATGCATTCATCCATTGTGTCAGTCTTCGGCAATAAAGGCCAAAGCAACTATGGTGCTGGTAATGCATTTCTTGACCATCTAGCCCGTCACAGACGGCAGAGAGGACTCCCAGGCCAGACACTCAACTGGAGTGTTCTAGATATCGGTGTTATTGAAAATGCACGAGAGACCAAGGACATGTTGACGTCTGTTGGCTATTTACCACTGTCAGTCAATGATATCGTGGAATGCTTTGACTACGCCATTAAACATAATCCTTCCCAAGTAGTGTTTGGAGAGTTCCTTTGGAGTCGGATATCCCGTGATTTGATGATGACAGAACGTGCTCCACAAAAGGAACGCTTCAAAGATTTTATACATGAAACAATGAACGTAAACGTTAAAGAAGGTGGAAGATACTCTGAGACTGAAGTGTCTCATGACTCAAAGCAGACAGTAATGTCTTTGCGCGATCTGGTGAAGAAAAATGTTGCCCTTGTGCTTACAGTCGAAACAGAAGAAATTCAAGATGACCTTTCCCTTCTACAACTGGGGTTAGATTCAATTCAGGCAATGACAATGCAGGCACATCTTAAAGATGATACCGGCGTGAACGTTCCAATAGCTCTCTTACTCCAAGACAAAACGACAGTGTCAACGATATCGTGTTATATTGAGGAAAATGACACACATAGAAAGATCGTCCAACAACCCATATCTTACCCTGTAAAGTTTGAAGCAGACAGAAGCTCCGGCAAAGTTGTTGAAAATCAAGCAGAGAGGTTTCATAGAACATTGGACAACCCACCTGATATAACATCAAATGTTTACGCCACGTTCCGAGTCCATAGGAGTGACTTGACCGGGGAGCATTTGATAGAAGCTGTAAGAATGTTGATGAAGAAGCATACCATGCTCCGAGCAAAATACAGGCTGGCTGATTCAGCTGAAGATATGTATGATGTTGTTTTTGACATCCATGAAAACTGCGAACCAGACGTTCGAATTCTTCGACGAAAAGCAAATGAAGTGAACGTCCTCGCCGAAATGAAACAAGCCAGTGAAATACCTTTTGATCTGAGAAATGAATTTCCAGTCAGATTCTTTATGAAAATCGCTGACAATAACGTAACCCACTTCAGCTGTGTTGTGCATAACATTTCTTGTGATTTCTTTTCATTGACAATGCTGTTTAGAGATCTAAGAAATGCATTGCTTTCTTCTATCGAAACAGACAAGAGTGAACAGTTTGAATTCGGCCAGTATTTAGCACAGCGAAACCAGTTGTTGCATTCAAGGGAGAAATCCTTGAGAGGTTTCTGGGAAGAGGTCTTCAAAACTCCTCTTGAGTTTATACCAGGGCGATTCTCCTTGATAAATCGAAATCCCATATCAGCAAAAGGGTACCAAGTTTCATTGGACGTCAGATCATCAGATTCCAGTGATCTGTACCGTTTTGCACGACAGTCTGGTTTGACTGCATTTCAGGTAATTATAGGGGTATACGCAATACTGCTTCATATTCACTCCCGATCAAACGATGTGCTAATAACATATCCAGTTGATATGAGAATTCATATTCCTGTAAGCCGTGATGCAATTGGCTTCTTTGTCAATGCCATTCCCCTGAGAGTTAGTTTTGGAGATAAGAAGATGTGTATCACTGACTTCCTAAAGGGCATAGGGAACATGGTGAAATCGGGAATGCAGCATAGCCTATATCCGTTCCCAAAAATATCACAATGTGTGAAGATTACTGGTGATGACAAGCCTTCATTCCTTGCGCAACACACCATTTCATGGGAGGAGTACTCAGCATTACAAGAAGTTGGCCACTCGGATATAGTCGACGGTATTGAGAATGTAGATGGAGGAGTGGCCAACTTGAGGTGTACCACATTTATCGAGGCCATCAGCAATACAAATAAAAACAGCTTGTCGTTGAAATTTAATTTCAACTCATCCTGTATTACCCAAGACGAGGGTACGCAGTTTTCAAAAGATTATGCGAACCTGTTGGAAACATGCATCCGTGAACCCCATCTTTGCCTGGTCGATATCGTTTCTAAGTATCCAACACACTATTAGCATGTGTTCCAGAATGTGAAAACCTGCAATTGAATGTAATGGACAAATTTGGATATAGAACGGAGCCATTTGTGGAAATAATCGCATTCCCCGTTCTTTCCATGGTGCATGGCTTAAACGGAAATATCACAGGATCCGTATCCCGATCATCATTCATAAAATCTGAGTTAGTTGTGCAAGAGCACTTGCTTGGCAAATGATAAAGAATTGAAAATGCCTTAATCTAGTGATGCGTGCACTACAAACATTCCCGGAAAAGGTATTATAGTAATTAATACAATGGCATTCATGCCCGTATTTCGTTTTAAGGTCTATTGTTCTGACTCAGAAGCACGTGTAATATTTTCTCACTCTCTCGTTTTCAATACCTCTTTGGTTGATCTTATTAGATGGATTCTTGTGGTTTTATGGTACACCTTTGAGTTTTGCAGGAGCATCGATAACACTTTGAAATTTTTATTTCCTACTATATCGGCAAAGTGTAATTGTGTAGGAAAAGTTTGCTAGCTTCATTTATTTTATAAAGTTATGTTCAGAATTTCTGTTATGAACGTGAGACAGAGCAATTTGGTCGAGAAGTGTTCCAGAAAAGGGATATCTATAGCCTAGTTAACAGCTTTTTCTTAAAGTGTGGTAAAGGCATAGACACAGACATGTAGGCTGTTATTACATTGCACAGTTCAATCACAATCATCCAGAATCCAATAATACTAGGTCAAAATTCGTTAATACATGGTCAATTGTTACAAACACAGACACAAAACAACACAGAAGAGACATCAAAGTACCAGTACACACAACAAAGTCAAATCCGTGAAAGAAAGGTACATGGACCTAGCTCTGGCGAAAAGGACCAAGAAGTGATATCAGGCTTAGAACATCAGCTTCAGTATATTATCGATGATGCTACTTTCACAGGGTGAAAAATCAAAACATCAATGGATCATAATTATGAGACCAAATTCAAATTGCCTAATGTCAATGTTTCTCAGGTGGGAAAATCATAAAGTTAGAATTTGAAAAAGGTCTTCTATAAATTTTATATCTTTGATTTCTTTCAAGAATCTTATGGGTAATAAATAGCAATTTTACATCTGAGAAAATGCTAAGAAGACTTCTTCCACATACTTTCTAAGAAATCTACAAGATATGTTACTTCTTTGAGTCTTATAAGATCTTGAAGGGAGGGTCAAAGGCCAATGAATACAGGCGCTGATGATGTTTTGTAAAATGAATCAAGTAGAATAGCATGGTAAAATTTTCATGAGCAAAGTTCACACAAGCTTGGCTGTACAAATATTGCAAGATACAAAATACAAATAAATCAACAGCAATATGTCACCTGTTTCATACTCAAATACTTTCTACATTCTCCCAATTTCAACATGCGTTTGTTCATCCTGTGCACTCTTTCCTTGGTCAAAGCTTTATAACTTTGTATAAAATAAACATTTCAATTAGTTCTAAACAGGTCCTCGTTGATTTGAACTGGGATCCAGGCTAGTATTTGCAAGACTTTTGTCTATGTGTCCATGATCTAACTGCACGTTTGCCAACTCTACTCAATGAACAATTTTAGGAATAATCATATTTATTCAGCCATGGAATATTGTTCACTTTACCACTGGATAATTGTAAAACTGTTTTTCTTCAATTTTTTCCACAAAGTGTAAATTAAAGACACAATTATGTATAATATATGTTTGTCTATCTGCCTGTGTGTCCGTATGTATTGTCATATCACCCTTCGACTGTTTAGTATTTTATCACTTGAATTTAGTTTTTACGACTGACAATGATTCTGACCGACATTTTGTGGAGCGATCGTGATTAACCCTACACGTGATACATGGTGAGAATGCTCTCCCCTTGTTGATTTTCCTGACCCTCGAAGTAACCGTTTATCCTGTTTTAGTGAATGTATACATTAGCATTGACCGGACGCTATGTTGACAGATGTACTGATGGGAGCGACCTTCCTGCCTTTCATATCTGCCGACTGTCTTTAGTTAATTGTAGATGCATACCAAAGGCATGGCAGTATTCAGATTTAGAGGCAATTTAAGTTGTACACTTTCTAGAGAGAGATGCACTTCTTGACGCATTCCTGTACAGAGATGTAGACGCTCTGTGACTTTGACGTACTGACTTCAGTGAGAAGCTCAGTCTGTTTGACTGTGGTGGACCACGTCTTTGTAGACATCCGACCTTTCTAGAAATTGTAATCATGTAGACGTATCGTGATTAAACTAAGTGTATGTACGTACGTACGTACGTACGTACGTACATACATACATACATACATACATACATACATACATACATACATACATACATACATACATACAGACTGTATGTATGTACAGAAATATGTCGCAAATAGGAACACACCTGGAGGATGGGATCTTTTGACCTCTTATCTGGAGTATAGTATACAACTGGATATTCGGTCTCCCGTTCTTATTCAGAAGATCCGTTTGTCTTTTAAACCTATCGATCTACAAAAAGGGGCCTTGTTTGATTGTCCGCCATGCAATGGCCCTGATGGGTTTCACGAATAGTAACTTTCCAATTCTGACCAATCAGGGAATCCCCACCAAAATGCTCCTGTTCCCAAAATGCCAAATTTACCCTGATACCTCATACAACACGATGGTAAATACCAACTTGAGGAATGCCACCACTTCTTGAACATCACAACTTTTTGGATATGTTCGCTGTTCATCCAGGAAAAGTGCCAAAACATCAATTTTAATCACGAGAAAATCAATTGAGGATTTGATGTAATAAAAACGGAAGTAACACGACAAGGCATATTAGTGTAGTAGACACAGTTTCCTGTTCACGCAATCCATTATACGTAATAGATTTGTATCAGAATGCTGGCACATCTGCTCCTACCCATCACTCATCAGACCGTTCTCTTGGAGATTGCAAACCCATGAAAAGACCGTGCAAAGCAACTTGACTTGCATCATGGCCCGACATTATACTTTGAGCATTTTCCATATAATACGCTGTCAAGTCGCCATACTTGTTAAAGAGCATCTTAAAATGGTTTGTAATCGTGGGAACCTTCAAAAGCAGAAATCATGCCTTGCCAATGTATTCCTGCAGATAGAAACAAAGTTTCCGTAATTGTTCCGAAGTAAATTTGTGGAATGGAAAAAAGATCGATGGACTTGAATTTACGGAAATTTATGATCAAATGCATTACAATAAATCGATCAAGGCAAAGTAACTTCAATGTGTATATGAAATACACGCCATAATTTTGTGCCTCCCTTGGATGACAAATCAAATAACATACATCCAAAAATCACTTTTAATTCCCGTTAATACCTTAATTCCCTTAAAAGCGTATAGAACATTTGTGAATAGCGCCACATGCGGCGCAATGTGTACTGATCTTTTGTTTTTAACATAGCGGCTAGACACCGACAAGGTAACTACCCAGAACTGAAAAGGTATCCATCGCATGATAATGTGAGATCAGCAATTCACTAAAAAGAACGTTATCCAACGAAGCTAATTCGGGTGAAAACAATAGTGCTGATCTCTTTGTTTAAATCACAGTTCATTCAACGCGCAGGTAATGGCTTAAAAGGCAAGACCTTCATTCAAAACTCAGACCACCGTGGCAGACTGCGGTGTAATAGAGCTATGAGACTCACCTCAAATGTATCAGTTTGTCTTCAATTTTACAAAATCACCACTGGGGGCGCTATTTTTATCCTCAATTCAAAATTTCAATGAACTTGCCCACACAAAATTTTGACCACTGTACAAGCTGTGACCTTATTCGTACACCAGATAATGTGGTTTTGGTCTCTTAACGTTGTAAAGTAGAAATATGTACCTCGATGGTCACCCATCGGAAATGAATTGCAGGTCTTGAGTCTGATCCAAGTAAACCTGATTCACTTGATATGATATTGCTTGGAATTCTGAGGAGATATGTTCAAAGCTTCAAGCATTTTGAATAGGTTTGTGGCTTTAAGGGAATCTCCATTGACTATTAATACTTGAACAGTATCCATATGTGGAGGATGATTACACTGTTAAAGATAACACGACTCATTTTTGCCAAAGACGATTGCTACAATAACAGAAGTTGGCAAAATTGAAATTGTTGTTTGCAGTGCTTATTTTCCTTGCGGGTTGATGACAAGCATAAGAGCATGCACAGAAGAGAAAGTGTTTGTCATCACAATAAGTTTTACACTGGTGCGTCAAGCACTAACCAAATTAAAGTACTATATTTCACTTAACTTCACAAATCTAACATTTCAACGGTTACTGGAAATGTTGTCTCGACAGAAAGCCAGCAACTGCGCAAATAACTATGCATCTCGCTTCCTACCAATCACCAATCACTTATTTGCATAATTGCTTGTATGCAAATAAGTGACTCATTTGTTCAGAAAATGCACATATGATGATCAAGTAGAAAGTAAATTATTGCAAATCGCAATGTGATTGAAGTTGTACTTGAACGTGTTAATTACTGTAAGCGAACTAACATAAGGAAATATCGATTGCAGCACATCAGTTTAATTTTGTGGCATGGTTGCTAAACTTGTATCTCTGCATTTTATTTTCAAACGTCCCTTCTCTGCCCTGCTTGTATCACATATCATAAATAAATAAATAAATAAATAAATAAATAAATAAATAAATAAATAAATAAATAAATAAATAAATAATATATATCCTATAGTACTTAACATTCCCTGGGACCGTCTCAGATTTCTTGAAGAGAAAACAAACAGACAATAAAGAAGTCAATATAATCAATATCTTTTTCCCAAAACAGCGCAGATTTCTCGCGGAAGTTGAAAAAATCTAAATTCGTTCGTTAGGAAGACTTAACTTCACTTTTCGAGCTAGATTAGCAACTGAAGAAAAACTTACTTGTAAAGACGTAGCCAATATTAATTTGTATCGATGGCGTTTTGTTCCACTTATGGATATGCCGCATTTAGCGTACATATATACTGTAAATTTCGTGACCTTCATTTCATGCACGGCAATTTACAAAGTAAATATATAACAGTCTATGGCATGTGCCGTAGCCGGGTAAAACTCAACGAGTTTCGTTTGCTTCGAAGTGTATTGCAAAAACGTTTTGCTCTGTCATAATATTCCCTTTAAGATATTCCATTCACACTTAGGCTGCGTTCACAAAAAACAGTGAGGGGCTTGGGGAATTCGGGGGAGGATACCTGAAAATTTTTTGGTTACCTTTTTTTACGATTCCAGGTTTGGTGAGTAATTCAATAAAAAGTTAATATTTTTTAATGTCATAATTAAACAAGATCTAGGACCATTTTGTAGAATTTCATTACTTTTATCTCGAAAAGTATCTAAAAATGTATGAATTTTCGTAAAAACCAAACAGGTAGGCCTAGTGTCAGGGAGGAAGCTGTAACTGTTGATATTTTTTTTTCAATATTTCTATGCAATATATCAAATACAGTTTCTTGCTGTCTCGCTATAGCATGCTGAAACACATAATATTCAGTTTGTCGACAGAATCCTGCATATATAAATATTGGGTGATAATTGAATTAGAGTCCAGGCATCTAAAAAAAAAACTTCAATCGCAATTCCTCTAGCCCCACCACCTCCAAACCGTTTTTGTGACGCAAGCCTTACTGGGCGATAATAATGAATGTGCAAGTCGAATATCATATGCATATGAATATACTGATTTCACACCAAGTTTACCATATCCATGTCAGCAAAAAGATGTCAGTAAAGTAGGTCACATTCAAAGTATGAAAGTTCCAAAAAACTGCTAAGTTGACATTGTAAAATAGCTACACTTTCATATCACAATATTCGTTCGAGTAATCAGACGTTCTCTGATACGAAAAAATGCAACTCCTTTCCGTGAGCAGTGGTAGTCGCCTGTCTTCTAAATTTCTGCACTGCGCCTTGGCGCACCATAGACGTGTTCTTTTCTTGCATATCTACACACGTCTATAGTGCGCCTAGGCGCAGAGCAGAATATTAGAAGACAGGCGACTGTGGTTGTACACTCCACGCATAGACAGTGGATTACTGTAGATAGTAGATTACTTTCTATGGCCTATATTGGCAGGGGCTAACACGTACTCAGCTCAGTGATCACGTGATCCACTGGGGTTCATAAGTCATAAGCCACGCTGTGTTTTGCATATGTTTTGAGAGGTCAGACGAATTGGTGCAGTTCTCGTTATCAGGTCAGCCATCCAGCGCGGTACGTGGTGAAGTGACGATGTGTTGGCCGAAAAGGGTATGTCATGATCGTTAACTTGACTATCTTTTGTACTCCGCTGCCGCTATAAACCCACTGAAATGCCTGCAGTGTTATAAATATCGCTTTTCCGTTAATGTGAACGCGCACAAGGTGACGTTCATTGTGTTGAAGCATTCATGACAGTTGTGAATGAGTCATTGCGCATGGAAGGCCGCGCTCTGTTGATAACAGCCTCACTTAATTTGACACATTAACTTATTCTACATGATCCAAAGGTGTAAACGTATATTACATTCTTTCCCCTTGCTTTTGTCTATACAGTAGAGTTACATTGAGTTGTATGACCATGTGTGGGCGGGTTGGGATCATCCCTCTACCCACGCTCTCCACGGCCAGTCACCCACAGAAAGTGATTACACAGTCTGGTCGCGAAAGCAGTGGGGTAGGACGTCGGAAACAAACATTTTCTAAGCGATGTATTATTACGTAAGACGACGAGCGCGAAAGCTTCAGCTTATTTTAGCGTGTTTACTTTACATCTGAGGCGACGAAAGAATTATATTCATCCGTATGCCACCTTGTGTCAAATTAGACCAAATAACGCATTCTACATTTTAGGTATCTGTGGCTAAACTAAAGCTAGGCCCCAACCTAGTATGAAAACGTGCCGATTAGCATGTCATACAACAAGTTTTTTAAACCCATGGGACTTACCGGTAAGCTTACATGTGGGTGCAAAAATGGCAGATGGACACTTGAATATTAGAAGCCCGTTTCGATCGTGATCAAAAGTAAAAAAGTGTCGCAAAAAATAGCTGTCCCGTTCAAACAGCAGAGAACTCGAAAATATAGAGTTAAGAAAACCGACGCCTTTGCAATGCAGATGTGCAGCTACTGATACACCTACGCACACGACAGATTTCGTAATATCTGGTACTTAAAATGATTATAAAAATAAAAATAAAACGTCATGTGTTTTACGCTATTTAAAGAAAAGTCCGGGCAGTAAAATATTTTATTAGAGACAGCCTTTTCGCATTGAAATGGACGGCATGACTTGAAACACGGGGGTGAGTGTGATTGGCAGGTTGTGTTACTACTTCTGGTGGTTCCGAAAGTAATATCATTTGTCATCATTTGACAGGTAGTATTTTTCCTGCTATCCATGTCTGGTTTCGAAGGGAGAAAGTTATCGACCCAGAAATTTGGCGGGGGATTTTGTTCCAATCGGGCGATGAACAGTGAGCCTGTGAGTACTTTGACCCACGGTCCATCCACCGTTGCCGTGTGTGACCATTCACACCACAGCGACTGGCAAAATGTAAAGATACGTCAAGTATGCCAATTCTATTACCTTGAAAAAAATAAGGTGTGATCACACTTAAAAGTCATATGCGCATCATTGAACGTGTGTTTTTCTTTCTTCGGCTGAATTTACAGCTATTATCATACAGATATTGTTAGGACATGTCAAGCAAAGGCCTTTCGTACAACCCAGAGCATCGAACTGTTGTGCGGGCGAAACCACAAGCATGCGCGAAATTAAGTCAAATATTAACACTTATTTAGTGGTGTGATGGTAGTTAGAGATTGGGAAGAATTTCGCAAAAAGGGAATAGAAATAATTTTTTGTCTGATACTAGGAAAAAAAAGAAAAACTGACACTCCCAGAAGAAGAAGGAAGTTGATCTAGAAAATGTAAAACAACAAATCACAGTTAACTTGTCATGGCGCGGATATTTGAACATGTTTGAATAGATCTACAAGGGGAAGTGTGGAGTTATTAATTTTCACTAGCATATGTATCGTGAAATGATTGTGTTTCCCGACCAGAATTAGCCTATCGATATTTATCGTGGATAGATGAGTTTGGCCGATATGCTGTGAAATAGATGCATTTTAAGGGGACTATTATCAATCGTTATCAATCGGGCAGCGATTCCCCTGCTGAAGGTTTCTGTTGGTTAGCTTGCCCAATCACACACCAAGTCTCTGAGATCATTTAT
This sequence comes from Ptychodera flava, assembly GCF_041260155.1. Lineage (NCBI taxonomy): Eukaryota > Metazoa > Hemichordata > Enteropneusta > Ptychoderidae > Ptychodera > Ptychodera flava. The sequence continues at coordinate 38,742,833 of NC_091931.1, read as the reverse complement.
ATATAAGGACATGTTATTATAATTGCATGTATAGACTTGTCTGTGTCAATCTGTGTTAGTGTGATAGGTAAAATTGTGTCCTTGAACAGACCACACGTTGTTTGTATAGATGTTCCAAATGTAAATAGTTGTGGGTTAAAGATGACATACGAATGACTACCATGTGACATTTGTTGTATCATGTGAATTTTCTGCCACCTTGGGAAAGTCGCCCAACCTGGGTATGGAAACGTTGTACACTCACAAAGTACATATCAACGCCTGCATTGTCAGTTTCTGCATCCATAGCTTCCTTATGACATACACTTATTACCTAAGGGCTTCCACTAAGACCAGACAAGCAGTAGACCCTAGCTATGTTTTAAGAAAATTTGTCTTCTTTCGGGATATTTTCGGGATCGAATAACGAGAAACAAAAACATAAACAAAAAACGTCCGAAACAGAGCACAATAAAAACAGCAACAATCGTGCGTCAGTCGAATTATCGGCTGATCACATACATGTACGCGAGGTGGTTGTTTCACACACCGGAGCAAAGCGGTCGGTCGGTCGTACAGCATGCGCTGCGTTATTACACCGAGGACAGTGTCTGCGTATGGCGTGCCACGGCGCTGTATCTATGACCATAGAAACTTGATTTGTATGCATGAAGGATTCTGTGTAAAAGGGAATTGTCTAATCTCATATACTCTTGGGAGTCACGCGCTTTTTTCATGGCATTTGTTTATGAATGATGAATTCACTGTGATTATGAATTCACGATAGCCTAGACTTCCATTACAATAAGGATAAATTTAAGAAACATTATTAAGATTTAAACCCGACCCTACTCAATAGTTTAAAATTTATTAGTTAATAGCATGGACATATAGACACACATGTACACAGACACAGACAGACAGACAGACAGACAGACAGACACATATATATACACACATATATATATATATATATATATATATATATAAAAATACATATATTTAAACATGCATACACACGTACGCACATTTATACATGATACACCACATAACAAGTATACATCCATATATTCCATATATATACATCCATGCATAAATAGATTAAGAGAGTATTTCATTGTAGATAGATAGATAGATCAGAGCATATTTAAATATACTGTATGTTGTTAAATATGCAGCGAGTGATTCCCATGGACGACGTCTCAAAATAGAATTCACTTTGAGACCTTGTCAGTTAATACCGTCAGCTTGGTTTCAAATACTTAGTTTTGAATATTACATACGTTTTTTGTACCTTGTACCATGTTGTACCAAGTACCATCGACAAGAGTTGGCATAGCCAAGTAAGAGGACTGAAGATGGTCAAACAGCATTTTATTTCCTAAATCAGCGCATCCTTAGTTTCATTCCATGTTTTAAATTGTCCTATGACTCATGTCTACGTCACCCCCGTAAAGCAGAGGATTCTCAGCACAAGAGCGTTAGGTTCCTTCAACTAATTGAGTGTCAACTCTCTTGTGAAACATTTTGTGACTGAGCTTATAACGATAGCTCGATAGCGGAGCCCCAAAACATTCGGTAAATGCTTTTCGGATGGAAAGGTGTTTCTCCAAGGAAAGCAATGCTATCTCAAAATTTCTATCTCCAATTGCTTGATTGCAATTGCATGACTTCAACAAGAAACCCGGAAGTCAAAGTGAAATTTGCCGCTGCGCATGCCCCCTGCCGGTATGTGGTAGCAGGCGGTGAAAGGGACGGGTTCAAGAAGGTCATGATTATCGAGTTGCCTTCTTGATTCGGTTTCGCAGTCATCGGAGTCATTGTATTAAAAACATACCCATGTCAACTGGCCAGGGAAACTGAAGAACTCATTCGCACACTTTTCTCAATTCAGTTAGCGAGAGGGCATTCTAACTGCAAAGAGAATAGAGGAAGAAGAATGGAGGGCTGCCCAAATTAATATTATGGAAGGCGATTTATCTTTTCCGTCCTTTACTATTACTGGCAGTCTGTTCGCCGCAAATTACAACGTGGCCTTGATATTTTTACGCCATGATTGCCTGTACACCAGAATGGCATATTCGCCAGTGTATCGAAATTGCATGCTCAAACTTCAGCTTCGCTGTAACATATCACCGGGTTTAGGACGGATAAATAAATTTATACATATGTTGGTTTGCACAGTCTGTATGCTGTGTTAGGGATCTGTTTATATTTTACTCGCGTCATCTGGCACTGAAAACACGAGAAACGCCCATTTAGAGGACAACTTCAGCCATGAAAACTGTCACCTCTGTGTTAAACGGGTCAACCGCGTTTATCTGAGCGTGATGGGTAGACCGTATATGAGTCAGGCGTACGGAATGTTTCCTAGATCGTCGTCGGATGGGAAGTGACGGACACTGCATGCACCGTGAGGCCGAAGGCCGAACCTCGGTACTGTATAACATTACAAGGTATGACGCGGAAAACTCGACCGGTGGCCCGAAACAAACGAAATAAAGCATCTACCTCAAAAAAATTACATCGACCGGTCGGAAATACCTTCAAACTTTCAAATCTTTACTCTGGTTACAGCATTCTTTCAAATCTGCCAGTTATGGGCGATAATTAACTGTCCGGCGAGTACTCGCACTTGCATTGCCACTTCGCCATTTTGAATAGCTTTTTTACTCCCCGAAGCCTTTGCAAGTGGACGAGTGACCCTGTGAAGAGTTTGTTTACAAATGTCAGATGGCGGGATTCACAAGCATAAACTTTCCCATCGTTTACGTTGATTGCCTTGTTGCCAGATAGCTGAAGTTGTATTCACTGACAGTATAAAATTTACCTAACGGTTAACGGTTGAATTTAGCGGGTGTGGGGTCACGGGGTCACTCTTCCACTCGCAAAGGCTTACGGGAGTAAAAAAGCTATTCAAAATGGCGAAGTGGCAATGCAAGTGCGAGTACTCGCCGGACAGTTAATTATCGCCCATAACTGGCAGATTTGAAAGAAATGCTGTAACCAGAGTAAAGATTTGAAAGTTTGAAGGTATTTCCGACCGGTCGATGTAATTTTTTTGAGGTAGATGCTTTATTTCGTTTGTTTCGGGCCACCGGTCGAGTTTTCCGCGTCATACCTTGTAATGTTATACAGTACCGAGGTTCGGCCTTCGGCCTCACGGTGCATGCAGTGTCCGTCACTTCCCACTCCCGACGACGATCTATGGAAACATTCCGTACGCCTGTGTATATGAGTCAGGATACCGTGTTCTCTAAATATTCGTGTCTTGCTCTTCACGAGGGAATTGCTATATTCATAATTATGTGTGATTCCAATAGACTGAGGCGTCTCGAGTTTCTGAAAAGCACGTTGACTACCCAACACTTTCTGTTTATCGCTGGTAATAAAATGTTCGGCCTCGAACTCGTACAGGTCAAAGTCCAATAGAAAACGCGTTTCCTCTCTGTAGACTTGCAGAACGCCATTTCCACAACATTCTGCTTTGTGCCACTGTCCGAAAGTGGTGGAAACAAGAGGTAGGTCGTCAAAATTTCTATGTTATCGGTAACAACCATCAAATGGAATTGCGATACAAGCATGCAAGTACCGTAACTAACGTTATACAGGAGGCAGCGTTGCCGCATATACGAGTAACTGTGGGCACTGCCTTCAATGGCTGTCGCGTTATGCATGTTATGGGTGGAGATATAAACAGCTAGCAGTGTTGAGGGACGGAGAGTGGTGTGCTAGCCAATGTCGCTGTTCCAACGTCCATGTAAACTGGCAATGCGCCTTTTCTCTTCACGGCGTAACAGGGAAATTATGTACGAGACTTGAGAACCATTACACTTCACCAAATTTATATAGCAAAAATATCATCTTAACTGTAAATAATGTCACTGGTTTTATTTGCACTACATGTAAAAGCCGTATGTTCCCTATGAAATTCAATGAAATCATTGTAAAAAGTGATGATGCGGTTTCGACAGATGTACAACATACAATACATGCCTTTTCCGCAGAGTGCGCGGCATTACACGAGTTTGGAGGTCGCTGTCGGTGATATACATATTTACAAATACGCCCAGCCTACTACACTCAATGTAAACAAGCATCCATTCGAGACGTTTGTTGTAGAATGTAAATTGAAGCTGTTGGACAGAAAAACCGAGGGAAAGTTAATTCTACGAGATAATATATACAACAAACACAACAATAGCTTCAAATGCACGCACACACGATACATACATAGATACATACATAGATACATACATATATACATACATACATATATACATTCGTACGTACGTAATGTATATAAAGTAAGATTATTTATTTTTATTTATTTATTTTATTTATTCAGCTTTGACATAAAGTCAGGGTGAGTTGCACAGGTGACTAACACCTATAACAAAGCAACCCTCCACAAAAGCACACATTTAACAAGTTACACATACAAAATTGAAAACAGAAAAGACAAACGCAGAATATAACAATAATAAAAATATACAAAAAATTTCAAAACAGAACAAAACAAAACAGAGAAATTAACAGAGACGGCAATTTTTACAGTGGCACTTTCCCACCCAAGTACAAGTGTTATCAGGATAAAATTTATTGTTAAACAGACTCGTGTAATGTTTTAATAAAATAGACTTGTATGACCTAACACTTGTTGAAGATTTGCCATGAAAGGGCATAACACTACACGAGTAAAAATCTCTGTTAAAAAACGAGTGACGAAAACATTCAGTTTTAAAAAGTGGCATCTTCATGGAAGTGTCATCAGGAGATTTAAATGTGACAAACTGGCTTAAATTTAAATCATACATACCAATAAAACATTTAGCTAAAAAGACACAGTCATTTAATTCTCTCCTGTAGCTCAACGGGAGCAAATTCAATTTAATCATACGCTATTTGTAATTCATCTCCTGGGGATATCCAAGAATATATTTTGTGGCTCTCCTTTGGACATCTTCAAGATGTAGCAATGATTGCTTAGTCGTGACAGCCCATGACTGGGATGAATAATCAAAAATACTACGGACAAGGGATAAATACAGTTGGAGTTTCATTTTAGTTGGTATTGAACCCGATAAGCTTTCTGTTCTTAAGCTTGTAGATGCGAAAATGTCAAATATGTTAACGAGGTCCACAAACATTACAGCACATTAAACAAAAAGATCCACATCGGAGGTTTGAACCGCAAAATGAACATGGAGATATAAAGTTTAAGTTTTTCTTTCTAAGAGTAGATGGCGGCACACAAAACTAAATGCCGCGATATAAGAGACAACCACCGAAGTATAAGTATTCGAAACATATTGAGGAGGTATAGGATCGTCCATTACACTATCAGTATGCATTCTAAATTACTAAAACCGCAGGCCAGTTGGTTGTCTGCGCAATGAGATTGTAATATAACATGGTCTGTATTTCAAATGGAATCTAGGGTCGGTGACCTTGCGTTGTACAAATAGAATACATGACAATGTACAACTCTCGGGAATTCTTATCTTCTCTTTCTAGATTATCTTTTACATCAATGATTTACGGAAATATTTGCAGTGGCAAGATATCAGTGCGCCAGACTCTGGCCCGGGACTATTGTTGTTGGCTAAATTATTTCAAATATCTACGACAATGTTTGTGTAGCATACTTGCGGTTTCAAAAATTCACTATTATATCATTATGTTTTCAGGCTCCCGGCGTGACAGTACAATAGCAAGTCTACATGGAGCTGGTCGCACGTAGTCGAGATTTGTTATGTGGCCAAAAGATCCAATTCTGGTGAAAATTTAACAGAAGTATGTGACCGCCCAGACAGGTGCGTCTCTGCACAAAACAAAATGGCGTGTAGTAAGCTTATACCGTACAGTGTTTGGCTGTTCATCGACGTCATCTGGTACCTGGGGACAGCCATTCTCGTCCTGTCTGACGTAATTTTCGACATTCTGACTTGCGTGAACTACTACCACGAAGGTTGGTACATTTCTTTCATCCTGGGCGTCATGTTCTTGGTCATACCGCCCGCTATTATCGGCATTGCTGATTTTTGCGAGATCGATTTCATCTCCGTCGGGGACGAAGAGGCAGAGGCGAGCATCGAAAAGCGGAATCGCAAGAAAGGAAAGCGAAGGAAGGGCGCGGATGAAGAGAGCAGATCACGAGACCTGGACGAGGATGGAGAGAGCAGAATATCCGCCGAGACAAGAGCATACCAGTTCCGACCTGCGAACGAGGAGGAAGAGGAGGAAGCCTTGTTGAAGACATCTTTGTGCCTGAACCAGGGCAGCCCGTATCCGACGAGACATCGCACTTCACGAACTCCATCGAGACTCTCGTCGGAGGGTGCTCTTTCAGAGACGTCCGAACTAATGAGTGCCGAGTCGGGACCCTCGAACGTCGAACGTCGAAATTCTGTGGAAATGGAAAATAAAGCAGAAACAACGGATGTACTCTTGTCGGAGGGTGCTCTTTCAGAGATGTCCGAACTAATGAGTGCTGAGTCGGGACCCTCGAACGTCGAACGTAGAAATTCTGTGGAAATGGAAAGTAAAACAGAAACGACGGATATTGCAGTGCATCGCGGTGACTCGAGAGAGGACGGGGATGTAATCGTGAAAATACCCGGCGAATATTATAACAACTCGGTAGAAGGTAGTGCCAGTGTAACTGTCTGCAGTAATAACGAAAGCAACGGACAAGGAGAGGAAGGTAGAGACAATCCGTCAGCGGGACGAGACGTTGATTTCACCGTCGGTAGTGACGGCGATTCAGACACGATGGACGGGAAAGGAACGTGTAGGGCGCCCTCCTACGTGTATTATCGATCTGGTCAGTTGGGGTCAGGGGATGACATCGGAACGCTCAAAGTTGTCGACGGCCTTGCTCGTCCCGATGCCACGGCCAGCAGCAGCATAGCGACGCTAGAGGACGAGGCCGAAGAACACGCGGGAAAAGCACCGAACGGAGAAATCAAAGACGAAACAAAGGAAACGGAAGACGACACAAAATGTGGATGTAAGGAGACGTGTGGAAAGATTTTGTGCAACAACGTAGTGCATCTGTTCTTGAATACATTTCTAATGCAATGTGCCGTGTTCGCTCGGCGGTTTGTCCTTGCCCATAACTTTGGCAAACGCTTCCGCGACTACGTCACGGGTGACGTCAAAGAGAGGAAATTTCAGCGCGATAATGAAAGAAAAGTCAACAGAGGGGAGGTCGCCTACGATCTGCCCGAGAACGAGGTTCAGAAAAAGTACTTGGATTTGAAGTTCGAGGATGACTTGCTGTTCAGGCTCTGGATGATGGAGAGTCTGACGGAATCTCTACCTCAGCTACTCATCAATCTTTATGTCATTGTCAAGTACCAGAATAACACGTACATTCAGTATATCAGTGCAATACTTTCATTCATTACACTCGTATGGGGAGTGACTAGCCCCGAGAAATACTTCCGCGAAATCCAAATTATTTTTCACGGTAGAGACCACAAAACCCGCACAGATTCGATACAAATATTTTTTATCTTTGTTTACAAGGGTTTGCTGTTAGCCGCAAGATCGCTGACCTTGGTGTATTTCACCATCGCTTTCCACTATTATATAATTTTAGTCATTTTCCTGCACTGGGCGATTGTCTTCGGTCGTTCGCTATACTTCAAACTTTATCGCGGTATTTTCAACGACGTTCGCTACGTACGACTGATCACAAACAGCATTTTCTGTATCTTCCTCTTCTTCCACGTCAGCAACAAGAAGCGAATCCGAGGCACCATGCTGCAATATTACATCTTGTACGTCGTTGAGAACATCACGATGATACTGCTGTGGTACTTTCTAGGCAAGGGCTCCAGTGTTTATGACACCCTTGTGCTGGTCGCCGTGATTGGTTGCACGTTGCTCGGCGTCATCATCATGGCCATGTATTACACTTTGATTCACAAATCGCGGGCGTATATTCTCAACTCGTACCCTGTATTGGAGGGTTGCTGCATGCCTTTCGCGCCTCGCAAACCCAAAGAAATGATCGTCTGTAAAAATCTACCGACCTGGATAAACTGCTACGTTAAGAACGAACAGGCGTTAATACCGGTTGAGCAAGACCACATCTACATTGACCAAAGAGTTAAACCTTTAGAAGGACAGAAATTCTACTTCGGCCCGGACACAGTGTTCTGCGCACGCCCAGAAGACATCCACGCAACGCATCCCGCAGAATCGCACGACTCGGACGACGATTTGAACGTATGCACGCGCGATAAACTTTGGGTGGCATTCACCGAGGCAAATGAAACAAGATACGCCAAAAAGTCGGACTGTCTCTATGATTTTATCGACAATCGAGGAAGGGAGGTACATGTTGCGTTGGACAATTTCAAGTGGTATCGTCCCCAAGCACCTGGCAGAAGTTATGCCTACTGTACATTTTAGGAACTCTTGCTCTCCTGTACCATTTGTCATCGTTGAGCGGAGTCGTTTCCTTGTATCTGTGGTAGCTGACTGTGGGCAAGATGTTGAAAAGCAAATCTTGTTTGGTATTATGAGATGTGTCGCAAATTTTGCTGAATCGGTAACTCTCGCCATACGTGGCGCCATGGTCGAAAGCAATTCCGAAGAAATTTCTTGCGTTTGTGGATTAATCAATCCTGTATTTTATGTCCATCCGTTTAATCCACAAATTTTGATTTTATCTAGACAGTAGACTTGGTTCAAGTCTGTGATTCGTGAATGTTTGAGTGGGGTAAACCATAGACCCTCGAGGAAAAAAAAACCGCGTGAGTTGGGTAAACGCTATACAGGAGAGTTTCTCCCGGAATGAGCGGAAACTAACTCACGACTGCGCAGACTCAAAGGTAACGCATTCAATCGCTAGGAAAACCTGGCCTGGGCTGCCAAATTCCAAATCGGTTTGTATGGAAATAGGAGAGACACATGAGAAACTACTGCAAATGATTTTATTTTTAGAAATTCACCGACTTGAACCAAGTCTATCTAAGCAGGTAAATATGGCTGCATTGATCAACTGGATCGAGCCTGTTTGAGGTCATCAAAGAAACATGTCAGTTTTTTTCTCTCTCAGAATGTGACGCTGGCATCAAGATTAGTCTTGTGAAACACTACCCTCTAGAATTTATTTAGCTAACATGCATTCAAGCTACATCAGCACCTTCGAAGTATGCACCTAGAATAACTTTCTGGTGCTCCGTACCATGTCAAAATCGCCTTGGAGGATTGGAGCACGGTCATCTAAGGTCACGCAGAGCTCAAAGGGGCAGGGCACCTAAGGTCAACAAAGGCCAGTATCAGAGATTTGATCTCATTCGGTCAGCGCATAGAAGTATCTCTTCGCTTTATAGTCAAACAGACCACACTCTTTGCTCGGTCAATTACGAGAACTCAAGAGGGCGAGTCCGCTTAAGGTCATCGAAAGCTCCCAGGAGACGTGATAACTCCAGTCAGTTAAAGTGCACTCCGGGACAAGTATTTCTCGTACAATTTGCAATTTTTCAAATGTTCAATGCCCATCTCACGGTGTCTAACTCACCAGCAATGACGATAGTCAACCGTAAGCCAACGTCGCCCATCCTTGGATAAAGCTCGCGATAATTGTCCAGAAGTTATTAACTTTACGGGTTTATGCAACACAGAATCTATGAAGACAAGTCTTCCATCGGGAATGAACGCACTCACGTGACACCCAAAACCCGATTTCATATGTATCAGAGCGACTCGCTTATGTTGTGATCGACCCGGACCTTGATTATGCTTGAGTGATGTCATGCGATCGTGTTGCCTATGAACTCAATCGAAATTCTCAGTTTTTGTTGTCAAGACACCGTCTTTACTTGTGTTTTATCTCCGAGTACAAATATTTCAGTCGCCTCTTTCAGTCAGGATATATTCAATTGCATAGTGTCGATGTATATGTGTATATATATATATATATATATATATATATATATATATATATATATATATATATATATATTAATTATAACAAAATACGTTGACTAGTAGAACCTTCAAGTCGTATTGTTCTAAAATCTTCCTTCTAATCCCAAAGAGAACTTGTTTAAAGCAACGTTTCGATATGGCTAGCACATCTTCATCAGGCTTAGCAGTTGATGCAATAAAACAAACAAAACTTACCACAGTACGCATGTCCGAGATAATATATACATATATAATATATATATATATATATATATATATATATATATATATATATATATATATATAAGGGCAAGATCAAGAAAGCACAAATTTGCAACAAGAAAGAACACTGTAGAACACTGTTTTGACGTAAAAGTATGAACTGATTATAAAGAGGTCTTTATTCTGCTTTTCTCAGTGACGAAAAGAGTAACGTAACATTACTTTACTTTAAACTCTACAACATTCTTTTACGAGAGTAGTATTCCACTGACAATTTTGAATTGTAATTTCTCTGTTTTTTTATTTATTTTTTATTTACACATTAAAAGCATTGTAGTGATGCAGATGTCATTTTGATTTGACAGGTTTTTTCCGTAGCATAGTTATTATTTTTACCGCGCATCATGTATTTCGTTTATGTCTGTGAAATCTTCAAGCTGAAGGTTACTTACTTGTCGAAGCTCATAACTTTTCATAATGAATGAATGATAATTGAGGAAAATATCTTCTTGTAAAAACTCAATCTCAGGAAGGTCATGTGCGAAATCAGGTAAACTCAAACTTATATCGTTTGCTGTTTTCTATGTTATTTACATGTACAAGGTACATTAAACCGTTGTGGAAGTTTCAACTCAATCATTTATTCAAGGTTTAGCGCTTCAAATAAAGACAAGCATGGCGCTATGCCGTGGTTAAAATCTGCCCAGACTTACTGTGGTTGTTGTTGTAAGTGATTTAGTTGGACGCATGTAGACCTGATTTGATCGAGCGATAATTATGGATAGGACACGTGGATTTTGAGGTCGAGACTGCGGAATACTGGGTCCGTGCCAAGCTGCAGTACAATGCCACGTTGTTTTTGGTATGATAGTATTTACTCGCTGTGAGAGGCGTCCTCTGACAAGGGCTGATTTCTACTCTAACTTGAGAAGGATTGGACCATGTCATCATCTTCAGGTGTGCCATCTTTAGTCAAAAATTATACAACATTTGCATCCTTGATCAATATCGGAAAGAAAGTTTGACCGGAAAGTGAAAAAAGTGATTCATTCTCCAAAAGGGGACTGTATACGTTTACTCAGAAAGCATGCAAAGTGGGTAACGCAAGCTAGCAAATTTTGCATGGTCACATTCCGACAAACCCTAATCTGATGCACCCCCTCCCCCACCAAAAAAGTCACCGTCATCCATGAGCGGGATATAGCAACCCCAGGGGGAACTTTGCTGGGTAGGAAAGTTGACGTTATATCTGAAGTCTAAATCCAACGATACAAAAGGTGTTTCTTACTTGAACTGTAAGCAAGCTTCTTCACAATCATGGCACTCAAGACCTAGACTTGCTCCAAGTCTGTGGGGATATAAATATCAAGTCAATAAATTGAAGGAATAAACTTCAGCAGAGTGTCAGTCTAGGTGGTTGGCTGGTGCTTAGATTGTGGGGTGAACGCCTTGCTCCACAGCTTGGCTGGACAGTAACTGCTCCGACGAGACAAGCCAAGCGGCTGGGGACAGTCTGCTCAAGATCTTGCCAGGTATTTTTACACCGTTCTTTGTGTATATATGCTTTTATTGTCCCCCTTTCACATTTTCTTGACTGCAGTGATGTAGAAATAAAGTCATTATATTGGTACAAAATAGCATCCGAACACTCCTTTAGGATACAGTCGTCGGAACTGCGCTCGAAGGTCGTGTGGGACCAATACGTCCAATGTAAACACTGTGTTCGAAAGTTGAAACATGCCTATCATAATCTACATCGTATACTTTAAATGGTGCAGCTATAATGATGAGTTGCATCAAGATATCATGCACGAAATACATTGTTTGTAAACAATAAACTCGTACATGCGCAGTTCCGACGACGGTTTCCCTATATTCTGAATGCATGCGCAAGTTTTACACATGTAAAAGTACCAAATATCCAATCTTCAATTATCATATCGGAATTAACTGTGTAAAATGGAAGTTAGTCGAAAACATTGTAAAGTGCTATTGATGGTCAACACGTGGCTGAAATACCGCTTATTGGTCGTGATATGTTATTACAGTAGGGAGACAAATGTTACTCGATCTCAAAATTTCCGGCAAAGCGATGCGCCAGTTGCGAACAAAATCATGCTTTATTTACACAATTTTGCCTTTTACAGCGAAAGGACAAATATTGTCGGCCAGCACACGAGTCCGTCATTCTATCTTTCATTGACCCTAAGGGTTATGCATCGGTTTGGTCAAGATGTCGTTTCCGTTTCCACATTTCAGCGTTGGTGATAAAGTGTGAAGTGAATCTCAATAACTGAAATGCACACATGTATGCACGAATACATACATATTCACACACATCCATCCCAGTCCATCCATCAGTCCATCCATCCATACATACACACACACACATATAGAGTTTCCTTCTATTCCTATTATATTTCGTTTTTTACGATAGGGTTCTCGATCCTGTGACCTGGAAACCAAGGTCAGTATACTCTCTGGTACCGAGAAGTACACGTGATTTTTCAATGGGTAAACCCAGATACTTTTGTTTGTTCATTTTAAGGGAGGGGTCGTCGGCACTGCGCTCGAAGGTCGTAAGGGACCAGTTCGACCAATGTAAACACTGTATCCAAGGTACTCTAGCGACTGATGAAAGTTAAAGCATGTTTGTCATACTGTAAACAGTAAATTTTAAGTGTTGCAGCTATGTTGACGCGATGCATATATTTCAGACAAGAAAGTCACAGGCCAAGTTCCGATGACTACCCCCTCCTATAAGCTGACCTTGGAGAAACATTTACTTTATTTTTCGGGATTTAGTTAATTAAACATGTTTGTATGTCCCACTCACAGGTGCCATCTCATTTACAGAACTGGGATTAGATTTGAATCGTCAGATTTCTTGCCTATTTTGAACAGACCATCTTTTTGCACTTTATAGATGACACACAAGTGTGTCAAATAGTTGGGGTACCTGTCGAAATGTTGCCCAGCCAATGTGATACATACAAAAAGTACCAGTATCTCATCATCGAAGCTACTCTTTGTTAAAAAACTCATCCGGAAATCTAACGATTTAAATCTATTAACATTCCAACATCGCAATCGCCTATGGTCGTCCTACCCGTCCTGTCCAACAGCCGGAATTCAAACCCGCCACCAACGACCGCAACAGATTTCCTGTAACTAATTCCACTCTTGACTGAACTTTGAACTACATGGAGCTTTCGTTTTGAAAACTCGCACAACATCGGAACCCCCTTTTTTCAGAACAGAATGGAACAGCTCTGTCTCAGAAATCCGAATTTCCGATGATTTATCGTAGGTGTTTATTATCAGTCACGAGGCGGCGCTTAGCAACAGACGAAGTTACTATCGTAAATTGAATAGTTAGTTGCAACCGCGATTTCGGAAGAGAACCAACTACATGATACCGTGGCAACACCATGACCACAGCAAGTTTGTGTCGAGTTGCAAGACTGATTTTTGTCAAAAAACGGCAAATTTTCAGCATAGCTGTTCCGCTATTGTTTCTGCCCTTGGTCTTCCGCTCAAAGGTAAGTCTTGGCTCGCCATCAAAAGTGATCGAATAACCACAAACACGCATTGCACTTAGAGGTGTTTATGATGAGTCCAGAATGAACTTTCACTCGACCTGCTGTTAGTGTGATGTGTTTCTGTTTCTGTTGCGATCAAAGAACAATTTCCGCATTTACTACTCGAAAGAAAATTATTAAGACTGATTGTTTCTCAGGCTACGATAAAAAGGCGTACTTCGGGGTGACACTGACCCGGTTCGAGCCTTGCTCTGTATGTAGTTGTGCAATTAGCACAACTGCAATAGCACTATGACTTTTTACTCTGCTGCGGTTGTAGTTGTAGTTCGGGTCGCGTATTTTTCGGAAGGAGATACGTTACTTAATAAGCGTTGGTCGATTGAAAGTCTGCAGTAATTGTAAACTTCGTTTGAGTCAGAGCGTATGCGGTGATATGATTCTCCGTTGGTCGGTAGTGGAGGTCATGCCCGGTCATACGTTCATACACTACCCTCTTACACTACATCGACGGGTGATTTGAAGGTTCTCTTTTTTACCTCCATGGTCTATGATAGCTACAGGAAATGCATTAGGATTGATGAACTATTCAGTCGCCATAACGCAGTAGCCCTATACTGGCTTAAATGAGTCAGGCACTGTGAAAGAGTCGAGAATTAATTGCCGGTTATCTTTCAATGTTGGCCCATTTTAAGTATAAGATTACTTCACTGGCCTATATATATTTCAGAGACTGAATATATAGAAGTACATTTCGAAATATACATAAACAACCCAACCGTTGTCCATGGGTACGGCACTCACGAGGAAATTGACCACGTGTGCGTGTCCCCACAATTATTAATCGCCGCGGTCGTAAAGTGATCAAAAAGGGGAAGTATTTTGCCAAGAGAACAGGTACTCGCGGCACAAACTAAAAATACTTCAACCACGTGAATATGAAAATGAAAATGAATATACCTTTATGGCCATGATGCTGATCTCTTAAAGCTTGAAAAGTGTAAGAACCTGATCAGTGTTTTCTCTTCATGTTCACTGAAGGGCAATTTCTTACCCATTCATCAAAATTACGGGGCAGATTTGATATTTTAGGGGGCAGAGACAACAGCAAATTCACAGGTCACTATACTATGCGCTTGGGTCACCGTCATATGGGCGTATTTGCTTTCTGTGTTTTGTGCGCGCAGTAACTTTTAAGGACGGGGACTATGTACGAAAATCGACGTCTGCGCAGTGTTGCGCAATATTTGTCGTAACAGAGTGAGCTAAATATCGCAAAAGGAGATTATTTGCGACATCTTAAATTTAGGCTGTGTCACGCATAAATGAAGGTAAACGTATCAACTTGATGATGGTTTGTTATGAATGATCAAATTAATTATGTGACGATAAAATATTGTAAATTTTCATGATATTGGCATCGATGTGATCGATTTAAGAATGTACCGTAAATGGACTGGACCCTGAGTATCATACCGCCATTAGCCGTCAAACTACGTCGCGCTATCAGTCACTGTGAAACTTTGTCGTTTGGTCGTGCCAGTCAGCTGAAAGTCACAGGTAGATTCACTGCCAAAGTAACACAAAACAGAGCCAGAAGAGTTTGTGAGGCCCTCAAGGATAAATGGCAATCCTCTAGTCATGAAAATTTAAAATCTGATACTCTTGTCGAGTCGACTGCGGCCACAACGGCTGACGACCATTGCTATGTTGGCCGTGTAACTCGGTTCCGGAACCCATATGAAGTAGTCCATATGTGAATATGATGAAGTCTACGATCCTTGGCGGCCAACAACCTACAGTGCCACGAGGAGAGATGGTAGGCGAATTGTTGATCTTGGTATCCTTGCAGATGGTTTATCTGGCTGCAAGCAATGCAGCATGCCGTTACAAATGACCGACACTATCGGCGAGACTCGGCATGGTCTGGGCATGAATGTAAAAACTGGGTAGCTGCTGCTTGTCAGGTGTTGCAACCCCATTTGTAATTTTGTCAACGTTATTCCCCTTGGCCTGAGACACGGACCAAATAAAACGATTTTGGATGTAAATACCAAACTTGCAATTGGTAAGTACGAATTTTTTACATTTTTTTTTGTTTCATGCACGCGCGCGAGTGCCAAGTCTCGCGTTTACCTCAAAGCAAACGGATGGCTTGATATAGTCAGTGCACAGAAACGCTAGTTTTCCATAAGCTGACAGTAACACTGGACTGGTCAAGTGTTATATTTATGCCAGAATTACAAACATTGTTTCAAACCAGCCCAGTGATCATGTGATGTGGATCGAGTTAGCATCAATCTACACATTGCTTATGGTCATGGCACATATTTATAGAATTTTTCAGGGACAATGAGACTACCGTTACTTCCTTTCATAGTGTCATCAATTTGGATCTGTCTAGGAAGCTATTTATGTGGTTCTTCTTATCACAAATATACCCTGAAGTGTTGGCTTTTGGAGTTGTATTCTCACACTTTCCCTGGACATGAAGTATAATTACTTCTATTCTGTGAGTTTATGGTAAATACAAGAAATTGTATCTTATCTTATGACCATAAATAATTTCAAACTGGAGTTGAGACAGCTCACTTCAGTTAACAATACAACAAAAATATTTCAAAAATTTATACTGATGTCATTGTAAACTTGTCATTGTTTTGCCATAGGTAAATGAACGGATTGTCATGTCTCCAGGGAAGTATTGTGTGTCACGTGCGTCCTAGTCTGGATAATCAAGAAAGAAAGAGACGGATGAAGAGCCAGACCCGGTGTGCCAAAAAACATTGTATCAAGCTGAAGGCAAACAAGTGTTTACAACAGAGTGTCCAAGAACTCCGTGAAGGTGACACATACACAACAGGAATTGACCTTGTTCAAAGTAATTACTTGTTTAATCTTGTTTATAACTGATTTGAATGAAAGTTTGGATTCAGATAGATGTAGATGAATGATTTTGGAATCAATGTTAAATGACTCTAATTGCTAATAGTTGAATGCTTGTATTGATATGGCTCCCTGCATATACTGACTTACCTTTCACTCACTGACATACATATGCATGAAGGTCTGTAGTAAGTTTGACATTTATTGATGTGGTAATATTGTAAATGAACACACAAAAACCTAATGCTTACATTATGACATGTACCAGTTCATCTGCAAGTGTGCACATAGTCATTGAGTGACCTGATGTACTCTATCATTTGCTGGATGGCAATTTTGTTATTTGCATAATTGTAGAACTAGTTACTCAGTTCATGTCTGCTTAAAGTTTGTGATTTGCCAAATACCTAAAACATTGAGCCATGGACCATAGGTTGTACTATTTTGTGAATATTCTGTTTCATTAGAAGTAAAAACTGAATCATTCATTCTCATACATTTTATCTGTATCTGCTTCTATTTTTTTATTCAGAAACCCAAGGTATACAGGAGATACCTTCCCTCTCTACAGAACCTGTTCCACAACCAATAGAATTGACTGATCAACCTGTAGTGTATTTTGACCTGGAGACTACTGGATTAGGTAGATGTTGTTATTATCAATGTGATAATACGTGTTGTTTAAACTAATCTGATATTGCAATCATTTCACTACTTCATCTTAATACCTAAGACTAAGAGGCTACAAAGGCTATTGAACTGTACACCACACAGATCAATCATTAAACTGAAGCAAATTTTTACTGGAAACAGAACAGTTCATCCATGATTCAAATTTCTGACAGCATTATTTTAATGTTCATGACTTGCTTATCAAAATCAGCAATGGTTTACAGACAATAGGCAGATGACATTATTTCCATACCAACAATAAGCCAATCAATGCCTCAAGTGTCAGTTTCAGTTTATTACTCATCTCCCAGGGCAAAGTCTGACTCAGCAAATGAAATTTTCATTGAAATTTACAGTAATCCAAAATAACATAAACAAATTATCTTGCCATTTGTCATGAGTTTTTTTTTTCTTTTTCAGCAAGAACATCACACATAACACAGCTTGCAGCTGTTGGACCAAAATGGTGTCTGAATGTGTATGTGATACCTAGGATTCCAATAGTGAACCAGCATCAAGAGTGACCGGTCTGGCAATGAAAATGGAATCCTAACACAGAATGGAACACCTGTCAGTGCAGTACCTGTAAAACAAGCATTGTTTGACATTGTGTGACTTTCTTGGACCAGAACCTTGTATTCTGGTTGGACATACCGGTAACATCAAGTCATTTGATTGTAGAGTTTTATATAATGCTGCTGTAGCAACAGATATGGTTGATCAATTGTCTTCACACATTGCTGGCTTTGTTGATTCGTATAAAGTCTTTAAGACCTCATATCCTGATTGTGAAAAGTTGTGAAAAGTAATCACAAGTTGAGCTTGTTCAAAATTTGTAGGAGAAAGTTACAGTGCACATGATGCTTTAGCAGATGTGAAAGCTTTAAAAAACTTATTGAAAAGGTACAGCCATCTTTTGATGAGTTTACATTTACATGGGAGTTTGTGAGGGAGTCTGTAGAGCAACAAGCCTAAACATGCACACCTTGCATACTCTTGTACTCAAAGGGTGTATAAGTTAATGTATGTGTAAGAAAATTGCAAGCAATGGCCTTGCTATGGGCCATTTAGAGCTTTCATTCCACAGGAAAGGTGAAGAAGGCATTGAATTGTTGTTGAAAGTGAAAAATCAAAATAGAAAAGAAAGGGTGACAAAATCCAAACAAGTTATCAATAATATTTGTAAATTTTTCTCTCACATAATCAATACTCTATGTCTAGCATCATAACTTTGAAATTTATGGAAAACTCCATGCTGACTTGTGTTAGATATTTGATAACTTTAACTGTTAAAGTTCTCCTGACATGACAACCCATCTCAATTGCATTAGCAAACTTAAGTATAAATAATAGGTGAAGTAAATTCATTACTGTTAAAACTGTATTGTTGACCCTAGAATAAACACTTTTTCACCCAATCACAGCGATTTGAAAGAACCCACCAAAAGACCTGAAGTACTCTTTGGGTGATCTTACAAATACGGAAGTGACGCAAATACAAACACAGTACCGCTGAGCCTAGCCAAGACTGTAGACGTCCCTAGAATTTGGAAGATTATCATGTACAAAAAGTTCTGACATGCCAAATTGCTGTATATGTATCGCAGTAGAGTGCTCAATGTTTCCAAGTGATTGTGTTTCATTACTTAAGTTTTCAAAGACCCAGGATTATTTGAAATCTGGCTTGCAAGTGCAGTGCCTGAAGCAGAACTGGACACCAATCCAGTACCCGCAACTTGTGTTGTGCATGCAGTGATCATGCATTTGAGGCTGCTGCTTCCAAATCTGCACCAGATCTGAAACAGTAAAGCTATAGTACTAGGATTCAAATACTTTCTGCCATTCTCATGGTTAGGAATTTGCCTTGCGAGGCAAAACACAAAACATGTTGAATGTTTTTGCAAAACTTCGCAAAATGAAAAACACTAAAGATCACCCATACACAAAAATGGCTGAGCAAGCAGCCTCAAGTATGAGCAATTAGTTTTGTATCCATGTCTATAGTAGCTTCAGGGACTTTGGCCCTATGTTTTCCTCAGCTGGTTTGGAAATGTCACTCATGTCAACACTCTGTTCACTGACGTAGTCATACCGGTATTCCAATTACAAATTTTTCTTATAACTTCAAATCATTTTACACATTGGAATATCTATTTGCAGATAAACCAGTTATTTTGAGGTCATTTTGCAGAGCTGTTGAGACAATACTGAAAGATTTTGTAGAATATTTATTGTACATACTACGCTTGGTATTATGGCATCTAACTATGCCTTACTAATCAATCTATTGTATCTTGAAATACTTTTAGTGTGTATGCACAGTTGGCTTGGTGATTCATTCTTCATCTTTTAATCACTCCAGAGCAAATAAGTAAATACAGCATAATATTTATAAAATATTGATATAAAATATTTATCATATAATATTGATTATATAAGAAGATATATTATGATGTAAGTATATATGAAGTAAGCAATAAAGCAACACTATCAATCAGTCAAACCCTGCTTATGCTCCTTTTTCTACACTTGTGTAAAGGACACCCTGTAACTCAAAAAATAACACTTGAAACTTCCTCAATATTTGTTGACATATAACCAATGCAACAACATAAGCAAAAATCAGAAAAATGGCAATATTCTTTGATAATTTTTGAGCATGTACTTTGCTAAACACTTTTTTCCCTCTTGTTTTTGTCAACATAATTGATCAAAGAAACAATATATTCAAAAATCAGAAAAATGACAATATTCCCTGATAGGTTTTGAGCATGATCCTTGCTGAAATTATCAAAATGGGAGAAAAAGGCCCCTTTGTAGTTGAAAAAGCATGGGTTAGGGGTAATATAGGACCCCCTAACTCAAAAAGTAGCACGGGGACCCCCCTTTTTCTGTTTATTTTTGTTGACATAATTGTTCAGAGCACAATATATTCAAAAATCAGAAAAATGACAATATTCCCTGACAGGTTTGGAGAATGATCCTTGCTGAAATTATCAAAATGGGAGAAAAAGGCCCCCTTTGTAGTTCAAATAGCATGGGTTAGGGGTAATATAGGACCCCCTAACTCAAAAAGTAGCACGGGGACCCCCCTTTTTCTGTTTATTTTTGTTGACATAATTGTTCAGAGCACAATATATTCAAAAATCAGAAAAATGACAATATTCCCTGACAGGTTTTGAGCATGATCCTTGCTGAAATTATCAAAATGGGAGAAAAAGGCCCCCTTTGTAGTTGAAAAAGCATGGGTTAGGGGTAATATAAGACCCCTAACTCAAAAAGTAGCACGGGGACCCCCCTTTTTCTGTTTGTTTTTGTTGACATAATTGTTCAGAGCACAATATATTCAAAAATCAGAAAAATGACAATATTCCCTGATAGGTTTTGAGCATGATCCTTGCTGAAACTATCAAAATGGGAGAAAAAGGCCCCCTTTGTAGTTGAAAAAGCATTGGGTTAGGGGTAATATAGGACCCCCTAACTCAAAAAGTAGCACGGGGACCCCCCTTTTTCTGTTTATTTTTGTTGACATAATTGTTCAGAGCATAATATATTCAAAAATCAGAAAAATGACAATATTCCCTGATAGGTTTTGAGCATGATCCTTGCTGAAATTATCAAAATGGGAGAAAAAGGCCCCTTTGTAGTTGAAAAAGCATGGGTTAGGGGTAAAATAGGACCCCCTAACTCAAAAAGTAGCACGGGGACCCCCCTTTTTCTGTTTATTTTTGTTGACATAATTGTTCAGAGCACAATATATTCAAAAATCAGAAAAATGACAATATTCCCTGATAGGTTTTGAGCATGATCCTTGCTGAAATTATCAAAATGGGAGAAAAAGGCCCCCTTTGTAGTTGAAAAAGCATGGGTTAGGGGTAATATAGGACCCCCTAACTCAAAAAGTAGCACGGGGACCCTCCTTTTTCTGTTTATTTTTGTTGACATAATTGTTCAGAGCACAATATATTCAAAAATCAGAAAAATGACAATATTCCCTGATAGGTTTTGAGCATGATCCTTGCTGAAATTATCAAAATGGGAGAAAAAGGCCCCCTTTGTAGTTGAAAAAGCATGGGTTAGGGGTAATATAGGACCCCCTAACTCAAAAAGTAGCACGGGGACCCCCCTTTTTCTGTTTATTTTTGTTGACATAATTGTTCAGAGCACAATATATTCAAAAATCAGAAAAATGACAATATTCCCTGACAGGTTTTGAGCATGATCCTTGCTGAAATTATCAAAATGGGAGAAAAAGGCCCCTTTGTAGTTGAAAAAGCATGGGTTAGGGGTAATATAGGACCCCCTAACTCAAAAAGTAGCACGGGGACCCCCTTTTTCTGTTTATTTTTGTTGACATAATTGTTCAGAGCACAATATATTCAAAAATCAGAAAAATGACAATATTCCCTGATAGGTTTTGAGCATGATCCTTGCTGAAATTATCAAAATGGGAGAAAAGGCCCCTTTGTAGTTGAAATAGCATGGGTTAGGGGTAATATAGGACCCCCTAACTCAAAAAGTAGCACGGGGACCCCCTTTTTCTGTTTATTTTTGTTGACATAATTGTTCAGAGCACAATATATTCAAAAATCAGAAAAATGACAATATTCCCTGATAGGTTTTGAGCATGATCCTTGCTGAAATTATCAAAATGGGAGAAAAAGGCCCCTTTGTAGTTGAAAAAGCATGGGTAAGGGGTAATATAGGACCCCCTAACTCAAAAAGTAGCACGGGGACCCCCCTTTTCTGTTTATTTTTGTGACATAATTGTTCAGAGCACAATATATTCAAAAATCAGAAAAATGACAATATTCCCTGATAGGCTTTTGAGCCAGATCTTTACTGAAACCATAAAAACATACGAACAAAAGGCCTCTCAGTAGTTGAAAGCATGGGGTTAGGGTGCTTTAGGAACCCTTAACACTAAAGTAGCACGGGAACTCCCCTTTTTCTGTTGATATTTGTTTATATAACTGATCAGAGCACAATATATGAAAAAATCAGAAAAATGACAATATCCCCTGACAAGATTTGCGCATGTTCTTCGCTGAAAGTATCAAAATGTGAGAAAAGGTCCCTTAACACTTGAAATAGCATGGGTTAGGGGTACTTTAGGACCCCCTAACTCAAAAAGTAGCACGGGAACCCCCCTTTTCTGTTTATTTTTGTTAATATAATTGATCAGGCCACAACATATGCAAAAAATCAGGAAATTGACAATACTTTTAATTTTGAGTAGACCACCACCTTAAAGGGCAGAAAATGGCTCGAAATGCGCATTTGCGCAAGTGCGCGGTCGAGAGAAAACCCTGCCCTGATTTCTCTCAAATTTGTCGAAAGAGTCAGAAATGAAGTTACATCGTTACGTCGAACCAGGATCGTACGACTTCCCATGACTGTCTGCGACACTTTTAAGTCGCCGAGGCGCACGGATGATTTATGATTGACAAACAAGTGTAAAAACCCTATTTACTGTATCTTGTTGCATTTTTTACTTACCAGAAATATCATCCAATCTTCGGAGATATGTTTCGGATTCCCGTTATCAAAATCTTCAAAAATGTCGCTGTTTCAATGGTTCCTTGTTGGTGGACTTGGTAGATTAAATTCAGCGCTTACGTGTCTATTTACCGCGGCCATGTTTGTACGGCAATTTGAAAATTATTCGGTCGTTCAAATCTTATTTGTGCGTCCATTGACAATGTTATGAAATGCTATAGAAAAATGTTAGGTAATTACACGTCGGGCTATTTTTACATAAGTTGCATTTTTATTTCAAATTATCTTATCGAAAAAGTGCAAAAGGAATACAGCCAATGGAACTGTAAAAACATTAAAACCAAGGATATGACAGCGTTCATTTTACAGGTCAAAAAGAGATTTGTATCATGCTAAGGTTATCCAAGTTCAATGCTGTGAGTCTCAATATGCTTTTTGCAGTTGAACAAGAAACTGTAGATGATATCAAAACAACAAAATCATGAAAAAAAATCATCGAAAGTAACAGCAACTGGCTCTTTAAATGGAAGCATACAATCATATATCGAATGCGTTTCCTTATTACATCCATCCAAACCTGTGATAAACCTTAGTTGGATGGTGACTGTTCATATCTTTGTAAGTTTTCCGTGCGCGAAATGTTTTTCCACAGTATGAGAATAAACGTTAAATCGTACGATAGTTGCTGACATGTGAGAAATACTATGGTTCTTATCACTAATAAAGGTGTACGACTAGCCATCAATTTGTATGACAGTGCGTTTGATTGACTTTTCGATTGAAACCGAAAGACTGGACCAACGTGTAGTACTGCTTACTATCATAGCATTTATGGCGTTCACATCTACATACAGTTAATACGATTATGGGAAACAAACCTTGTTTAAGGTATATCGCGCCTCGGGGACAGATATTCGGACTCTCAAACTTTTACAATTATTTTCTGATATACCTCTTGTGGGAGTTCATTTTGAAGCTTATGGTATAAGAAAACTTTTTACGGGCTTAGTTTTACGAAATTCGAAAATTTTATTGTTCTCCATAGAATTAACACAGGGATGGCGGCCATTTTGAATTTCAAATATCAAAAATCGTCAGGTTATTTGTTCTGCTAGGTCCACAATTTGCACGGTTACCCCTGATTTTTATTCTTGATTTTGTAAGAGAATGGTTGAAAGTTTCACTTACTAAAGTTTGAGCAAAAGTTTAAGTCTTTCACTTTCGAGGCGCATACTACCTTAATTTATGGCATTTACTCAATACTTTGCATTAGTGATGTTCTTTTCGTACCGTAAGATCTCAATAAGTAAAACTCCCCCTCACCCCCCACCATTAGATCGACGTACAGATTGCAAAAAAGTTGACTTTTTTAAAAACTTGTTCTTTCCAAATTATAGATAGTCGATCAATTCTAATTTCTATGACAGGACGGGTTGCGTGTTAATCGATGTGCTGACACGACGTTGTTGTTTTCACGTTTGAATAAAATTTTCTACTCAGGCCAAAAAAAAAAAATGTGCTGTTCCGATTACCCGACCTACCCCAATTTTAACCCCCCGACCCTAGACTTTTTAGAGCCTCGTAACCCGGAGTAAAAATAACGATATGAAAAAACGTGAACGCATGAAATCACGCGAGAACTATGACAATCGCGCGAATCACGCGAGAACTAATACGTCATTCTTATAGAAGTGATGCCAGACGCTCATGAAAACTTGCGACATGACATGACACTGACAGTTGTTGCAACTGAACGGTTTCCGGTTTTCAAACTGCTGTATCTCAAAAAGTATTAGGTCTAATTCAATAAAATTTTCGATAAAAAAATTCCAATTCAACTGCTCGTTCTACCATGGGATTTGTTTTGAAAATAAAGAAAAAATATCGTGTCATTTTAGCGCTCAAAATCAGCATTATTTTTCGCCATACAGCGTGCCGTACTGCGGCATGCACGCACATTTCTCAGGCCACTACTTCCTACTGTATGTGAGAATGGAATGGCTCGTTACAGTATGTTGTTCAGTGCCTAAACGGCGTTTTGTAGGTAGGTTTTCGCTAAAATGCAGGGACAATTTTCAGTGATCGGAGTTAGTATACCAAACAGCAACTGTTATATTAAATTTGTGGAAAGTTTGAAGCATTTTCATGGCCGTTTTTTGATGTAATCTTTCATTTACATTCTTGTTGTCATTTCCGAACAGCGCCATGCACAGCGCGGCAGCATATTATGCAGGCCAAGTGAAAACCCGGAAGTGTTTTGTGATAGTGAATCGAGCAAAATTTTGGTCAATTTACTTTTTATAGTCATTCTATCATTAAATATAAACCCGTACACCAAAAACTGTGTGTTAAGGTCAGTTCTGAGTAGTTTCAAAATCTGTGCGTTCGGAATTTACCGTGAATTTTGCCGTACGTACGTACTTCGTTGAACAGCCCCTACTGCCAACGCTACAATCAGCTGTTTTCAAACGTTAACCCTGGTAGTTTTGCGAACATTAAATGTGTTATTTTTCATCTGTTGTGTTACACAAATTTAAAAATGATATTTGACAACACAAATGAATACTCTTTCAATGATGTATAGGAATAAAGTCAGCATGCCATGGTTATTATTATAATAAATGTATGTAACAACCTTTATTTTAAACAGCATTAACGTAAACTGGGAAAATGACAGACAGGGTAGTGCAGGAATCGGGAATTGATAAACAAGACAAGTGAAAGACGGGCAAATGAAGAGAGAATGAAAAATCTAAGGAAGGAAAGGAAAAAAATCATAACCTGACTCTAGATTTCAATGCTAAAGGAAAATTGAGTACAACAAGATGACAGCTTTTTAGGGGGGGGGGTAATATTCTTGTGTAAAAAGGAACAGCTCCAGGGGGATTATTCTGTACTGTGAGTTGATCAGTTGAACAATGACTTATTTATTCATATTCCTATGATTTTTGGTTTTTTCAATATCAGAATTTCTCAAATGTAACATTTAAGAAATTTTACAGATCTAAGATATATTCATTCTTTTTGTTATTACTCAAGTTTAATTGTCAAAAATTTGACAGAGCTAACTTAAAAACTCTGAAAGTTACAGAAGTTTGAAAATGGCGAAAAAATAGCTTTTTGACTGGTAGTATACACGGTGCCGTCCATTTTCACTCTCACAAATTTTTGGCATTTTCAAGTCTCTGTGTAAAGACAAACAAAAGCTCCTTATACCGTACTCTTACAATATATTGCACAAAAAGTATTTTAAAGCAGATTAGTTTGAGAATTAATGTTATTATACAACTATATTTTTCATGGATACCCACAAAATGACTCGTACCCATATGTTGAAATTTTTTGACCATTTGTCAAAAAAATCAAGCATATTTTAATTCTAAAAAAATCATAACCCTGGAAGTAGACAAGATAGAACCATCATTCAAACAGTTTTTTGAATCCTGAGACAAGATCTTCAAGAAAACATACAATTCAAGTAAGTTTAACTAAGAAAAAAAAGGGCCTGGTATCCCTACTTATAGCAGGCCTCGTCTCAAACAAAATGGTGACTCGCGATGGACATAACGTGTACTCAATTTTGTTTCGCAAATGCGATCATGGCGAAGAAAGGTCGATTTTGTCTTCTGTTAAACAGAACCGAACATTCGAAGAAATTTTGGAGGAACACCATCCAGGTTTTTCTGAATGTAAAATGTACTCTATTCGAGTTGAATGTGCCGATGATGCTGCTGGGCCGTGGTTGGAAGTACAGCAGACAAATATACAGGTTGGCGAGGCTACAAACAACTTCAACGTAAAGTATGTGCGTTTTTCTTGCGAGTGACTGCAAAAAGCTGAGGATTTACCTTGGATAAACAGTTCACTTTCTCTGTCAAAGAATTGTTATTCAGCCATATCAATTTCCGTGGCAGTCTAATAAACCACACACTTCAATTCTACTGATGAATATTTTATTTTAATATATTGGTATTCAATTTGAGTGCGTTTCATGAGGAAATTGTTCACTGGTAGTTTGTTTGAACGCGTACAAAATGCACATTGAGAAATAAAAAAAAAATGAAAAAAAAAAATTTCCCTACCTACCTACCCTATTTTTGAAAACCATGTAATCGGAACAGCACATATTTTTTTTTTGGCCTCATCTTCATGCGAGCGTATCTATGGATAGTGTTCTCCCAAAGCGAATGGTACAGAGTACGCCTAGCCTTTCACCCTATTGCCCATTTCTCAATTAGCATGTCAGTAAATAGCCATCATAAACAAGTTCTCCTTGTCTGAGCACAGACCTACTCTCCCTGTGGCGCCCAGTGAACAGATTGGTCTGTTGGTGAGCTTCTTTTATCCTTACGTGATGATATATTTCGACCTTTAGTTTACAACGCTGTCTGGTTTATAGCCTGGATATTTGGTAAATGTTTTTGGTCCATGTTGTTACGATGAAGACAACCGCATAAGATGATAAAATGCCGCTTTGTTCAGCCTCTTTCAACAGTAGCAGACTTAAGTATTGTTTTGTTACTCCGGCAACATCCCCTTCCCTGTAGCTACACTTTCATAATCTGGTATCATTGTTATAATGAATCCCGACAAATGAAATTCACGGAACGATTCCGGAACAGACAGCAAAAATTTATGCAGTAACTTAAAATATATAAAAATGTTATAATTTAAATATATTAAGATATTTTGATATTTTGGCAAATGTCAGGACGTCAAATTTATATTTCCGTAAAACAGAGACACAGACAGACACACACACACACAATGTTGTTTTCAAAATAAGGCACACGAGTTATGAACGTTTTGATGGTTGACCCGACTTCTAGAAATGGGACATTTTCATCTCTGACATAGAATTTCAACTGTATCGTAAGAACTACAAAAACACTCTAAATTTTCATCTTATTTTAAATTGGCGCATAAGTTGTCAGTGAACGATAAGAAGCTGCTTCGTCTGACGGGACTCACAGCACGTGATGTGATGTTGGCTGTAAGGGAAACACGGTATGTCCTCAGATGTAATTACAGTACCGTTCATTCCCGAAGTGTTTTACATCTCTTCATTGTCGGTTTTATATAGTAGTTTTAAGAACTTGTGAGGACAAATATACATTGTTTGCAAACATAAAAGAATCTTATGAGAGGAACACGGAGTCATCATGTTTTACTGTTTATGATTTTTTTTAGTCGATAATTTGTTTTAATCGGGTTTCAGACGGTAAATCCTGTGTCAGAAACTTGAAAATACGGAAATACTTACAAATGTAACGTCTGTCATAAGTTTGACGAACGATGCGAAGTAGTCGGCATGTTACTGTCAGATACAGTGAAAAGGTCAGGCTGAGGCAAATGCTCACTTCGGCACAAAATACAGGCATTCTTTAAACGATGTTTTGACGGATTGTTTACTGTTTGCAAACGCATGATCATGAACGGCCAGGGTCTTACGCCTCATAATACAAAATGTCAGACGGGTTGGCGTCTGTGGTGACAATTACATCTTCTGTTAGCTGTCATGTGCATAGAATTGAACATAGCGCATTCAAATTTCAAAGTCATACGAACGAATCATCTCGAAAATTCTGACATGGAGAAAAATTAAGACGGTGCAGCGGTCCCCGGGGCCAAAACCTAGAAAGAAGGCGGCGAAAAGTTGAGTTTATATAAAACAGTAAGGTTTCTTGCAACTTGATGGATTTGCGATTCAGTCTAAAAATAATTCGATCGATGACATCCTTCACGCTAACCAGAGATTCTTGTAATGAAAGACAATCTCCTCACTTCGGTGCGGAAAGGCATCTATTATTTTATTGCACGGCGATTCTGTTACGGTGTCTTTTAATAGGGTCGTAGCTGCATGTGACACAAGGTGTACATTTCAAATGATCAGCATCGCAACGAGCATTACCAGGCCTGGTGCATTGACCTTTCTAATGAGTCTCTTTCCGAATACTTCACTCTGCTTCAGGTGTGTAACTTTCTTATGTGGTACACCTGTTGTTCCTGTTGCGTGCTTTCCGATCTAATTCGTATCTTTTTTCCAAGGGTGTGTTGCTAAGTTCAAAACCAGATAGTCGAATTTCAAGAGTTCGCGACTGAATCGTCGAGAGAGAGAGTCACGCGCGGGGGTGGAAGCGGAGATGTTTCCGGCCCATGGAGAAAAGTTGCAAGTACAGAAAGGCTAAGTAACCTACTGTTTTGCTCGGACATCAGTTCTCATCTATACCCCTGTGTTTTCAGCATTGGATTCAATTCATTGTAACAATTCATCCTGTTTAGTCTCATTAGGCATATGGATAATGTGCAAATTTTCTTTAAGATTTGGCGATAAATCACTTTGACAGATTGTGTACTGACGTTTATCTGGCATTTATGAAAATTTCGGGGTGCTTGGGTCACTTTCCGTTTGCGATGGTGTATCATGACATTCGAGGGACTATAACTTACGTGATTTCTGTGTCAGACCTTCTCACGCCCGTCCACAAAACTTAACTAAAGAAAATCGCTCAAATTGATTTGAACCCAGTCAAGTGTCAGCGCAAACCGCCATGCTCACTGGCTGTGGATATATAAAACCTGCACATGGCAACTGGAACTTATTGCTGTTGACCTCAAAAATTCCCTCCAGTCCTAACAACGGAAAAGTAGAATTGTAGAATTTTAGTAGAAATCCTACGATGAAATTTTGATTTCAAGTTCCAAAACATGACCACGAATTACTGAAATGGGTTGTCGGAAGTTCAAAATGCTGAAAGGGGTTTTCTGAACAACTGTTTAACTTATTCCGAACGGTGATAGAATATCCTGCATACTGTACGTATTTTTTGTGTAACCGTGGCGTACTACTATGATTGACGAAAATATGTTCGAGATACGAGAAAAAAAGAACTAAAACTCCTGTATGCCGGGGCGTTAGTTCAGTTTGACATGCACGTGGTTGAAATATACCGGCAAAAAACATACAGCAACCAGACGTGTGTAGGCGACGCGACGTCATTTAAACCTGTAGGGATCCAGTGCCCAGTTTGGACATCTAGCCATTGTGCAAGAAATTTAGAGACTATCTTTTTTCGTTTAGAAGGGAAGTGAAATATTCAGTGCGATCAGAAAGTTGCCCAAGGTACTTTGACGCAGAAGTGGTGACTCCGTTGTCTTGGAAACTGACTGGACTGGACGTGACTGGACGGTCGTTCGTCACATGATAGTCATTTGACTCAGACAATATTAAATAATCAACTTGAGCGAAATGGTCGATATATATGTACGATTAGGGGACAAGGACAATGAAAATCGTGTCACATGCAGCTACCAAGTCGTTCTGATCTTCGATCCCAGCACCAGAAGCGTCCCCGAAAACCATTATTCTAAATTGTCACAGTAGTTCATAGGCGCGAAATATCCGGGCAGAAAAAAAAAGCCCGTGAGCGTTGCTTCCTTGCAGAAAGTTCGTGTCACAATGGATGTCATTGTTGCTTTGGCAATTCGACCATCCTCATGCTTATGTGGTTGAATTGAAAGGAATAATGCCTGATTTGTTATCGCTAGAACAATAAAACGTACTTTAATTTTGCGATGAATTGAAAGTACTTTCATTCATTTTGCTTTTAGATATTTTCCTACAGATAGTCCGCTTTTTCAATCAAACCACCGTCAGCTGTTTTCTGCAGCATAGGATCTGTCACCTTAAATGATCTTCTTGCAAGCCCGTGACATTACTTGACAGGTGTCTCGTGACGCCTCGTAATCTTCAGAAATAGCGAAAAGATGACTCGCATATACCACCCCCACCCGTACCCCCACCGGTACCCCCACCCCTCGCGCGAAAAAAAACCCAAACGTTTTGTCAAGAGCAGTGTGAAAGGTTCTTATGAAAATTCATCGTGATTCAGTGATTGGGTTCTTTGAACACTATTACAGTTTACTGACACAGCGGCCGTTGGAATACTCATCTCGAGCAGGATGGCGGGTGAACTACTGTGTGTTTCATCGTAGTCCCTATACAAAGGGTTTTTATGTGGGATAACAGTATATCAAACGCTTTTTGTTTTTCGTATATAATCTCCAAAGGCTCTTTGCAACTAATTAGTGATAATCTTGTCAATATGATACGTCACTGGTCGCATTGGAGAGCTTGCTCGTTAGCAATGCGTAGAATGCGCCTCGGGGACAGATATTTGGACTTTAAAACTTTTACAATTCTTTTCTGATCTACCTCTCGTGGGGGCTCATTTTGAAGCTCTTGGGATAAGAAACATTTCTACCGTATTAGTTTTTCGAAAATAATATTTCCCTATAGAGTTAAGCCAGGGATGGCGGCCATTTTGAATTTCCAATATCGGTAAATGTTAGGTTGTTTTGTCTCTCTAGTTCCAAATTTTGCCGTTGGCCCCTGATTTTTGTGGTTGAAGAATTCGCTGAGCAAAGGTTGTGCAAAAGTTTAAGTCTTTTTACTTTCGAGTAAAACGGGAAGACCATGCCACCTTTAAAGTTCCTATTTATTTGACAACATCCGTGACACTGCGTGACACACAAATGAATTTGCGATAGTCGCCACAATGTGTCGTTCAGTCAGTCACTATATCAAGGTTGTAATACCACAATGTTGTGTTGTATCGTACATCGTATTGCAGAAGTGCGTGTCCAATCAATAAAGGTGGTATGGTCTTCCCGTTTTAGTGTAGTAGGCTCTTCAGTGGGTGAAGACTACATTTTCACATCACGCGGTGGAGATTGTGATGAAAAATACCGTTAAAAAGTCTCGCCAAGAACCTCGCCATCATTCGTGTGGTTCCTGTCTGTCGTATTTCGTGTGTCACGCAAATGTTAGCTGTCATTGAAGAGCTAATTTCTAAACGCCTGTCAAGCTGTCAAATGCTTTCTGTCGATTTTGTTTATCTCCCACTTGAAACGCCTAGTTATTGAAGAGTAAGACCGATACTCAACCGCAACAGCGTAGTCAGTCCGCTTACAAACCGATAAGATACATTTTGGGTACTTGTCATTTTCGTTGATATGGCCACGCAATGTCACGCTACTATGAAAATCAGTATTTCACAGCGCAAGACTCTGCGTATCGTGAATCCTATGCAAGAAAAGCGCAACTGCAATCATTCGTGTCCAGAGTGACTGTTAGGTATTTTTAGCGGCGTGAAAGTTGTGTGAAAGGTTTCATGTTGGTTGCATCTTAATGACTTCAGTGACTTTGTATGAACTTTATACACTAGTTCGTATTGACAGGTTCCGGTAACGGTTGTACGGAGTGTTAAAGGTTGTAAGGACAATAGGCTACGCGCTTCATAAATACCTTTGTTATACCAGAAAAAAAACGCTTACAGCTGAAATCGCAACACCAATCAGTTTAGGAAAATAAAGTAACTATGTAACAAATGAGATTGATGAGGTCAAATTAAATGATATGCTAATTGTCTGGAAATTCGGGCACCATAAAATGAATCAGAGCGTATGTGTTGGTGGCCGAATTAAATAGAATTGAAAATGACGTGGGTCAGTACGGTAAAGGAAGCATGAAAGATTGATTGTAGCCAGACAACCCTGACACTTCCCTTCTGCATACTCAAACAGTTGCTTTTTTGTTCGACACTTAACTCGCTCGTTGTTCGACTTTGAAGTAATTGCGGCTACTTATAATTTATATTTGGGACGACTTCTCTATCGGACACTAGGAAGTAGTAGTTAGTATTCCAGACCTTAATTCACGAACTATTTTGAGCCAACCAGAGCATGAATTGCTCAAGGAAATATGAACTCATTCTAGTCAAACAGTGGGCGAACTTAGGCAAAAGTCACGATAGTGGAATTGACTAGGCCTTGTAATGCTGACAAAATTATGAATGATTAACTCCGACCGTTCTTAATCTCCAATAGAGACCCGGAACTAAAGCTGACCGATCGCCGTCCGATATTTCCAAAATTTCTATCTAATAACTTTGGATCGACTGTCATCAGAACATTTGACAAAATGTAGTTATGCTGCAGACAATGATGAAATTGACTTTAAAAAGATCAACGCTAGATTACATATTTGAATGGAAATGTCTGCTGTCAAAATCACCCCATGGCAGATACTGATCGGAGAGGGCGCACATTACTGAAATTTGACGTTGGGCAGCCACACGGATATCAAATAGAAATCTTATGCAAAGAGATAAAAAGCGTAACCGTCTTTCTATCTTTCTTTAAGTGTATTATACAGAAGCAACGGTAAGTAAATTTACAGAGATACAGCCAAATCTTTCCAGTATCCAATCCTTCGTCAAACCCTTCGTTTTCTCATCGTCGTCACGGTCATTTCATGTCCTCTTTCCTCGTGTTGCTCAGTACACACAGTAAAGTGTTTCCTGTGTATTTCTGTGTGCATTTCCAGGCTGCCAGATGTGGTTACGTCGCCATCAACATGATAATATTTTTAATCACTGAAACACTGCCAATGCCGATCGCAAGTTTCTTGCCGGCGATATTCTTTCCAATACTAGGTAAGTGACATTTTTGGTGTTGCATTCTGTGTAACAAGAGTGAACAATTTTTTTCTATTCTATTTTACAGTGCCCGTTGAAAATCCAGCGATTTTATTGCAATGCTTTTAACTTTTTATCTTATCAGTACTCTTCACATTATACAAATTCCGCTTCCTCAGAAGCCAATTATTGAACAAAAGTGATTTTCACATGTTTCAGTCACCATATTTTACTTGACGCGTCTTAAAATTGCTTTCAACCAATACTAATGGCACTTAATAAAACAAAAACGATACATGAACATGTTTAATGAATATAATAATTAAAGCTGCAAGCAGCGTTTGCGGGGCCGGAGTTCAAGTTCTTGCACTGGTGATATTAGGTGCAAAATTTGAGCTTGGAAAAGTCTTTTAATTATTGTAAAGAAGGATTTTGAACATCATTAGGTTTCACTGGTAATCGTATGTTTTGCGCAAATTCCAATATTGAAGCCAAACTACTTTACTGATCCAATTGCCTTTGAGAAACTTTAAAGTGCTCACACTTAGGAAGATATGAGTAAACTTCAAGTTCAATCGGTGTGTTGGTTGTGGAGAGGAAGATTTTTAATGATTAAATTGGGATTTTTGCAGAATCCAATATGGCGGCAAAACCACGCGACCAATCCAAATGCCTTTTGCAAACTTCAAAGGGATCATACTTAAGATGATACGTGTACAATTTCAATTTCAATGATTGTGTTGGTTCTGGAGAAGAAGATTTCTAAAGATTAAAATGGTATTTTCGAAAATCCAATATGGCGGCCTAAGTCACGTGACCGCATATGATTTTGCTTGCAAATTCTGAAGTCCTTAGCTCATGCTTGCTATACACAAAATTTCAAATTCAGTAGTCTTCAGGCGAAACAATTTTCAGGTTTTTGGAAAATTCCATATGGCCGCCAGGTCACGTGACCAATTATTAAGGATAATATGAACACGTACTCATTAATACCTATTAGCTCTGCAAGTTTGAGAGGTTTACCTTTAGCGGTTTCTGAGATCAAGAGTAACAAAAAAGTTACGGAAGAAGAAGAAGAGGAGGAAGAATATTGAACTCCAGTAAAACCAATAGGGGCCTAGGCTACAAGGCCTGGGCCCCCAATAAAACGAGGAATCTACAACAAGCGTTACAAAGTATGTGGTCGAAAAATGGAGGTACTACCTCCATGGGTCGAGCAATTCCTCACCGCCGAGTGTCTTTACCACATCGTTACATCTATTCAGGTAAATGAGGTGGACCGCGGTGAAGCGCTAGAGGGCGCGCCTACGTTTACAAGTCAAATGTGAAGAGATAGAAAGACAACAGTTGAGACATTGAGGTGAATAAGGAACGATAATTATACATTTGCCCACGGATTGTGTGTAGTGTTCAGCAACTGGAAGTTTACCCACTTCATCAGTGCTTTAGAAAGTGTGTATGTGTGAATATATATATACATACAAATATATATATATATATATATATATATATATATATATATATATATATATATATATTCATATATATATATTATATTCACACATACGTACACATACATACATACATACACAAAAATAATATAAGGTTATTCCCAAAATACCGGGATTTATGTCCGAGTACATCGTGCAGCGGAGGTATTGTCCGAGACGCGTAGCGTCGAGGACAATACCGTAGCGTACGATGTACGAGGACATAAATCCCGGTATTTTGTGAATAACCTTATTATTATACACCTTTTCAGTCCAACTTTACTTGAAAAAAAGTCGAAATTTAGGCGTTTTTGGATGCTTCTGCACTGAGCGAAACGCGTTCAGCGCGTCCGCTAAGCGCACAGAATGAAATTTCAACCCGCGCTGCGCAGTGCGCGTGGTAGAAATTTTACGTCAGCAGCATAATTTCACTCAAATTCACCGGTTTTGGACTGACCATGATTTGCTTTGTGAAGAACTGAATGTTAAGAAGTATTAATTGTTGTAAAAATGTAAAATATTCTCTTCTTTTTCCTCGCCTTGACGTAAAGGTGTTTTGAGGTCAAAGGTCAAATAGCGTCCAATAACACCTTTGAGTTATTGTACTCCGCGTCAAAGTTAAGCTTATTGGACTCCGCGTCCTCTGATACCGAAACTTACTGTACGACGAAAAATCCATAGGTTACAGACGTAGGTGCTATAATAATATAATAATCATATATATATATATATATATATAGATATATATATATATATATATATATATATAATATATAATTATATATTATATATCTTTTTTTATTTAGACTTTATTTAATCTCGATAAAATGTTGAGCCAATGGCTCTTCTCACACAGTGTCGAGAAAACATTAAAATATACAATATATACATTGAATATTGCACACATCCATGAAGACATGAAAGGCAAAAAATACAACAGGTACAAAAATCAAATGGACAAATGGACAATAAACAACATTACACTACTGAACATCTGTGTCACATGAAAAATGAAATTTACATTTGCCTTTAAAAGCCTGCAATGAGGAACATGACAACCGGTAAACTGTTCCATATTTTTACACCACTGTATGTAAAACTTGTCTTAAAAAACTGTGTTCTATGTTTTGGAATGTATAAATCTTCCCTGGCAGCAGATCTAGTATTCCGACTGTGAACATTGTGTATCCTTTTAAAAACATTCAAATAATCTGGAGCTAAATTGTTTTGTACTTTATACATTAAAATTGATTCATGATATAAAATCCGTTTTCTGAATGGCATCCAATGCAATGTACGGAATAAAACATCACTAGAAGTATTAAAATTACAATCTAAACGAACTCTCGCAACACCTTTCAAGAGTCGCTCAATGCGCCCTAAAAGTTTAATAGAACAGTGACCCCATATGTTGGAAGAGTAATCAAAATGGGGTAAAATAAAACAATTATAGAAACTCATCACGGCCCTATTAGTTAGAAAGGGGCGAATGCGCTTGAGTTGAAGAAACTAAAATGCGATACTTTTACAAACAGAGTTAACCTGTTTTTCCCAGCTTAAGGTATCATCAACGATTATACCCAATAATTTATCATGTGTAACACACTCCAGTTGATCTCCATTACATAACACATGAATTGATTCATCTATTCTAGCTTTTCTTTGAGAAGTTCCAAGGACCATTACTTTTGTTTTCTGTGAGTTAGTGCACATGTTATTAATACAATTGTTATATATATATGTATATATGTATATATATATATATATATATATATATATATATATATATATATATATATATATATATATATATATATATATATATATATATATATATATATATATATATATATATATATATATATAATTGTAACCAAAAAAGGAACTTTTGACAACGCGCGCATCTTTTTCTGGGCAAACTCTCTATGTTGACTAAAAGCGTTCTTGTTATCGTTTGAAACATAGCTAAGGTCGACGCTGGAGTAACAGAACGTTTCACGGCATGAACGTTTGCCGAAAAGTTTAAACACAGACCAAGAGTAAGGAATCGTATAGAAAATCCGTATTCATACAGCGAAGGATACATAGGCGTTCAAAGACTCACTTAAACAAAGAATTATCTAAAATAGGCGCGCCTTCGCTCTAGTCGGCTGAAAATATGGTTTGACCCTAAAAAAATTGCTACAAAAGGTTTTTCAACGGTTTCCTATAGAGTCAAATGTGCTTAGTAACATACTAAAGTGTACCAAAATCTGACCACCGGAAACGCGTCATTTTCAAGATGGCGTCCAAGATGGCCGCCATATACTTAAAATGGCCATAACTACTTAAATATTAAACCTAGACTAGTGATGTCTGTGTCTACCACCATGTTTTAGTGGTTTAGGAATCCAACTACCATATCTAGATTATAGACAAGTGGTCATAAGTCCCATAATTTGCATATTTGTACATGTATTAAAAATATCACTGTCACATTCTTCGTCCGGAACATGTTGCTCATGTGGATTTTCACAATTTCCGAGGTTACGTAGTAAAGGGAAATCAACTCCACACATCGTTCATATTTGGATTGTTTGCATTTTGTGTATGAAATTGTGTATAATATAAGTGTATGCCATGCTTGGCTGTTTTAAGTAAAGTGTTGCTTAGCCATGGCGAGACGTACCCGTAATCTACGTGTCTTGATGTTACTCCACACTGGAGCGGAGAGACTAGTGTGACACTGCGATCCTTTGGCGCTGTGTTTCGAAAACCGAGTTTTCTTAATCAGTCGCTTAAAATTCATTCTTGATTGGTGAGACGTGTTGAATGGTTGATTGTCTTTATTTGGTAATATGTTGTTCCACTTACGTTTGTTGTTCAAGTAGGGAAGCTAGAATGTCTACTGGTTGGTCTTGATGTGTTTGTGTAGGTTTGTGTGAACCTGAGTTCGAGCTGTTGTCGCTTTTTGCAGTCTGGCACTTATCAGTGTATTGCCTATCTTTCTGTTCCTTCTATATGCGATTATTGGTTGATTTTGGAACCGCTTTTTAGACTAAGTGTTTCATCTTTTACAAGTTTACTCCAGTTTTCTGTCAGGGATTGCTTGATTTTTGTCATTTCTATGTACGGGTTATGTTGTTATGAAGACTACTGTATTGTTGGTGGCGTTCTTTCTTTCTTCTTTATTGTTCAAGCTGTCTTTTTCTGCTTTTATGATCTGTTTCGATGAAAATGCGTTCTATTTCATTTTTTTATATTGTCGGTCTTGTAATTTTTCACCAAATTGTGTGACTTTCTCTGTAAAATCGGTTTCGTTGTTGCATGTTCTGATGTATCGTAATGTTTCACCTTTGATCAGACCTTTGAATGTTGCTGCCGGATGGCATGAGTTTCTTTGTAAGAACTGGAATGTATCTGTTGCTTTTTATTTGTGGTCTTGGTGTCGAGAATGTTCTTTTTGTTGTATCGACGATCTTTGTAGATAGTCAGG
Source organism: Ptychodera flava (assembly GCF_041260155.1). Classification (NCBI taxonomy): domain Eukaryota; kingdom Metazoa; phylum Hemichordata; class Enteropneusta; family Ptychoderidae; genus Ptychodera; species Ptychodera flava. The sequence continues at coordinate 38,704,666 of NC_091931.1, read as the reverse complement.
TCTTAATATGTGATTTCTCGATAGGAGCTTTCAAACGAAAATTTGAAAGTAGGATGCATTTTGTTGTTGTTTGATATGAATTCATTGAGTTCGTGTTGTGTTCCGATGGAAATCAGAAAATCATCATCCCTGAACCTCAGCCAGGTCGGCATTTGTTGTTTGTGTTTCTGTATTATTCTCATTTCTGTCTCGTGAAATGTAATATCTGCTATTTTCGGAGACGAGAGAGACCCCATAGAGCACCCCCATATTTGCCAGTAGAATTCATCGTTGAATTAAAATGTGTTGTTTTTTAAGATTTTTTTTAAAGCAGAGCTATCATGTATTTCGTTGGTGGCTGCTTGATTATGTAATTGTTTGATGATCTTTCGTGATTTCATGCTCTGCCGACTGATTCAACTGCCTCATTATGTGGTGTATTTGTGTAAATTTAAATTACATCTAGTGTTACTAGTGTTGCATAGGCCGGAACTTTGATTGTCTAAATTTTCCGTATAAAGTCTGTTGTATCTTTGATGTATGTTGGTTGTTTCTTTGAGGATTTGTTTGAGAAAGTGGTCAATGAATTCTGATATGTGAAATGTTGGACTGGAGCATCCACTTATAATCGGCTGTCCTGCGAGCTTAGTTCCTGGTGGCGGCATTTTATGTATTTTCGGTAGAAGGTACCAAAGTGGTGTTCTTATTTCTCTATTGACTGATTCAAATATTCAAATATGGGATAGACAATCGAAGTTCCGGCCAATGCAACACTAGTAACACTAGATGTAATTAAAATTTACACAAATACACCACATAATGAGGCAGTTGAATCAGTCGGCAGAGCATGAAATCACGAAAGATCATCAAATAATTACATAATCAAGCAGCCACCAACGAAATACATGATAGCTCTGCTTAAAATAATCTTAAAAAACAACATATTTGAATTCAATGATGAATTCTACTGGCAAAAAATGGGGGTGCTCTATGGGGTCTCCCTCGTCGCTGAAAAAAGCAGATATTACATTTCACGAGATAGAAATGAGAATAATACAGAAACACAAACAACAAATACCGACCTGGCTGAGGTTCAGGGACGATGTTTTCCTGATTTTCATCGGAACACAACTCAAAGAATTCATATCAAACATCAACAAAATGCATCCTACTTTCAAATTTTCGTTTGAAAGCTCCTCTCAAGAAATCACATATTTAGACCTGACTATCTACAAAGATCGTCGATACAACAAAAAGAACATTCTCGACACCAAGACACACATAAAAGCAACAGATACATTCCAGTTCTTACAAAGAAACTCATGCCATCCGGCAGCAACATTCAAAGGTCTGATCAAAGGTGAAACATTACGATACATCAGAACATGCAACAACGAAACCGATTTTACAGAGAAAGTCACACAATTTAGTGAAAAACTACAAGACCGACAAATATAAAATACCGCAATTATACGGTGTCCGTCATATTTGATCAGAATTGGTATATACCAGTATGGGTACCAAAGATCAACAATAAATGTTGTTTCTATCTGACTGTTCAGTGCAGGAAAATTCTACGTTGATGTTATGACAATGATTTCTGCACAGTACAACCAGAAAAACAACAAGAAATATATAAACCAGAAAAAGAAGAATGACAAAAGTAAATATCGTCTGAAACTTTAGGTACTGGAGGTCAACTTTAGCAACATGCTTAGCAAAAACAGCTAGTCCCTCTAGTTTGAGCAGGTCTGTTAATATGTAACAGTTCAAAAACAATGACAGGAAATGATTCAAGGTCAGTGGAGTAGCCTGTTTCAGTCACTGGCATACCACCACTCCTACACATTTGCAGGATTTCCCTTTTTCCTACCTCATTTGCACATTTTGACGTCCATTTGAACAACGTCACATCTCAGCCCCTGCATCTACCTGTACACCAAATACTGAGATGATAGCTTTGGCGGTAAGGGAGCTTTTGCATGTGACGGACATGCATCCGCACTAACATACCCACATACATACATAGAGACACACAGACGCCACCGACTCACCATATTAGATGTTTTTTGTTATTTATGCACATACCAAATATGAGTTAAAATGAAATAGAACGCATTATCAGAGAAACAGATCATAAAAGCAGAAAAAAGACAGCTTGAACAACAAAAAGAAAGAAAGAACGCCACCAACAATGCAGTACTGTAGTCTTCATAACAACATATAGCCCGTACATCGAAATGACAAAAATCAAGCAAGCTCTGAGAGAAAACTGAAGTGAACTTGAAAAAGACGAAACACTAAAAAAAACTGTTCCAAAATCAACCAATAATCGCATATACCGGTAGAAGGAACAGAAATATAGGCGATAGACTTATAAGCGCCAGATTTCACAAAAGCGACGACAGCTCGAACTCAGGTTCACACGAATCTACACAAACACAACAAGACCAACCAGTAGACATTCTAGCTTCCCTACTTGAACAACAAACGTAAGTGGAACAACATACTACCAAATAAAGACAATCAACCATTCAACACGTCTCATCAATCAAGAATGAATTTTAAGCGACTGATGAAGAAAACTCTGTTTTCGAAACGCAGCGCCAAAGGATCGCAGTGTCACACTTGTCTCTCCCTTCAGTGTGGAGTAACATCAAGACTCGTAGATTACGGGTACGTCTCGCCATGGCTAAGCAACACTTTACTTAAAACAGCCAAACATGACATACACTTATATTATACATACTTTCATACACAAAACGCAAACAACCCAAATATGAACGATGTGTGGAGTTGATTTCCCTTTACTACCTAACCTTGGAAATTGTGAAAATCCACATGAGCAACATGTTCCGGACGAAGAATGTGACAGTGATATTTTTAATACATGTACAAATATGCAAATTAGGGGACTTATGACCACTTGTCTATAATCTAGATATGATAGTTGGATTCCTAAACCACTAAAACATGGTGGTAGACACAGACATCACAAGTCTAGGTTTAATATTTAAGTAGTTATGGCCAATTCAAGTATATGGCGGCCATCTTGGACGCCATCTTGAAAATGACGCGTTTCCGGTGGTCAGATTTTGATAGACTTTTAGTATGTTATTAGCACATTTGACTCTATCAAAAATCATTGAAAAACCTTTTGTAGCAATTTTTTGGGGTGGTAAGGTCTTTTTTTTTCATAAATGCAGCCTACTACTCCAGGTTTGGAAAAATCTATGACCAGGAACAATCAATTTTGATTTTACTATAACATAAGGTTGCAACATGACCCATGATTAAGAGAAAACAAACAAACTGGCAAAGAGACAACAATCAAACCAATAAATAGTATGGCAACTTGTATCCCTTTATATGCCGTCGTCTACCAAATGACAGTGGATGTTTTTTTTCACGTTTTGCGATTTTCAGGCATACAAGATGCAAAGACGGTGGCCAGGAGTTACATGGCAGATGCAATCTTGTTTCTGATAGGGATTTTAATCATTGCTTCTTCCGTGGAACGTACTAATCTCCACAAGAGAATCGCATTGAGTGGGCTCAGACGGGTGGGACACAACCCTTACAGGTACGGCCATACTTTTACTAACAATTATCGACCAACAATGGTGCATCGGTGCCATGGTTTGTTCATTTAGCGATGTTGTCGCGGAATCTCCACGTTATTACTTGTGTGGACATTTCCAGTGTAGATAGTATTGTGAAAACTCATTAAGTTGGCTCTGAGTAGCTAAACTTGTATATATTCATGAACTCAGTGTAACTTCTATGTGCCTGATTTTTGACTCTTTTCTGATGGCATGCACAAAATTTGCATGCTCATCTAAATCATTTTCATCAGTCCAAATCTTTTCTAAGTTCTTAGCTAGTTTTTCTTTATTTGGATTGTAAATACGGTAAAGATGATTTTGTCACAATGCAAGAAAACAAACTATACAACTGGATATGAAATTGGAACTCCTGGAAGTCGAAATATTTGACTCTGCCAATTCTCAAAGATGTCAACTACACTTAGATTTTGGTCTGTGCAGACAAGGCAGTTTACTACCTATTATGTGTAGGAGTTCTTCGAGAGTAAATTTAAGTTGTTGCTGCATTATCAACGTATGTCACGTGATTAACTACGCTGCCCTCAACTGCTTACCTGTGATGCTGCCGAAATTTAGCTGACCTCTCAACAATAGTCTCGAGTTGATATTCGTATCGGTAACTCGTTGTATTCATGCTTTCATATAACCGCGATGGAATGTCTTGGTGTTGCTTTGACCTATATATTCGTAATGACTGCTTCCAGATTGATGTTGTGCCTCATGAGCCTGAGTGCATTTCTTTCGATGTGGTTTTCAAACACCGCCGTTGCATCAATGATGGTGTCCATCGGGAAAGCAATAGCCGACCAGACGACGTCTCGTCCGGGAATAGACTCCAGGGTGAGTACTAGTGGTTCTTGGACAAACAAATCAACGGGACATATACCAAAACACCACCCCAAATCCTAACGCTGACTTCTGGATGGGAAATTCCCCGGGGCACAGATGACCAGAGGGGGGGGATAGATGGAGTGTACTCGTCATGACAGTGTGGCTATACCGCAAAGCCCAGGCACAGACTATCATTGTCAACTCAATATATGATTTGGAGACGCAGGAGTCTAATGGCCAGTCATCCGTTGCATATTGTCACATGGCTCACCTCAATAAACTTGAATTTGCAGCTCGTCGGTGAATGAGTCCACAGTAAAACAAAGTGTTTTGCAGCAGCCAACGAAATTGACAGGTGTCGTTAAAGATGGCGTTACACATAACTATAGCGTATTTTCCTCGAAATCACTTTTTTGCAAAGATCCATTCAATTGTTGTTAATTTGTTAAGCAAAGCTTAAAATATTGGTTTGATTCACCTTTTTACATTTTTGCAAATTATGCAAATAACCCGATTTCCTGGCTTCTTTTTCCCTCCCGTTTTCAAGATTTAAAAAATTTAAACTGAACTTCACTCCGTCCTGGTCAAATTTTGTAGAATGTTCATATTATGTTCTTTAAATACTAAGCTTATATAACAAAACCACAATTTTGTTCTGAATTATAGTCATTTCAATTTTGTTTATTATTATTTTCTTCAGATGTTTTAGAATGTCAGTCTTTCAACCCCTGCCATTTAAGAATGAGAATAGACAATGAAAAACAAAATTGTCATATTTTTCCTGCATATACTCTAGTTTCAAATGAGGTATTAAATTTCATTAAGTAGTATCAAGTATTTTAATTGATATCTATCATTAACACACAAATGAGGTTTTGCCACCCCAAATATGTAATCCCCTCATCCTTCGAGTAAATTGTTGCTACCATACTAAACATTTAGATTCTCTGCTTTTTGAAAATATATAGTATGAGGCGGTTGGGTTTTATGTCATCTCTTATTATAAGAAACATTGCTTTGAAAAATGTACAAGGTTAAGTGCTAAATCATCTTAAATAACGTGAGCCAATTGCAAAGTGCCTGTTGATTTATTGGCAGGGCAAATTTTGACTTGCAAGATGACCAAGAGCCTGAAGTTCTGTGAATATTCTTATCTGGATCAGAAAACTTTTTATGGGTCATATTATTTTCACCTGGAGAGATAGATTCTAGGGATAGCCGAAAGGGAATGATCAATCTCTTCAAAGAGATACATTCGTGGGGGAGACATGAAAGTCGGACCGGGAGATAGTAAACATAATGTCCTATCCACCAAGAAAAAGAGATATTCATTGCTCTTTGAAACGATAAGATAAACGTTGAAGAGTTCGACTCAAGCGATAAGTACGCTCGATAGAATGCATGCATCAATAATTCAAATGTTACACAATTTCTGCATTAACCAACCATTGAACACGGGATATGATTGCAATTGTTATTCTGAACGTAAAGAACAACGTATTCCGATGAACGGTAAGAACACAATGCATCAAAGTAACGGAATACCGAAAGACAATCTCTCTCTCTCTCTCTCTCTCTCTCTCTCTCTCTCTCTCTCTCTCTCTCTCTCTCTCTCTCCCTCCCTCCCTCCCTCCCTCCCTCCCCCCAGGACGAAGACAACGAAGACCCACTATGTGATTTAGTTTCAGCGGTCGATGATAAAGACAGAATGGAAATGGAGGATATTGTGTAAGTGTAGAGTGTGTCGAAACAAAAAGGAAGAGGCTAGTGTCGCATGTTTCCACCGTTTAAGGTCGAATAAAAAATATATGTGATCCGTTAACCCGACCTACCATAGAAAAACCCGCTGACCCAAGATATTTTTTTCGCACTTTCAAATTTCCTCCGACCTACCTATCGTAATTTTAGGACACACGTTACCGGAAACACAATTCCTCTATTTATTTGGCGTTAATGTGGACGGTGGATTTTGGATTTCTCAGGATCATCTGAGCAGAAAGTTGCACACTCTGTGGGCAGAAAATCTTAATTGAAGATTTCCCGGATGAACAAAACACTGTTGCTGCTATAACAATAAACACTGCATTTTGCGCGATTTTTGTAACTACCAGAGATAAGTAAACCGCCTGTTGACTCAGTTTCTCTACTGAGAGGCAAGAGTCAATTCACAGAAATCCATTCTCGTCCAGCATCATTCACCTCGAGCTGTCCCTATTTGTACTCCCTAGGAACCACAAGAAAGCCGTTGACGACGACGGGACCAATGATGAGCCATTGCCCAGGGTTGTTATAGGCAAGAAAAGTTCAGTGGTTGGCAGCTGTCTGATTCTGAGTATTGCCTACGGCACAAGCATTGGTGGTTCGGCTACTCTGACAGGAACAGTGATGCCAATAATATTGAACGCTATGTTAACTGAGTAAGAATAATAAGTAAAATAACTGACGCGGCGAATTTCATACATGAGGTATATCTATCATCACAGAAAATTGCTTTGCTTCTCTTCGAGTATGCCCAATGTGAAGTTCACTTATTGCACATATGCTCGTCACACTGAGTGTGACCTCTGAAATGTAACATAATTTCACGTGCTCTTAACATCTGTCGGGGCATAGCCAACCACAAACTTTAAACTGTAAATTTGTTATTTAACATCTCTTGAACAAATCTACGTGCAAGAAGTAACAGAACTACTTTGTACTTAGAGGAAGAAATCATACGTTTATCAGGAAATGTCGTAAAGAAAGCATAATTTTAGTGGCTGAATAATTACTGGGGATACTCATGAAAAGCGCCCCCATAGCTGCATACAATTCATCGATAAATGTGCGACATTGGGAAGGCGTAAGTTTGCGCAGAGATCAACATTATGGAGCATACGAATCAGATACTTCTTGCGCTAAATAAAAAGGTTATGAAAGACAAATTAATCATTTCTCTTTCATTTGTCTCGTTCCTACAGTGAGTATGGAACGTCCAGTTCAGTAGGCTTCGACACATGGATATCGTTTGCATTTCCACTGCAGTTGGTGTGTTTGGTTTTCTGTTATCTCTGGATGTGTCTACTGCTATGGTGGTTACAGAAACGAGAGAGGTAGACGCATTTTTAGTATTCCGCTTTTTATTTCAGAACATCCATCTTTGGCAGCCTGAAGGGCATTCTATTGACATTCCAATTGACGGCTTGAGTAATTTGACTTAGAGGGTACTGCAATGCATCTTTGATAGCGTAAGGGGCATTCTTATTGACATTCTAATTGAAGGCTTTAGTAACTTGAACTTTTTAAACTTTGATCAAGTCTGTTCAGATATATGTCATCGGGAAAGTTCATTTAATATGCAAATTAGTAACCAGCAGATCTTAATGGCAAACAACTTTCAAGAAGGTTTATCATAATATCTTCAATGTACATAGCAAGTTTTGTCCACTTTGATCAAGTCTATCGGGATATATATATATATATATATATATATATATATATAATATATATATATATATCGCTTATTAGGAAGATTCATTAAATATTCAAATCAGTAATTGGTTGTTGATGTAAAAATACTAGATGGCTTTCAATGTTTTAGTATCTCCAATGTACATGGCAAGTTTCGTCAACTTTGATCAAGTCAATCCAATTACACATCTCTAATTATGAAACTTTATCAAGTATGCAAAGAAGCAGTTAAACTTTATGTCACCTCTTAATACCTTTCATTACTGATATATCCGAGTGTGATTAAGATTTTAGTAAATCTCATCAAATTTTGTTCAGTCGTTCTCAAATTTGTATCCAAAAACTCATCATTTCTTCCTATTTCCAAACAAAATCTATTTCATTCAAATCCTATCAGCCGTTCTTGAGATATCGCGCCAACAGAAAAACAGACAGATAGACGCACAGACAGACAGCTAGACATACAGACACACAGACAGACATCGGTGTAAGTTTAGCCCACGTGTGTGAACACATGAGTTAACCAAGATATGAACTGAATATGCTCACGTGTTTTACAACAGGTTCATAAATAGTAGTACCCTTCACAGAACAATAAGATATATGTTATCACTATATGTAGCAGGTTTTTTCAACTTCGCATAGTACTCTCAGAGTTTAATCACTAATTACAAAACTTTATTTAATATGCAATTGAGCTGTTAATTAACTTGACACTGCTCAATGCTTTATGGGACAATTAGATATCCATCAGATCAACATTTGTAGCACGTTTTATTTAATTTAATGCTGTAATTTTAGAGTAATGTCACTAATTACAAAGTTCATTAAATATGCAAATAAACCCTAAATTAACTTGACACTGTTCAATGATTCATAGCACAATTAAATATTTATCAAATCAATATCTGTAGTACATTTCACAAAATTTTGGTGCCGAAATTTCAGCGTTATATATCTAATTACAAAGTTTATTGAATATGCAAATGAACCCTTAATTAACTTTACACTACTAAATGCTTTACAACACAGTTAGATATCTGTCGTATCAGTATGTGCAGCAGTTTTCATCACATTTGATGCAGTTATTTCGGAGTTATATGACTAATTATAAGACTTCATGAAATATGCAAATGAGCTAATTATTAACTTGACACTGCTCAATGCTTCTCAGTACAATTGGATATTTATCAGATCAACATCTGTAGCAAGTTTCATGAAATTTAACTCTGTAAATTTGGAGTAATATCACTAATTACAAAGTTCATTAAATATGCAAATGAACCCTTAATTAACTTCACACAACTAAATGCTCTACACCACAATTAGATATCTGTCGGATCAGTATCTGCAGCAGATTTCATCACATTTGGTGCAGTTATTTTGGAGTTATATCACTAATTACAAAACTTCATTAAATATGCAAATTACTGATTTGTTAACTTGACACTGCCAAATGCTTCTCAGTACAATTAGATATTTATCAAATCAATATATGTTCCTAATTTCACTGACTTGGGTGCCGTAATTTCAAAGTTATATACATAATTACAAAGTTCATGAAATATGCAAATGAACCCTTAATTAATTTCACACTACTAAATGCTTTACACTACAGTTAGACATCAGTCGGATCAGTATCTGCAGCAGATTTCATCACATTTGGTGAAGTTATAACGGAGTTATATGACTAATTACAGACCTTCATAAAATATGCAAATGAGCTTTTTATCAACTTGACACTTCCTAATGCTTCTAAGTATAATTAGATATATATCAGATCAATATTTGTTGCAAGTATCATCAAGTTTAATGCAGGAAATTCAGAGTTATCTCACTAATAACAAAAGTTCATAAATATGCAAATGAGAAGATAATTGACATGACACTCACAGTATCATCATAATGCTCTTAGATTGTCATCTGTTAAAAGTTTCATGAAATTTTGTGCAGTATTTCTTGATATATGTCTACACTGTCATTACCGTCTCCATAGGGAAACCATTGTACGGAAAAAAACGATATTGCATAACTTCATTAATATGCAAGCCACACTAACCAAAATCTAATCAGTTCTTGCAAGTAGCATATGGTAACTGTGTACCAAATCTGACTTGAATCCGTTCAGGCGTTTTTGAGTTATCGTGTAAACAGACAGACAGACACACACACACACACACACACACACTAACACACACACACACGGACAGACAGACAGACATCGCTATGACAATAGCCCACGTGTTTACACACGTGAGCTAAAACGGGGTTCAATGAAACGTCCACTGTGTCTAATGCAACGATAAATGGCAACACCCTCGAAGAGGTAAAATGTCAGGAACAAGTGAACATGTAGCGCCAGGACGGTCCAAATCTTGTCTTCTTTCTCTACGACACCCAAAGGAAATTCCCTGTCCGATGGCTATCTGAAACGTTTATCTTGTGTTAGAGACCAATTCTATGCAACTATGGGTATCTGCATCGACCAATATAGGCAGAAAATAGGACTTTTCGGTGGCGGGAGGCACAGCGGCACACAAGGAAAGGGCGCCAAAATATATGCAAACGAAGGTACAAAGGTATGTGACAGCTTCAAGCTGAGCCTTGCCATATGCATATGTACATTCACACTGCTTGCTATCGGCAACATCGAAACCAATCCAGGTCCCAGAGCTGCTCGTGCAAAATCTCCAGCCGCGGACGCTGCGATTACAAGAGAAGATGTCGATAACATTTTAGACAAACTGGACAAAATATCAAATGACTCTAAAGAAATCAAGGCAAAGTTTTCGCTACTGGAAACGCGAATGAACAACATATAGAAGATGTGTTGCAGAGCTTGGAAGAGAAAGGTAATGAAAATTCTAGCAGAATCAACAAACTTGAACGCTCGATAGAGAACATTGAACTACAAAACGTAAGAGAAGAGTTACAAAGTACACGAAGGGAGCTACAGCAACAGCGTAAAGAAAATGACGACCTGAGTAACAGAACACGACGCTGCAATCTAGTCTTTCATGGTGTAGAACAAGAACAACAAAATGAAGACTGGGAGACTTCCGAATCCAAATCAAAGACATTGTCAAAAATCAACTGAATATCAAAGATAACATTAGTGTTGAACGAGTGCATCGCATCAGCAATGGGCCATTAGTGCGTGGTTTCCGACCCATCATCGCAATGTTTAGTTTCTTTAAAGACAAACAACTAGTTCTCGGCAAAGCAGCAAAATTGAAAGGGACAAATGTGTCCATTGATGAAGACTTCGCACCGCGTACACGAGCTGTCCGGAGAAAGTTGTTTGCGTTTAGACGGGAAATACTGGAGGAAGACAAAACGGCATCAGCAAGAGTTAATTACGACAAACTGATCGTGACATCTCCAGCTAAAGGTCGCCAAGTCTACGTCTACGATGAAGCGGCTGCAAAAATCACCGAACTAAAGCAGAGAAATTATCAACCGCCACAAGCCCACCAGTCGCGTCCATAGGAAACCGGCCGAGGCCCTTCACCGACAGCTTCAGAATTCGTCAACTCTTCACCAATTTTCAAAGATTGCAGTCACGGCAAGTCAATTTTTCACCTCATTTGGAATGTGAGAGGACTTAAATATAAATGGCGAGACGATAACTTTATTTCGTATATTAAGATGTATGACATTATTAGTCTAACTGAAACATGGGCTACAGAAATTGGTTTATTCTCATTACATGGGTATAATTGCTATGAATCAATTCGTCAACCTTCGAAACGTAGAGGAAGACCGAGTGTGGTGTAATTTGTTTTGTGAGACAAAATTATCTAAAAGTTCAACAGCTCAAGAGTGTCTCAGATTTAAATGATGTTGTATGGTTAAAAATTGATCAGGGTCACAATGCTATCATATTTGGCACAATTTATGTTACACCACAGGGTTCTTCACATTACGCTAATGATGATATTTTTATACACATTGAAAACGATATGGTGTTTTTCAGAAATCAGTTTAAAAATTGTCAATTTCTTTTAGCTGGTGATTTCAACGCCAGAACAGGTGGTCTTGATGATCGAATTATTTTTGATACAATCGATCACTTACCTATTGAAGCGCATACGTATGCAAATGAAGGTGTGACAACAAATAGAAACAGTTGTGATAAAGAATGTAATGCTTATGGCAAGCATTTGATTGACTTATGTAAATCCGCTTCATTATGCATAGTAAATGGCAGAACTGAAGGTGATAAAACAGGTGAATACACATATATGTCAGAGAATGGTCAAAGTATTGTGGACTATGCTGTAACATCCACGTCACTGCTTCCAAGTATTTCAAAGTTTACAGTTGGCAACAGAGTGGATTCTGACCATTTTCCTTTATGCGTTACATTTACTTCGAATTTTATAGCCAAGGTTGATAATTATACTGTTCCAGAAAATTCCATATCTGGAACTAAGTTTACAAAATATAGTTTTGATGCCAAAAAGTTTGCAGAAGCATTTCCTACGACGGAAATGCAGTCCATTGTGACAGCATTGCTAGAAAATGTCGACCAGGAGGACTCAGCTGACAATGCCATTGATAAATTTAACCAGCTGTTTCATAAAGTCTCAAGACCAATTTGTAACAGTAACAAGATATCTCATAACTTTACAGGCTGGTTTGATAAAGAGTGTTATACAGGGAGAAGTAAGGTATATGCACAGTTGAATTTGTACAGAAGAACGCATAGCAACGAAGATCTTTTGACTTATAAGCAAGTAAGACGGGAGTATAAAAAGCTGTTGAATCAGAAAAGAGAATTGTATAACTCCAAGAAAATTACTAACTTACAGCTTCTCTTACAGTCAAACGACCCTTCAAAATTTTGGTCCTTTTTTAAGAATTATTGCACAGCTCCTCCTACATCAATATCAAACTATGATTGGTTTGAATATTTCAAGTCGCTTTTCAATCCAGATGATGATGCTGAGGTTGGTGAATTTAGTGAGCTATGGGCTGAAATGGAAAGCTTTGTACATGATATTAGTGATGAGATAAATACTGAAGCATACAATTCGCAGGGTACAATTGATGATGTACTCGAGCAGCCAATAAGTGAAGAAGAAATAAGACAAAGCATAAGTCACTTGCAAAATAATAAATCACCTGGCATAGACGGAATTCCTGCAGAATGTTTTAAACAGTGCATTAATGAAGTTACACCCCTCTTATGTAAACTTTTCAACAAGATTTTCACAAGTGGTACATTTCCAGAGTCATGGTGTACAGGCATTATTTATCCGATTTTCAAAAAAGGTGACAAATCAAATGCTAGTAATTATAGGGGTATTACATTATTACCTATAATAAGTAAAATTTATACACGTGTACTTTATAATAGACTTCAATTTTGGGAAGATAATGTCAATATACTTAGAGAAGAACAAGCTGGCTTTAGAAAGGGATATAGCACAATTACAACATTTTCATTTTGCACACACCTCATTCAAAAATACATTGGCGTTCGAGAGGGTAGGTTTTATTGTGCATTTATAGATTTTGAGAAGGTTTTCGACCGTGTCAATAGGACGATTCTATTTTATAAATTGGGTAAAGCAGGACTGTGTGGAAGAATGTTTAACTCACTCATGGCAATTTACAATCAAGTTAAAGCATGTGTTCTTGGTAATGAGGGTTTAACAGAAGTTTTTGATTGCCCATATGGCGTTCGACAAGGATGTATTCTGTCACCATTCTTGTTTTCTTTCTTTATTAATGATATTTATGATGAGTTTAAAAACGACCCATGGGTAGGTGGTTGCTCACTTGGTATGGTCGAACTTTTCTATATTTTATTTGCTGATGATTTAGTACTGTTGGCAGAGAGTGCAATTAAATTGCAAAGACTTCTCAACCAAATGGAAGTTTACTGTAGAAAATACAAACTTACTGTTAATCTTAGTAAAACCAATATCATTGTATTCAGAAATGGTGGCCCCCTAAGAAACTATGAGCGTTGGTTTTACCAGGGAAAACGTGTACGAGTCGTTTCATATTTTAAATATTTGGGTGTAGTATTTTCTTGTAGTGGTTTGTGGTGTAAAGCCCAGGAAGTTTTAGCATCCCAAGCATCAAAAGCACTTTTCTCATTGAATTCAAAATTGTACTTTATCAGTAATGAAGCTATTCATATTTGCCTGAAAATATTTGACACAAAAATACTGCCCATCTTGAATTATGGGTGTGAAGTGTGGGGCTATGTAGAAGGTTACGACATTGAAAAGGTTCATAATAAATTCTGTAAACAAATATTAAAACAAAAGAAACATGTTTCAAATGCAGCAGCAAGAGCAGAACTTGGAAGGTTTACTTTACGAGCAATGAGACTTTATAGAATTGTTAAGTATTGGCTGAAACTTTTAAGACTTGGGCATGAGCGGTACATTTATCATGCTTATCAAATACAACATGGTATGGCAGAAAGTGGTAAAAATTGCTGGGCACTAAAATTAAAAAACATTCTGTTCTCATACGGTTTTGCTGAAAGCTGGTATAATCAAGGTGTTGTAAATGAAAGAATGTTTTTATCACTGTTCAGACAACGCTGTATTGACATTGACCTACAACACTGGCATGAACAAGTCCACAACTATAATAGATTAGCCACGTATGTTCTTTTCAAAAGTTCACCTTCATTTGAAAACTATTTGAATGTCAAGATGAAACCCATTTTTAAAGTCACATTCACCTCTTTTCGTATCTCCTCACATCCATTAAATATTGAACATGGCAGACACGTAAAAATACCAAGAGATCAACGTGTTTGTAACTGTGATAATTTTTCTGTAGAAGATGAATTTCACTTTTTGCTGCTTTGCCCGATTTACTCTGATCTGAGAAATGTATACTTACCTTTCTATTATTACAATTTTCCTAGTTTTGATAAATTTATTCAATTAATGCAGATTGATGACCATTCCATCATTCGAAATCTTTGTAAATTTGTATTTCATGCATTTAAAAGAAGAAACGACCGTTTAATGCAGTTGTAATATTTTTTTTATCTGTAACTCCTGTACATTTGATCTAAATGTATATGCTTGTTACCATTATGACACAAAGGGCCGGTGGCCTAAGGTGTGAATAAAGATAATTATTATTATAAATCGCAACACCCTCGAAATGAAATATACATTGACGATATTATCATAAAAAACAATCAAAGTCGTTCAGCATTATAAGAGTGGAAGGATGTGAACACAGTTGACATTTTTTATATTCATTTCAGCTAATTGATAATTTACATTTTTAATGAACATTCCAAATTAATTCAAACTAAACTTGGAGGATTGGATAAAGCAGATGAAAGTTTTGGAATTAATCTATGGTGAACACATTGTTCGTGATGTTGATCATAACAATTTCAATGAAGTTGCGAACTTGTGGCAATAGCGTCATAGAAAAGTTTCGATTGACAGACAACTGCAATATACTGAAACGCGGGAGCATTTTCTAATCAAATCTGATTATAAACGAATGGAAAATAATTCAACAGTCCAACACACCGTGATGCCAAGAGAATAAAATGATGCCGACATTTTGTTTTAAAACACACAGGATAACTGTGCAACGAGAAGAATCATTTCGTGTTAATACAAGACATACAAGCGACTCTTTGTCAAATGGTTATTTACAGACATACATCAAGAATGAATACGCAAAGCTTGGTCGCACAAAGTAAGTAAAAGGCTGTACATATGCACCTGATAAAAACATGTAAACCCTCCACATAGTTCACCCTGGAAACTTTTAACTATTGTATTCTTTTTCATAATGGAGAATAAAAGTAAATGTTTACCGTGCTAATTCTATTAGAGAAACAAAATCATCTCAAATTCAGTGGTATTTGAAATGAAATTCAAAGTGTTAACTTAACCGGGGAGGATAGAACACTGTCAAAGACTTTCAGCCACATTTCTGTGTTCTGTGCTAATTCTGTCGTACGGATTTCTGTCCTTCTACATAATTTCTGTCCTTCTACATAATTCAAATTCAAGACCACTTTACGCACTATAAGGCGATGCCAAATATAAATCTCTCGCATTGTTTGTGTTATGAATGAGTCTCTCTAAAATAAGTTAATAATTCTTATTGTAGGTGGGCAGAATATTGGTCCTTGTTCATCGTTGTTTCTGTGGTTATTTTATGGTTCTTTGCTGATTTGAAGTTCATATCTGGATGGCTGTCGCTGTTTAAATCTACGTAAGTTAATTCTTTCTATTCACGACGTTTTTGCAGAATGATGGCGGATTTTATCCCAGTATTTCACAGATCCCAAAACAAGGGGGGGAAGGAGATGATTCGTGGTCATTTCATTGTAAGGGAACAATACAGTGTCGGTACAATAAATCGTTTATCTTGTTTCACCGACCTGATTTTCATTGTCCATAGAGTATGTTATATTACTGAGAGCATGGAGCAAACTGAGATTGCTTGCAGTTTCGCCGCTTGTGGCGCTCATCGACGTGCACATTGCTTTTCCGAACACTGGTTTTAGGGCAAACTGGCGTAGCTTATGGTATCCCAGGAGATCAACCACAATCTTTGAACCCACGAAATAATTCGAACGCGAACGTTTGGCTAGGAAAGTTACACAGGGTCAGAATACATTCAATAGCGTTTTTATTGAACTGAACTGGATATACCGGTTATCATCGGTCAATATAACAGAGATAATCTCTCTATACATCCCAGGTGTAAGGCCAGTGTACGAATGATATCGTCTAAAATATAATGTGAGTTCAGATCGCAATGTTGCTGGTAACGGTAGAAATATTCCTGGCAATCTTTTCACTCTAGACTTCGGTATATAATTTTTGTACGTGACACTTAGATCCTAGCACAAGCCAACTGACTTTTATGAAGGTAAAATACGTCTCAGGGACAGATTTTCAGATTCTCAAGCTCATATATATATATATATATATATATATATATATATATATATATATATATATATATATATATATATATATATATATATATATATATATATATATATATATATATATATATATATATATATATATATATATATATATATATATATTATATATATATATAATGAGAATAGTCTAACGCTTCTATGACCTCATTTCAAATCCCAGTTAATAAGAAATTGTTGCTCACCTGTTTTTGAGAAAATTGATAATTTTGTATCAAATAAAAGTCAGTAACTTGAACTTCTGATGTCTTTTAAAACCGTCTTTTTTAATGTCAACTATGTGTAAAGTTTCTTGTTCTACTCCTCAAGACATGTTGAGATACAAAGTATTCATCTCGTCAGCTCAGCCTGTACACGTGTAGACTAAATTGTTATTGTCGATACGTGAATCCATAGTCCGGGCTAGAATTCCGATGTAAGCAACAACACTGCATTTTATACGTCCAGACAACACCCTGTCGATGTTTCAATACGCCATGATAGGGAGTACAACAGACACAAGGTTTTGTCATGAAGTAAGATGGAAACTTGATCAAGTCGGGTCGAAGGGCGAAGAAGAAGCTGTAATCGAGCACTATTTTCTTGTCGTTCACACTAGCTGAGAAATGAATTATATTTGATACAACTTTGGAACATGCTGAAACTTTGGTAAACAACCTGCGTAGACAAGGAACGGCGAAGAAGGCGATCGCATTAACTCTTGTAACTGCAAAGATATATGTGATAAATTGTCTATATATAAATATACAGGAAACACTGGCACACTGTTAATGCCGAAAGGCATGCTTCTAGACTGTCATATCACGCATGACCAATGTTATTTGTGGTCGAAGTAGAAATTTAAAAGTTCATTTATGAAATTGAAACATGTGAAAACATACAAAAACAACATACGAAACCAACAAATAAACAAACAAACAAACAAAATATTGAATACGTAACCATGTAGTAGATGCCTGTTCACATAGTGTGCAGAAGTTTCAATGCGTAGACGTCATTAAAGCAGTAGTTGTAAGTATTTTGCAAATCCTGTACTAAAGCTCTTTAATATACCGTTTACGATCTATGAAAACTACCTGTCAAGGATTTGTACGTTGAAGATTGATAAGTACAGTTTATACTTGCTTATTTTTTGCATCTTTAGACGAGTCAGCATAACTAGTGTAACTCTTGGGTTTGCGGTTTTACTGTTCATCATTCCACTGAGAAGACCATCATGCACCATTCCAGGCGAGTAAATGCTGCACATTGTTTTCAGGCAGACCTTTGTACAAAACCAAAACCAAACTAGCTTAACTTTAATCTACTGATACCAAGTTGCTCTCATTTCGCAGGCGCAATTTTCAATTGGTGACGTGCTATCTTTTTTATAATTACATAAACTTGTCTCTTAAATTCGGATACTATCATTCATAAATTCTAATTTATTCTTTAAAGTTTTCACTTTCCTCAATGTCTCCGTTACGGCAGAACATCCTGATATTTTCCCTGATATGAATTCACTGGTTGATTTGAAATGGATAAAACCATACCTACTTAAAACCGCGAAACCATATCTTATCAATTCTGTACTTGTATACCGCTCGGTCATGATTAACAGTCACTGTCGCTCAATTTCGGGCAAAAAGGTGTGCGATGATGTACATATATTATCGAGGAGATCAATAGTTCGTTGTCTCTTTCACAGATGAGCCCAAACCGACAAGAACGATACTAGACTGGACTTATGTCCGACATGCCTTCCCATGGGGCGTTGTGTTGGTCATTGGCGGATACTTAGCATTAGCCAGTGGTATAAAGGTATGAACGCTTTCACAGCTAGAAACTGATAGAGAAGTGTAAATTCTATAATAGTTCGCATTGAATCCTCTGAAATTATCTACAGCACGCCTATCTCATATGATGCCCTGGAAAACTTGATGATTGCACAAAAAAATAATCTCTTTCATTGGAGCGAGTTTAAAAAGAATTGACTATAGCATTGCGACCGTACAAGTCGTCTCTTCTCCATCCTTCCTACCTCCGCGTTCATCTTCTCTCTTGTTCACTCTTCGTGTATATGTGTCTGTTTGTCTGTCTTTAACTCTGTGCCTCTCTATCTCTAACTCTGTACATCCGTCTGTTTGTCTCTGTCCCTCTGTTTCTGTGTGCTCCTATCTGTCACTGCCTTCTGTTTGTCTGTCTATCTCTCTCTGTTCCTGTCCGTTTCCGTCTGTCTGTCTGTCTGTCTGTCTGTCTGTCTGTCTGTCTGTCACTAGTCTTCAGGTCTTGGTCGAGTTTTACAAGAAAGCTTTGATTGGCTTGCTGATGTGGACGACTGGGTTGTTGTACTTGTTGTAACCACTGTAGTTGCCATATCAACCGAGATGATCAGTAATATGGGAGTTTTTGTAATATGCTTTCCAATTCTAACCGTACTGGTAAGTTTTCCGGCAACATTTCCACTGTCCAACGACTATTACAGCAATGATATTTGCGTGTTTCGGATAACTTATAATTTCGTAGTTGGATTTTTGCATTTCAAATTTTCATCTGCGGACTACATTTGAGCACTCTATCCCACAGAGTAACCGTGGTTTGAGCTAAAGAAAATAAGTGACATTCGCCTTGCTGGCCAATATTTGCACCATCCACACAGTTCAAACGCGCCTCAGGGACAGATATTTGGAATCTCAACCTTTTACAATTCTTTCGTGATATACCATTTTTGAAGGGGTCATTTTAAAGCTCTTGTTGTAAGAAAACTTTCACCGGCTCAATTTTTCGAAATTCGAAAATTTTATTTTTCTCTATAGAGTTAACACATGGATGGCAGCCATTTTGAATTTTAATCTTGGGTAATTTGTTTCTCTAGAACCAAAATTTGCACGGTGATACCCGATTTTCATACTTGATTTTGAAAGAGAATGGTTAAAAGATTCCTCAAGCAGTTTGAGCAAAATTTTTGTCACTTTCAAGGCGCATGCTACCTTAATTTGTCCCAACGACGACTAAGTCGGTTAACTGTTCTGATACGGTTAGCATGAATTTTTACATGTATCAGCACCCCTACTGCGTATTCAACTTGACCATGAATTGGCGATTCATGATATAGACTTTGGATGAGGTGTGGTAACGGTTGTAATGCCGTAGCTCACACTTTCAGTGAAATTCTTTTTAACCTCAATGTACTCATTAATAAACGTTGACTTCGCGGCAGACGTCAACGTGTAATTCAACAGATGCTTGAAAATCAGATCGGGCGGACCTGGTCCCATCGGTCATATGTGGACAATTTGGTGGACCCACGGTAGAGGGACCGTGGTGGAGCATTTGGCTTCATCACCGTCGATAACTCTCTTAGTGCGTTCACTCTTGGCAATAGTACAATAGTTGAAATGCTATAGAAATCATGGTTCGGTTTTAGAGACGGACTACATTTTAATAGGAAAGTAAGAAAAGTAAGAATAAAGTAGTCTATGAAAGCCCTCTAATTAGAATTACGGGTACGTTGGCACCAACTCAGGTGATCAAGAGCGTTTCATGATGTACCCAACAATCGATATCGAGTAGATTGACAACGGTGATAATAATGGTCATTATGATGATAACCATACAGCAACAACAACAACAACAACAACAACTTTAACAACAGCAACAACAATAACATCATCATCATCATCATCATCATCAACATCATCATCATCATCATCATCATCAACAACATCATCATCATCATCATCACTCAAAATTTAACACCTTACTCTCATATTTCAGGCAAAGGAGACGCAGACCCATCCTTGGTTCTACTTAATACCGCTGGTGTTCTCCTGTAACCTGGCGTTCATGTTGCCGGTAGCAACACCAGTAAACATGATCATCTATTCGTGTGGAAATGTGTCTATTCTAGAAATGGTATGTGATTTTGTTAGTGAAGGTTTTTAATGCGCTGTTCATCCAACGACAACATTACGTCACGTTATGTCTTTTTCGTCATGTCGTGATATCCCTTCATCATCTTTTCGCGCACGTATGTAATCGTTCAACTTTGTCTGTATATTTTAGAAGTCATCTTCTCAAAGTTGTATTTTTGGATTTAATGTGTACAGTTTTCCCGATGACATGTCGATGCATTTACAGTGAGTCGAGTCTCGACTGTTTGTCTATGTCTCGCTCCATAATTGTAATTCCATACTCACGATGAAACCTGCACAGACAAGACCAACAGATGGTTTGGTTTTAAGTTTCTCAGTTCCTAGGAAATATATATGTGCGATTTAACTTTCATGGGAGAGCACAGATTGTCGTATAGGAGCAATTCATCGTATGTTCGTTTCCTACACATGAATCAGCCAATGTGTGAAGTCTGTCCGGGTTCCCGCTGTATACAACGTCAAAACAAAACTTACCCAGATTTATACCAGTGAGCAGCTTTGTGATTCATTCCTTTACTGTTAGTGAGTCTGATCCAGGCACCTATCAGCAACAACGATGTTTCACGCCATTCGTTAGATATTTCGTTATGTATTTCTATCTGATAATTTATTTCCATTTTTCACAGGCACGAGCTGGCGTGGTAGTAAACATTATATGTCTGTTCTTCACGAATTTCTTCGTCAATACGTACGGGTACTGGATCTTTGATTTCAAATCCGTTCCTCTCTGGGCTATTGAAGAAGTCGCAATGGTCAATATTACCAATGCAACAGCTGTATAGATCTCTTCAAAACGTCCGCCCGCTAGAGTGTTTGGTCATTTCATTTGTTGGTGAATGTTAAATTTGAAAAAATTGAAGCTTGCCTATGAACAACAATGCAAAAACGCGTTAGAGTTAGCATGCGCATCGAAACTGAAAGGCTAAAATCTTAGCTTAAACTTACCGTAAGGAAACTTTGAACGGTTCCCTTTCAAAATAAAGATTTCAAATCAGGGATCACAGTGCAAAATTTCGTACCAGAGAAACAACCTACCCAATCTTTGAATTGAGACTTGAAATTCAAAATGGCCGCCCTCCCGATATTTTCTCTTTGGGGAAAAATTACTTTTATAAAAATGAGCCAGTGAAATCTTTAATTACTCCATGAACTTCAAAATGAGCTCCCACAAGTGGTAGACCAAAACAGCATTGTAGAAGTTCGAGAATTCGGATATTTGTCCTGCATTTAGAACGCGCCTCGGGGACACAAATTGTGACTCTCAAACTTTTACAATTCTTTTCTGATATACCTTTTGTGGGGGTTCATTTTAAAGCTCTTGGTGTAAGAAAACTTTTCATTGGCTTAGTTTTTCGAAATTCGAAAATTTTTTTTGTTTCTCTATAGAGTTAACACAGCAATGGCGGCCATTTTGAATTTTAAAAATCGGTAAATCTTGGGTAATTTGTTTCCCTAGTACCAAAATTTGCACAGTGATCCCCAATTGTTATTCTTCATTTTGAAAGAGAAAGGTTTAAAGATTCTTCAAGGAAAGTTTGAGCAAAAGTTTAAGTCTTTCACTTTCGAGGCGCGAACTACCTTAACTAACAAGTCTTGCAAATCTTGGCGCCGGAACATTTGTAAGTTTAGCACCCAGTCGTGACTAATGATGTGCGAGGGCCTTGAAATAAACATGGAATCGCATTGGATCGCTCATCCAAAATATAAACAGACCTTGAGAGGTCATGAAGGTTTCACGTATACTCTGTGATGAAGAACAAAGACTTTAAGGATGGTTTGTTAGATCTTTTTAAGGTCTGAAAGAGAAAACGAGTTGACACTTCAGAACGCAGATGAAATTGTTACCTTTGCACAAGTGAATTACAAGTGGAAAGGAATTATGAATACGCCGCTTAGTCTGGAAAACAGTATCCAAAAGCCTTAAACTGAGCCTGACAGCTACAAGCTCTCATAACAGAAATGATCGATCCCTTACAGCATTACACATTTCTAATTTCAAGATCGTATGTACAATGAGGCAAACAAAAACCGGACATGGCAATTAAAAAGCTAGACATAACAATAATCTCGTGATACAAAACAAAGTTGACATACATTTTATGGTCTTTAGCTCATGAGCTTGAGCTAATGTCGCAGCGATGTCTGTCTGTGTGTGTGTGTGTGTGTCTGTGTGTGTCTGTGTGAGTGTCTGTCTATCTCCCAAGAACGGTTTATCGGTTCATAATCAAATCTGATACATAGATTCGGTATGCAAATTGCAAGGATGAATGGTTTTTGAAGGGCGTAGCTTGCGTATTAGAAGCTAAATTGCATAACGATTGTTTGAAAAACGGAAATATACATTGACAACGGATGCATACAATGTAATGAGAATTGCTGCCAATATTATCCACACTAGGATGTATCAGCGGCGTAAGATACTAGGGGATGACATGTAAGTTAATTAATAATTTGCACATTAATTAATTTCTCCTTATTAGGGACATATATCTCAATTGACTCAATCAAAGTTTACGAAACTTGCTATGTACATTAAAGACACTTCGATATAACATTATTGAAAGTCATTTAGCATTTTTACTCCAGCATTTTTACTAATGTACATATTTAACGAATTTCTAATTAGGGATATATATGAATTGACTTCATAAAAGTTGATGAAACTTGTTAGGCACACTGGGGATAATAAATTACAACAATTTTGAAAGTCATTTTGGATTTTAATACGACTAATTATTAATTTACATATATTTAACTAACTTTCCTATTTAAGGATATATATATATATATATATATATATATATATATATATACTATATATTAATATATCCGAAACTATAAAATCACAGGCATTTTTACTGTAAATGTACATAATCTTGCAGCAGAATGATACACTTTTGAAAATATTTGTCAATGTTGACATCTTCTTGATTAACTTTCCTATTGAAGGATATATATATATATATATATATATATATATATATATATATATATATATATATATATACATATATATTAATATATCCGAAACTATAAAATCACAGGCATTTTTACTGTAAATGTACATAATCTTGCAGCAGAATGATACACTTTTGAAAATGTTGACATTTGTCAATGTTGACATCTTCTTGATTTCAAAATCACTTTCACAATCTGTGATCAAAATGCCGAAGACAAGAGAGAACAACATGGAGAAAATCGCAAAAAAACTTTGGCTGATAGTATTGTAAAACTGATGGCAAATATTCGAAATCTATCCTTTGGTATCGTTGGTATTGTTATCTAGGTCAGTTTACCCCACTCAAGACCTAAGTTTAATTAGTCTAGAACATATCACTGTCCTTCAACACCTTGATTCAATTAGTCATGCTTGGAACCTTCTAGAAATTCAATTATTCACGTGTTTACTATGAGTGGAGAATACAAGTTCAAGATTGTTCTTATAACCATTTAAGTATAATAGGGGACGGCAAAATTTTCAGTCAGACATTAGGGATCGTGTCACTGACGTGTTACTTCAAGACTTTGGAAACTCCAGCAGTATTAATTACAAGATTTTTCAAGACCTTCACTGTCACACTGGATTTATACTGTGGACTTTGCACTACTACTTTGCACTACTCAAGCCTACAAGCCAAGGACTGCTCACTCACTCATCAATCTGTCTCACTGTCTGACTCAACTCTGGAGCTTTGTGCCGTCCCAGCTGAAATAAGTAGCCTGTAAACTTTTACAGTTTGTACTTAATCGTTTGACTTAGTGATTAGTTGTATATTTTTGTTATAAATTTTAGATTTTAGCAATTTCTTCTAAAATAAAATTTACTATTTTAAAGGAATTTGCTGAGTTCGCTATTTTTTCTCACGTAATAGTATATGTTCTTGTTTATGTATTTGCGTGTTGTGTATTATTGTGGAGATCTCGGAATCGAGCTACTCCTTCTGCCAAAGAGATCCGTATTTTACTCTGTATATGCTTAGTCTTTCATTGTGCTCGTAAACCAACACACTGCGGTCAGCTTCGTCGGAATGGGAACAGCTCATTCCTCCTTTGGTGACTGTCAGCTGAAATCTTGTGTGTGAAGAATTGATACCAGTGACTTTGCCGCGATCAACGGTTGCAGTGTGCTTCTGTCCATTATCCATCAATGACCCCATCAGTCCCTTTCTGATAATATGCATCCTTTGCATTTTCTTTTCGAAGTTAAAAGATTGCTAAAAGTAGAAGAATTGTTTTGATCAGAAAGAAAACATTGTTGAATAGCATAAATGTTGCAAACAAAAATGCAGCGTATTAAACTTTAATATCAGGAAAAATGACGGCCTAAACTAGAAATTTTAATTTTGTTAGTAGAAGAATATAAATACATGTAATACGCCATGGTCTAATCCTTTACTAATGGAAGTGTATGTCTTCTAGTAAGGTTGGCCCTCTGTCGAACATTTTTTCTTTTCCACACCATTAAAGTATATGTATATGGTTGTTAATTGCTGTTGGCTAAGTTCAAGATTACTTTTACAATTTATGAAGTTAAATTTTGTCACTGATTACTGGATCAAGTGATGCTCGGCAACCGATGTATTTACAGACGAATGTTACTTCTATAAGTATTAGTTTGACAAAGAGAAGTATTATATAGTAGTTTCTACCATTTAAATAACATTGGCATTATAGTTAGACATCGTTAGAGACCCTCAAAGACAACGCTGGTAACCTATCTCAGATGTCAATATTTGAGCTATGATCTGGCAGGCTCAGCGAGTGGTATAGTTAGTAAAATTATTGTGGGTTGTACGTGAGATGCGTTACAAGGCACTGTCATTACGAATCCATCGTTGTTGTAAAGGGGTTGCTGTTCTAGTTTCTCAAAAACAATGAAACTCCGCTTTCTAGCACGACCAAAGTCTCCGATGCGGAAAACCATTTTAATTTTACATTTGCAATCGAGAAAGCGTAACTTTGCATGCACTCGTTCTATTATATAGTTCACCATGTTTAAAGGTACCTCTTACGGGTGCCCCTGCGCATTCATTTTGAATGGTTTCAAATTAACGATAGGACAATTACAAATCTGTCACCAGCAGTGTATGTACTTTCTTAGGACAAAGCTCAGTTACGAAGGTAAGATATATTTTAAGGTTATCTCTCAAAAGCGCTGCGCATAGCTCTATGTGCAACGCTGTACCACGGCCTCTTCACTATGTGCATGGAGAGACTATGGTTGCGCTACTGTCCTCTTGCATTCCGAAAATACCTCTCAGGTGTGGGCGAGAGTTTGTGCCCAAATATCAGTCAAATCTTCTTTGTCCTATAAACAACAGATTACCGATGACTCTGTCTAGTTGCAAATATTTAAACTGGAGAACCTTACTTCTTAAAATGCGCTGTCTTTGGTACGACAAAAGTTGATACAAGGGCCGAAGCCTAACCGAACTGCCGGAGGGGGGACCAACCTTAGCTAAGATTTTTGTGTAATTTACATTAATTTACATATTTAGCATATGTTTTGCATTTCATTAGCAAACGACACTGAATGTAGCAATTATTATGTCTACGCATCCGCTGAATATACATCCTGGTCATTGCGAAAACTAAGCTATGACAATAATGTAGTTTATGTGTATGATTTAAAGTAAACGCCCAGTACCAATTAAAAAAACAACGAACAAAAACATTTTGGAGTTCAATATTTTTGGCCAAATTTATAAAAATCACAGTTCAATGACTTTGATCTGACGTCTTTCATCTATGGTTACCATGACTATAAACATGTTCATTATGAATTCTGTTTCTTTTTTATCAATTCTGATTAGGACTTGTGGTAAATAAATTTCAAAACAAAGTGTAAAACAATGGTGGTTTTATGATCTCAGATCGAACTGATTGGTTCAATATCTTGGTGTCCCTGTCTGCTTGTTGACAAAAGTCAAAATAGATTGCTGGATAAGTCATTTCTCGGGAATGTTGATTTCGGACATACTTGCGACCTGATATCTTCAATTCAAATAATAACAATAATAATACTTTATTTCCAGTGGTAGGGCCTCTGCCCATCACACACAAAATGCACTTTTGCAGAGAGAAAAGAAAAAATATTACAAAGGTCAACATGCATAATAATATCGGAATTATAAGCGGCACATTTAAATACAACTCTATTTCTGTACAAAAAATGTCTTTTCTTAAATGACTTGTGAACAAAAACTGACAACTTATATTGTACTTGTTGATCTTTGCATGCTAATGAGGCAGAACATTTATCACGTGTAGGGTAAAACCGGTATCTCTGAGGGATCAATTCAGACCTGTCATTTTCGTAGAATGGACAAAACAATAAAAAATGACACTCGTCCTCTACAATTGAAACACTTTGACTTTTACAATACGTACAAATTCTCATATTGACAGGCATAGGTGGATTGCTGGATAAATCATATCTCGGGAATGTTGATTTCGGACATACTCTCGACCTGATATCTTCAATTCAAATGAAGTTTAGTGACATCGTACGGGACCAGTTCGACCAATATAAACACAGTATCCAAGGTACGCTAGCGATTGATGAAAGTTAAGCATGTTTGTCATACTGTAAATCGTAAATTTCAAGTGTTGCAGCTATGTTGACGCGATGCATATATTGTAGACAAGAAAGTCACAGGCACAGTTCCTCCTCCTCCTCCTCCTCCTCCTCCTCCTCCTCCTATAAGCTGACTTTGGAGAAACATTTACTATATTGTTCGGGATTTAGTTCATTAAACATGTGTGTGTCCCACTCACAGGTGTCATCTCATTTACAGAACTGGGATTAGATTTGGATCGTCAAGTTTCTTGCTTATTTTGAACTGATCATCTTTTTGTTTTTTATAGAATGACACACAAGTGTATAAAATAGTTAGGGTAAATATCGCAATGTTGGCCAGTCAATGAGATACATACAAAATTGGCAGTATCTTATCATCGAAGCTACTCTTTGTTAAAAAAAAAAATCTAACGATTTAAATCTGTTAACATTCCAATAAGCGGAACATCGCAATCGCCTACGGTCCTACCTGTCCTGACTTCACAGTCCAGCAGCCGGAATTCAAACCAACGACCGCAACAGATTTCCTGTAACTGATTCCACTCAAGACTGAACTTTGAACTACATGGAGCTTTCGTTTTGAAAACTCGGACAGCGTCGGACCCCCCTTTTCAGAACAGAATGGAACAGCTCTGTCTAAGAAATCCGAATTTCAGACGATTTATCGTAGGTGTTTATTATCAGTCACAACGGACGAAATTACTATCGTAAATTAAATAGTTAGTTGTAACCCGATTTTGGAAGAGGACCAACTACATGATACTGTGATAACACCATGACCACAGCAAGTTTGTGTCGAGTTGCAAGACTGATTTTTGTCAAAAAACGGCAAATTTTCAGCATAGCTGTTCCGCTATTGTTTCTGCCCTTGGTCTTCCGCTCAAAGGTAAGTCTTGACTAGCCGTCAAAAATGATCGAATAACCACAACACGCATTGCACTTATAGACGTGTTTATGATGAGTCCAGAATGAACTTTCACTCGACCTGCTGTTAGTGTGATGTGTTTTATATTTTTGGCACTGGGCCTGCGGTCAAAGAACGATTTCCGCATTTACTACTGGAAAGAAAATTATTAAGACTGAGTTTTTATCAGGCTACGATTAAAAGGCGTACTCCGGGGTGACACTGACCCGGGTTGAGCCTTGCTCTGTGTTTAGTCACAGACAAATAGAAACTGTTTCTTCTATTTGTCTGTGGTGTAGTTGTGCAATTGTGCCGACTGCAATAGCACTATGGCTATTTACTCTGCTGCAGTCGTAGCTATATTTTACAGTTCGGATCGCATATTTTTCGGGAGGAGATACGTTATTTGATAAGCGTTGGTCGATTGACAGTCTGCAGTAATTGTAAACTTCGTTAAAGTCAATACGTTTAGGGTGCAAATCGGCAAAGCGCACAACTGATATGATTCTCTGTTGGTCGGTAGTGGAGGTCATGCCTGGTCATACGTACATACACTACCCTCTTACACTACATCGACGGGTGATTTGAAGGTTCTCTTTTTTACCTCCATGGTCTATGATAGCTACAGGAAATCCATCAGGATTGGTGAACTATTCAATTGCCATAACGCAGTAGCCATATACTGGCTTAAATGATATAAGTCAGGCACTGTGAAAGAGTCGAGAATCAATGGCAGGTTATCTTTAATTTCAATGTTGGCCCATTTTAAGTATAAGCTTACTTCACTTGCCTATATATACATATTTCAGAGACCGAATATACAGAAGTACATTTCGAAATATACATAAATAACCCGACCGTTGTCCATGCATACGGCTCTCTCGAGCAAATTGACCACGTGTGCGTGTCCCCACAATTATTAATCGCCGCGGCCGTAAAGTGATCAAAAAGGGGAAGTATTTTGCCAAGAGAACAGGTACTCGCGGCACAAACTAAAAATACTTCAATTAATATGAAAATGAAAATGAATATACCTTTATGGCTATGATGCTGATCTCCTAAAGCTTTGAAATTGTAAAAATTGTAAGGAACTGCACTTCCTGTCAATATTTATTTGACAGCATCATGACACTGCATGACGCATGAATGAATTTGCAATATAGCCATCATACTGTTTCAGTCAGTCACAATACATCCGGGAAGTAAAGCAAAATGTTGGGTTTGCATAGTATGTCGTATTGCAGAAGTGCGTGTCCAATCAATAAGGGTTGTGTGTTCTTCCCGTTTTTGTGTAGCAGACTCTTCAGTGGGTGAACAACACATTTTCACATCACGCGGTGGGGATTGTGATGAAAACTACTCGTAAAAAGTCTCGTAAAGAGCGACGCCCTCCCGTTGTCCCTTTCTGTCGTATTTCGTGTGTCACACAAATGTGAGCGGTCATTGAAGACCTATAAACGTCGATCAAGTTGTCAAGTGCTTTCTTTCAGGTGCCGCCAACAGAACTGTTCGTGCAAAAAGGTGTTCGTGCGCAATTTTTCAGCGGACGGGCAAATTTCAAAACTAATACGCGGGCGGGAGAAAAAGTCAGTATTTAGTGTCGGCGGGGAAGAAATTTCATTTTTTCAGTGGGCGGGGAGAAAATTTTTGACAGTGGGTAACGGAAAATACGGAGAGGGAAGGGAAAGTCGTGTTTGATAGAACATGTGGGGAGATATAAGCGCCTAAAGAGGGGCGCAATGTTCTTAGGTGTAGTACTAGCTGCTTTCAAGGTTTTGCGCTGTCTTTGATTGCCTACAGGACATTAAGTGGGCAATGGGGAATGTCAGTAGTGGGGAAAGGGCAGTGGGGAGCTTGAATTTTTGTGGCGAGTGGGCAGTGGGCAGACCATAGATGCTGGAGGGCAGTGGGCGTCAATTAAATTCAGTGGGAAGGCATTTTTCCCGTGTATGCTAGTGCGAGGGCAGTTACGAACAGCTCTAATTTCCCCTACAAATTTTAGGTCAAGGTCGAAAAATAGTAAAATCGGTATATTAGCCTTCGGTATATTAGCCAGGAGTAACGTACGCTTTGTATCCCATAGCGCACTGCACTGTAAAAGAACTATTGGGCAAGTCTAAGTTTCGTTATATACAGTTACACTAATATCTCTTTTATTAAACGTTGGTTTTTGGTTTTTCAACTCTGCGCATTGTGAATTCCGTGCAAGAAAAACGGAATTGTCAAGACTTTACTGCAGATTGTGGGTTTGGTATTGTTAGCGGCAGGACGGTTTTGTCAAAGGTTTCGTGTTTGTTGCGCCTTACTGACTTGGCATGAACTACGTGCGCGAGCTTGTATTTACAGATTCCGATAACGGCTGTATTGGGTCTTAAAGGGACAAAGTCGGCCATTGTTCATGAATTTTGTTTGATACGATATACTACTTATATTGTTTGACATGTTGAAAGACACTGAATGAATGGGTGACCATGCATATATTCGACCTCGAATTTAGACAAATAAAATGAAACCATCGCGAAAATGAATTAATGGTCATGACCATTAGGGAGCATTCGTTTCTTTACGGGGAGGGGGGGTCGATGGAATTTGAGCGACAAATGAAATGTAAAAAGCGACCCCCCCTCCAAGTCAAATTTCTAAAATTTAACCCTCCCTCAATTCATTAATTGTAAAATGTGACCCCCAATAAAAAAAATCATCAGATTTGATTCATTAACCCTGGGCTGAAAAAGTTTCCTCACATACTAGAGAATCAACATTTCTGGTGAAATTCCAAAATCAAATTTTTTGCACACACATGAACTTGTAATTGCTCTAGTCTAATCAAGTACACTAATATCAATAATCAAGAGTACATAAATACACAGATTTACCTAGTTTTATATTGGAAAAAACTTATTCATAGTTTCCTCATAGACAAGATAGTGAATCAACATTTCGGTGAAATTCCAAAATCAAATTTCTTGCACAAACATCCACTTGTAACCACCCTAGTCTAATCAAGTACATTAATATCAATAATCAAGCGTACATAAATACACAGATTTAACTAGTTTTGTATTGGAAAAAAAATATTCATAGTTTCCTCTGACAAGATAGTGAATTAACAATTCGGTGAAATTCCAAAATCAAATTTCTTGCTCACACATGCACTGGTAACTACCCTAGTCTTATCAAGTACATTAATATCAATAATCAAGAGTCTATAAATACACAGATTGAGCTAGTTTTGTATTTAAAAGAAATAATGCATAGCTTCTCATAGATTATGTATGGAGGACCTGTGTATTTTGTTTTTCGCCTGCGAGTTCTTGTGTGTTATCGCTGTATACCTAGGGAGTCCAAGACGGGAACTTTCCAGAGAGTGTTTTCCGTTGCATGCTGCGCTGGAAGGTTTGAGTGTCAGCGTGTGCTTTTTAAGTCAGATATTTCTCTATTTTGAGTTTTACTCAAGTCCGCAGATATGTAAAGAAATCGGTGAGCGGCAGCTCGAACTTTATGCGGATCGGACTGTTTATTTAAACCCTACGCCTCTACCACAGCCCTGCAACGGTCTATGAAGAGAACTGAGGTCTCTGTGGCCTGGATCTGGACCGCAATGAAGAAACGGTCTTTTTGGCCGAAATTCTGCTCTATTGGGGCAAAATCCTTTCCCTGCCTACCTATACCTCCTAACCAATCCCAGAAAAGATGCAATTAACTTCTCCTAACGTCCAAAACCGCTCATTTTCTGAAACATAACGTTGTCATGTTTCTATAATTTGTACCGGTTACTGTAAATCTTCATTCTAGTAATTCGCCAAATTTCAACATTTCGACATTTGGGCTTGAATTCTCACGATTTACCGGAGGTATAATTCTTCAAAATTGGCTGCAAATTATATTTTCAAGTCTCTTTTGTTTAAATTCAATGGCAGCGCCATTCCAGGCACCCGCGAGTCTCGTGAATTCCTATGATTATGCATGAAATGTCTCACGCAAGGTTGGACAATAGAAAGACGATGTAGTCGAACTTTTATCAGAACTAGCTGTTAAGTATCGCTTTTCATATTTTCACAGCTTGGATTTAAAACAATAGTGTTGTGACATGTCTCATACATACTACGTATTAATCATTGTGAAACTAGCGTTGGCTAGTTTTCTTGTCGACAGAGTATTGTAAATTGGAGAGTCAGACTTTGGGGGCCTTGGAGTGAGCATATCTCCAGGCTCTCGGAGCTAAGAGTTGCCCCAGGCAGCCATCGGGCTGACCTGGGGAAATAAAGTCGCGAGCGCAACGTTAATTCCTGTGTCGCCAGATCTATAGATTTACTCCATCTACGCATACTGTGGTCTGAAGTTCCCTTTAATCCTGATTAAGAACAGCATGAACATTTTCTTTACAATTTGATAACGTACTCGACAAGTTGTTTACCCATGGAAATCCTCATTTTGAATCTCGCTGCAGAGACCCCAGTTATCTCCACAGACCATGCAGGGCTGTGGTAGAGGCCGTATAACGCCAGGAACACTCAGACCTGTACTCAGGGCTACATGCTCTGTTGCTGCTCTAGAGAGGTTAACGCCAGTCTCGGACTTGTTGGCCCTGCTAGAGAAATAAATTTGGCTGAGCTTCGGTCGGTTATTATTCTGCCGTCTCGAAACATCGGTTACACAAGCAACATTTCGGTGAAATTCCAAAGTCAATTTTTTTCCATAACTCAATAAAATTTGATCCCCCCTTCAATCATTGATTGTAAAATTTGACCCCCCTAAAAAGCGGTTTTGTAAAAGTCAACCCCCCCTGATTTCCACCGACCCCCCTCCCTGTAAAAAACGAATACTCCCTTAATTCGTTTTCGCAAATTTTTCGTCTATCGTCTCTAAAACTGGGGACGAATATATGCATGGTCACCCGTTCATTTAGTAACTTTCAACATGTCAAACAAGAAAGTAGTATCTCATATCAAATAAAGTTCATGAAAAATTGCCTACTTTGTCCCTTTAAATGTTGTGTACTCAAAAGTCTACCTGAAAAACGCTTAGGCCTATAGATGAAATCACCGATCACTTTAGGAAAGTAAAATAAATATGTATTAAATGGTATTAATGAAATCAAATGGTAAACTAATTGTCTGGTAATTCGAAGACCTTAAAATGAATCCGAAAAGTGTAGATATTAGTGACATAATTAATTGAAAATGAATTGGGCCATTATGAGGAAGACTGAAAGATCCGTCTATCAGCTGGCCCAGAATTGGATATGTGCATAATTAATGAGGTACAGGATGCTGCGTCATAAGGTCTCCCATCATACCAAATATGAACGGTGTAGCACTTGCGGTTACTGAGTAATGGACAAATATGGACATTTGGGGTCAAGGGTCATCGAGGTCATGTGACATTTTATGAAAAAAATTGTTTTCAATAGTTATCCCTATATACCAAAAATCAGACCTCCAGCTCTTTTGGCTTGCCAAGAATTAGATATGCTGGTCATGTGACATTTTATTAAAAAACCTAAACACTGATACATGTCCCTGTGTACCAAAAAATCAGAACTCTAGCTCTAGTTTGAAGGCCGGAATTAGATATGTGCATAATCAATGAGGTATAGAAATATGCTAGGGTCATAGGGCAAGTTCATCCTCAAAATTTTGATTTGCGGTTTGATCCCCTGTTGGTCATTGTTCAGTAGTCACTAGCCCCCGGCCCCCAGGACACTTGCATAGGCCAGAATAAGCCATTGGTATAGCTTAGCTGCAGAGGTATAGGGGAGGTCAAAGGTTATTGAAAAATCAGAAAAATAATACTTAAAAAAATCTTCCTCTCATAAACGGCAGGGTGAAAATTCTTGAAATTCGGTATGAAGCATCTAGGTAGTATGGTCTAAAAAGTTTGTATTCAGATTTTCGATTTTTCAATGTTTATGCAAATTAGATGTAATGAAAATTTTTAATAATTAATAACAGTCAGGTCATGTGACCAATAAAAATATGAAGGGTCAGGTGCACCAGTACTCAGTATGCCTGATAAGCCCTGCAAGTTTGAAAAGGCTGCGCACAACGGTTTTGGAGATCTAGCTTTACAAAGAATTTACGGAAGAAGAAGAAGAAGTGATCCTGAGTAAATACAATAGGGGACAAGCCCCATAGGGCTTTGTCCCCTAATTAAATATGCAAATGAACCCTTAATTAACTTCACACAACTAAATGCTCTACACCACAATTAGATATCTGTCGGATCAGTATCTGCAGCAGATTTCATCACATTTGGTGCAGTTATTTTGGAGTTATATCACTAATTACTAAACTTCATAAAATATGCAAATGACCTATTTGTTAACTTGACACTGTCAAATGCTTCTCAGTACAATTAGATATTTATCAAAACAATATCTGTACCCAATTTGACTGACTTGGGTGCCGTAATTTCAGAGTTATATACCTTATTACAAAGTTCATTAAATATGTAAATGAACCCTTAATTAATTTAACACTACTAAATGCTTTACACTATAGTTAGATATCAGTCGGATCAGTATCTGCAGCAGATTTCATCACATTTGGTGAAGTTATATCGGAGTTATATGACTAATTACAAACCTTCATAAAATATGCAAATGAGACTGCCTAATGCTTCTAAGTATAATTAGATATATATCAGATCAATATTTGTTGCAAGTATCATCAAGTTTGGTGCAGGAATTTCAGAGTTATCTCACTAATAACAAAAGTTCATTAAATATGCAAATGAGAAGATAATTGACATGATACTCACAGCGTCATCATAATGTTCTTAGATTGTCATCTGTGAAAAGTTTCATGAAATTTTGTGCAGTACACTGTCATTACCGTCTCCATAGGGAAACCATTGCATGGAAAAAAAACGATATTGCATAACTTCATTAATATGCAAGCCACACTGACCAAAATCTAATCAGTTCTTGCAAGTAGCATATGGTATACGTGTACCAAATCTGACTTGAATCCGTTCAGGCGTTTTTGAGTTATCGTGTAAACAGACAGACAGACATACATACACACACACACTAACACACATGCACACACACACACACACGGACAGACAGACAGACAGACAGACAGACATCGCTATGACAATAGCCCACGTGTTTACAGACGTGAGCTAAAAAATGTAGCCATGTAGCAGAGAATATTGAAATTAATTTTACAAAGTGATCGACACTGGGTTACGGAGGAAATCTAAATTGGGAAGTCTGCTGTCCAAATTACCCATAGCAGGTACTGGTCGGAGAGGGAGCATTTTACGGAAATTTGACTATCAGCATGCAGCCTCGTGGATATTAAATAGAAATTTTATGCAAAGAGATACAAAGCGTAACCGTATTTCTATATCTCTTCAAGTACTTAAGTGTACTATGAAATCGCAACAAAGATGCAGCGATAAAGCTAAATCTTTCCACTATCCAATCCTTTGTCGAACCCTTCGTTTTTTTCATCGTCGTTGTTTTTGTCCTCTTTCCTCGTGTGCCTCATCACATATTGAGAAGTGTTTCTTGTGTATTTCTGTGTGCATTTCCAGGCTGCCAGATGTGGTTACGTCGCCATCAATATGATAATATTTTTAATGACTGAAACATTGCCAATGCCGATCGCAGGTTTCTTGCCGGCGATATTCTTTCCAATATTAGGTAAGTGACACTTTTTGTATTGCATTCTGTCAAAAACAAGGAAAACTTTTCTCCTCGTGTGTGATTCTGTGTAACAAATGTGAACAATTTTCGATTCCATTTCATTGTGCCCTTTGAAAATCCAGCGTTTTTATTGCAATGCTGTTAACGTTTTATCTTATCAGTACTCTTCATATGTACAAAATCCGCTTCCTCAGAAGCCAATGATTTTACAAAAGTGATTTTTAGCTCACGTGTGTAAACACGTGGGCTAATGTCATAGCGATGTCTGTCTGTCTGTCCGTGTGTGTGTGTGTGGGTGTGTATGTGTGTGTGTGTGTGTGTGTGTGTGTGTGTGTGTCTGTCTGTCTGTCTTCTGTCTGTCTGTTTACACGATAACTCAAAAACGCCAGAACGGATTCAAGTCAGATTTGGTACACGTATACCATATGCTACTTGCAAGAACTGATTAGATTTTGGTTAGTGTGGCTTGCATATTAATGAAGTTATGCAATATCGTTTTTCCCGTACAATGGTTTCCCTTTGGAGACGGTAATGACAGTGTAGACATATATCAAGAAATACTGCACAAAATTTCATGAAACTTTTCACAGATGACAATCTAAGAACATTATGATGATGCTGTGAGTGTCATGTCAATTATCTTCTCATTTGCATATTTAATGAACTTTTGTTATTAGTGAGATAACTCTGAAATTCCTGCACCAAACTTGATGATACTTACTACAAATATCGATCTGATATATATCTAATTATACTTCGAAGCATTACGTAGTGTCAAGTTAATAAATAGCTCATTTGCATATTTTATGAAGGTTTGTGATTAGTCATATAACTCCGATATAACTTCACCAAATGTGATGAAATCTGCTGCAGATACTGATCCGACACATTTCTAATTGTGGTGTACAGCATTTAGTTGTGTGAAGTTAATTTAGGGTTTATTTGCATATTTAATGAACTTTGTAATTGGTGACATTACTCTAAAATTAAAGCATTAAATTAAATAAAACGTGCTACAAATGTTGATCTGATGGATATCTAATTGTCCCATAAAGCATTGAGCAGTGTCAAGTTAATGAACAGCTCATTTGCATATTAAATAAAGTTTTGTAATTAGTGATTAAACTCTGAGAGTACTGTGCGAAGTTGAAAAAACCTGCTACATATAATGATAACATATATCTCATTGTTCTGTGAAGCGCACTACTATTAATGAACCTGTTGTAAAACACGTGAGCATATTCAGTTAATATCTGGTTACATGTTTCAGTCGCCTATCTTCACTGGACATGTCTTATGACACAAAATCAATAAATAACAAAAGATACATGAATATGTTTAATAAATATAATAATAAAAATAATACAACAAGCGTTACAAAAGTATGTTGTCGAGCAATTCCTCACCGATGAGTGTCTTTACCACATCGTTACATCATATCAGGTAAATGAGGTTGACCGCGGTGAAGCGCTAGAGGGCGCGCTTACGTTCACAAGTCAAGAGTGAAAAGATAGAAAGACAACAGTTAAGACTGAGGTGTAAAAGGAACGATAATTATATATTTGCCATTGGATTGTATGTAGAATTCAGCAACCGGAAGTTTATCAACTTCATCAGAACTTTAGAAAGTGTATATATATATATATATATATATATATATATATATATATATATATATATATATATATATATATATATATATATATAAGCAAAACAAGAACTTTAATTATGTCAACATGCGCATCTTTGCAAGTCAAACTCTCTACATGTCTACTAAAAGCCCTCTTGTACCCCTTGGAAACATAGCTAAAGGTCGACGCTGGAGTGACAGAACGTTTCACAGCATGAACGTTTGTCGTAAAATTTTAAACACAGATCAAGATTAAGGAAACGTATAGAAAATCCTTAAAGACTCACTTAAACAAAGGAATATCTAAAATAGTCGCGCCTTCGCTCCAGGTTTGGAAAAACCTACGACCAGGAACAATCAATTTCGATTTTAGACTTATATGACTATAATATGTGGTTGCAAGATGACCCATGATTAAGAGAAAACAAACTGACAAAAAGACAACAATCAAACCAATAAATAGTATGGCAACTTGTATCCCTTTATATGCCGTCGTCTACCAAATGACAGTGGATGTTTTTTTCACGTTTTGCGATTTTCAGGCATACAAGATGCAGAGACGGTGGCCAGGAGTTACATGGCAGATGCAATCTTGTTTCTGATAGGGGTTTTAATCATTGCTTCTTCCGTGGAACGTACTAATCTCCACAAGAGAATCGCATTGAGTGGGCTCAGACGGGTGGGACACAGCCCTTACAGGTAGGCCCATACTTTTACGAACAATTATCGACCAACAATGGTGCATCGATGGCATAATTTGTTCATTTAGCGATAGTCTAGAGTTGATATTTGCCATATTTACTTTTAATATTCTGAATATTCCTTTTTTCTTACTTTTAAGTGACATTCTTTCTTCGGGTTACTGTAGCAGACCATCATACCTATTGATTCATAATAAATATTATGATAGGAAATCTCGACATCAACACAATATTGTACACTTCGACCTTTATTGGTTTGTTAAGTAGGCAAACTTCGACTTATTTTACATGAAAATCTGCAGCTTATTTTTCACAAGGTCTGATTGTACACAAATGTAAGCTCTTCTATTTCACTTTTTCAATATTTGAGGCATGCTTGATCGTCCCTGGTAACCCGTTGAATTCATGCTTTCATATAACCTCGATGGAATGTCTTGGTGTTGCTTTGACCTATATATTTGTAATGACTGCTTCCAGATTGATGTTGTGCCTCATGAGCCTGAGTGCATTTCTTTCGATGTGGTTTTCAAACACCGCCGTTGCATCAATGATGGTGTCCATCGGGAAAGCAATAGCCGACCAGACGAC
The DNA here is from genome assembly GCF_041260155.1 of Ptychodera flava. Lineage (NCBI taxonomy): Eukaryota > Metazoa > Hemichordata > Enteropneusta > Ptychoderidae > Ptychodera > Ptychodera flava. The sequence continues at coordinate 38,665,862 of NC_091931.1, read as the reverse complement.
GTCTCGTCCGGGAATAGACTCCAGGGTGAGTACTAGTGGTTCTTGGACAAACAAATCAACGGGACATATACCACAACACCACCCCAAATCCTAACGCTGACTACTGGATGGGAAATTTCGAGGAGGGGGGGGGGGCATATGACCAGAGGGGGATGGATGAGGTGTAATCGTTATGATAGTGTTGCTATACTGCAAAGCCCCGGCACCGACTAGCGTTGTCAACTCAATATATGGTTTGGAGACGCCGGAGTCTAATGGCCAGTCATCCATTGCATATTGTCACATCGGCAAGTTTGCATTTGGCTCACCTCAATAAACTAACACGATTGGAACTAATTTGGGATAATTGGATTTTCATATTTTTCAAATTTCTCAAAATGTTAGGTGCCCTATAACTGATATTACAAATTACTTATGAAAAAACAGTGTGTAATTAAAAGGAAAAGCAGATGAGCTTACATTTGCAGATCAAATAGACATTACTTCACCATCCAATTATCCCAAATTTAGTTCCAATGGTGTAAACTTGAATTTGGAGCTAGTCGGTGAATGAGTCGACAGCAAAACAAAGTGTTTTGAAGCAGCCAACGAATTAACAGGTGTCGTTTAAGATGGCGTTAGACATAACCACAGCGTCCATATCATGCAATGACAAATTCAGGCCAGTTTGCTGTTTCTTTTTCTGGAGCAAGAGTTTGGAATGACATACCTTTCCATATAAAGTCCACAAACTCTCTACATAACTTCAAACACACTTTTAGGCAATATATGATCAATCAGTAACAGATTTCACTTTTGCCATGTAGTAATTCAGTGATCTTCTACGATATTGTAATTATTTCAGCACTTTTCTTTTATTTACTTAAAGAACTATCTGTTATTGTTATCATGAGCCCCCCTTGCTAACTGTGTTTTCAGACAAGCTACCATGACGGAGTTCGGGCTAGACTAGCTGTAAGCTATTTCCCGACTCCCCATTTACCCTCTACTTTGTTATTTTCTCCCTCTCGAGTTCATGTGTCATGTAATTGACTTTTTCAAATCGGGTAAATAAACCAATTATTATTATATTTTCCTCGAAATCACTTTTTTGCGAAGATTCATTCAGTTGTCGTGGATTTGTTAAGCAAAGCTTGAAGTATTGGTTGGATTCACCTTTTCACATTTGTGCAAGTTATTTAAATAACCCGATTTCCTGGCTTCTTTTTCACTCCCTTTTTCAAGATTTCAAAAAACTGAGCTCTAGTCCGTCCTGGTCAAATTTTGTAGAATTTTCACATTATGTTCTTTAAATACTATATAACAAAACCACAATTGTGTTTTGAATAATAATCATTTCAATTTTGCTTATCATGATTTTATCTAGATGTTTTCGAATGTCGGTTTTTCAACCCCTACCATTTAAGATTGAAAATAGACAATGCAAAAACAAAACTGTCATTTTTTTCCTGCATATACTCCAGTTTCAAATGAGGCATTAAATTTCATAAAGTAGTATCTAGTTTTTGTAAAAAGGTGAAAGAGGCTCCCCACCTAACTATCCAAAATGTTTTTGTGTCGAGTTTGTGTTTGATTCGTTTCAAAAATGTGTTCCTACATTCTTATCCGATTGTTTGTGTTAAGAAAAATGTTTGTTTCGCCTCGGATATTTGTAGGGAAGTTTGGATTAGAGTATACGGTAATGTATTATTTGTGTGGGGAAAGCTTATGGCGAGACGCAGCCGGACCTATGGTGTTACACTTGATAGAGTGGCCCTTTGACGCTTGCGTTTCGAAACCCGAGTGTGGTTTCTTATCAGTCGCAATGTAGATTCTTTCCTTGGTTTGTGTTTGTAAATATTTATTTTAATAAGTTTTAGTGGTCCTGCTCGTCGAATAGCGAGGCAAGAATATCAATGTTTGGGTCTCGTTGTGAGTCCATTTGGTGGTTCGGTTTGTTTGTTTTTGTTTTCTTTGCTTCTGTAAATTTTGTTTTGACTAGTGTGTCTTTTAGGTTTTTGTTTCTCTTGTAAGCAATGATTGGTGATTCTGGAAATAGATGCCTTAGAGTTGAGTCCTTCTCCAGTTCAGCCCAATGTTTCAAAAGAATTGCCTTAAGATCTTTTGTTTTTATGTAGGGGCTGTATGTCGTACTGAAGATGAGTTTGTTTGCTGTTTCTTTACGTGTAATTGTACAGTTTGTTAGTGTATTACGAACGCTGTGGTTTATTTTTTCTGTTATATTCGTGATTTCGTTGTTTTTGTAATGTCTGTCGAGTAGTTTGTTTCTAAAGAAATCGACTTTTTTTAAATTAGTAAAGTCGTCATTGTTGTTACAAGTGCGAGCGTATCTGAGGATTTCACCTTTGATAAAGCCATTAAATGTTGCTGTCGGGTGACACGATTCTCTATGTAGAAATTGGAATGTGTCTATCATTTTTGATATCTATCATTAACGCCAAAATGGGGCTTTTCTACCCCAAATATGTATTCCCTTCATCCTTCGAGTAAATTGTTGCTACCATACTAAACATTTAGGTTCTCTGCTTTTTGAAAATATATAGTATGAGGCGATTGGTTTTTATGTCATCTCTTATAATAAGAAACATTGCTTTGAAAAATGTGTATAGGTTAAGTGCTAAATCATCTTAAATAACGTGAGCCAATTGCAAAGTGCCCGTTGATTTATCGGCAGGGCAACTTTTGACTTGCAAGACGATCAAGAGCCTGAAGTTCTGTGAATATTTTTATCTGGATCAGAAAACTTTTTATGGTTTATATTATTTTCATCTGGAGAGATAGATTCCCACTGCCAAGGATGGCCCGAAGGGAGTGACCGATCACTTCAAAGAGAAACATTCGTAAGCGAGACATGAAAGTCGGACTGGGAGATAGTAAATTTTAAAACATAATGTCCTATTCGCCAAGAAAAAGATATCCACTGCCCTTTGAAACGATGAGATGAACGTTGAAGAGGTCGACTCCAGCGATAAACACAGACGATAGGATGCATGCGCCAATAATTCAAATGTTACGCAACTTCTGCATTAACCATCCATTGAACACGGGATATGATTGCAACAGTTATTCTGAACGTAAAGAACAACGTATTCCGATGAACGGTAAGAACACAATGCATCAAAGTAACGGAAGACAATTAATCTCTCTCTCTCTCTCTCTCTCTCTCTCTCTCTCTCTCTCTCTCTCTCTCGCCCTTCCTCCCAGGACGAAGACAACGAAGACCCATTATGTGATTTAGTGTCAGCGGTCGATGATAAAGACAGAATGGAAATGGATGATATTGTGTAAGTGTAGAGTGTGTCGAAACAAAAAAAAAATGAAGAGGCTATAGTTCAGCATGTTTCCACCGTTTAAGGTCAAATAAAAATTTATGTGATCCGTTAACCCGACCTACCATAGAAAAACCCGCTGACCCAAGATATTTTTTTCGCACTTTCAAATTTCCTCCGACCTACCTATCGTAATTTTAGGACACACGTTACCGGAAACACAATTTCTATTTATTTGGCGTTAATGTGGACGATAGATTTTCGATTTCTCAGGATCATCTGAGCAGAACGTTGCACACTCTGTGGGCAGAAATCTTAATGGAAGATTTCCCGGATGAACAAAACACTGTTGCTGCTATAACAATGAACGTAGCAATTTGCGCCATTTTTGTAACTACCAGAGATAAGTAAACCGCCTGTTGACTCAGTTTCTCTACTGAGAGGCAAGATTCAATTCACAGAAATCCATTCTCGTCCAGCATCATTCACCTCGAGCTGTCCCTATTTGTACTCCCTAGGAACCACAAGAAAGCCGTTGACGACGTCGTCACCAATGAAGAGCCATTGCCCAGGGTTGTAACAGGCAAGAGAAGTTCAGTGGTTGGCAGCTGCCTGATGCTGAGTATTGCCTACGGCACAAACATTGGTGGTTCGGCTACTCTGACAGGAACAGTGATGCCAATAATATTGAACGCTATGTTAACTGAGTAAGAAGCGTCTTAATATACAAATAGTCAACAAATTCGTAGCGAATTTCATACATGAGGTGATATATATATCTATCATCACAGAAAACCTTTGGGCTTCTCTTCAAGTATACCCGATGTGAAGGTCACGGTATATCTCATTACACATTTGCTATAAAGTCACTTTACCACTGAAATGCAACAATTATTCACGTGCCACCGCCAATTTTAAAACATTGTATACCCAGGGATGCTTTTACATGTAAATTTGTTAGTTTAATATCTTTTGAACAAATTTATGTCCAAGAAGTGTCAGAACTACTCTGTACTTAGAGAAAGAAATCGTACGTGTATCAGCAAACGTAGAAAAGAAAGTAAGATTTTAGTGGCTGAATATATACTTGGGATACTCATTAAAAGCGCCCAATTCATCGATCAATGTGTACATTGGGAAGGCAAACGTTTGTGCAGAGTTTATGGAGCATACGAATCAGATACTTCATGGGCTAAATAAAAAGCTTATGAAAGACAAATTAATCATTTCTCTTTCATTTGTCTCGGTCCTACAGTGAGTATGGAACGTCCAGTTCAGTAGGCTTCGACACATGGATATCGTTTGCATTTCCACTGCAGTTGGTGTGTTTGGTTTTCTGTTATCTCTGGATGTGTCTACTGCTATGGTGGTTACAGAAACGAGAGAGGTATACGCATTTAAAGCATTCCGCTTTTTGTTACATCACTTTCATCTTTGACAGCCTAAAAGGGCATTCCATTGACATTCCAATTGACGGCTTGAGTCATTTGATTTCGAGGCTACTGCTATGCATCATTGATCGCCTAGGAACCTTTTTTGTCACATTTCATGACACATCTTTAAAAAAATCTAAACATGTATGATTTGTCGTTAAAACGAACTTTGGCCAAGTAACGGGACAGAAGCTGCAATTGTTGATGATTTGTGCAATAATTCTCTGCATTATATCAACTACAATTTCCTTCTGTCCCCCTACAGCATGCAGAAACAAACAATATCCAGTTTGACGACAAAGCCTGTAAACATAATATGTATTAGGTGATAATTTAATTCGAGTCCAGGCTGAGTCATTTGTCTATGATACAAATGTATGGTACATAGGCTGTGTTGGCAAGCTGAATACTGGACACTTCAACGTGCTGTAGGGAGTAGAACAAGAGCACGGTTGCATAAACTGAACAAAAATATTGCCAAATTATCAAAGTTAATACAACTACTGCCTAAGGCAGTGTCAGTATCAGGTACCACCCTGCTACTGCAGTGTCACTGTCACTGCATACCTGAGAAGTGATGGAGATAGCTCTGACTCTGATATACTTGGTAGTTGAAGAAGAGTTTTGGTCAAATGACGCTCATGACAGTGAAACATACTTGTACACAAGATCAGGCCAGAGAACAACATATGGAAGACCAGGAGACTTGAAAAGTTATCCGGGATTTTTAAATTCTGGCATATGAGAATAATCAAATATTAAAGGAAAAAGAAGGGTCACCATGCTTGATTTTCTAAATTTTCTCATTCTCATCGTAAACTGATGCAAACGTAAAACTTTGAACAGTAAAGACTAATTGAAATGATGTGTGTGACTTAATAAAATGATTTTTTAAACCAAACTTACCATTATTTAACCCAAAGGGAGATTAAAACGTTTATTTTATGTAATACTTGACCTTGCGGTGTTGTAAATGTTCAGTAGCATCTAGCATATTTCTTGAACCTTAGAAACAAATTTTTAGTTGATCACTGTTTCTGAGATTTTCACAATTTGATGATTAGCCAGGAATTCACAATTAGCATACTCTCTCATGATCGTCATTTTGTGTGCTCTTCAGCAGGTGCCATTGACCTGCATCTTGTGCAAGAAGCGATATGCAAAGTTGTATGCAAATGAGAACAAGTGTAGCGAAGTGTAGCGAAGCTCTTGCAGTGTATATTGACCTGGCAAGAGTTTGACTAACTCAAGTCGGCTTAGACTAATAAATCCACGGCTTAGACTAATAAATCCAAAATGAATCAATTTAAGAACAGGTAGCGTTGAACATGTTTATTTTTTCTGTGCGCACATCCCTTACATATATGCGGGCCGTTATAGTTTTGGGAGGGGGATTTTGATCATATAGAGGGGGATTTGAAATTTTTTTAGGGTATTGAGGGAGATCTGAAAAAAATAAGATTTTAATCACGATTCCTCCAGCCCCACTCCAATCCCCAATCGTTATTTGTGAAGGCAGCCTTATTTAAGACTGGGAGTATGTGAACAAAGTTGATGAAACTTTAATACTATGGATATTTATCAGACTCTGATATTGTGTTAGTGAAAGGCACCTTGTATGCTCATGTCAGCTAAGTAATAATATGCATTTTTCACGAACATTCCAAATTAGTCCACACTAAACTTGAAGGACTGGACCAAAGCAAATTGGTAATATGAAAGAACTTTTCGAAAAAAAAATGCTAACTGAAGGGATAGGACCAAAGTCAATGAAAGTGCTTTGTATATCAACGATAAATTACATTTTCGCGTCAACTAATCTATGATTTGCATATTTCATGAGCTTTCATAGTTTGGCAAATCAGCTTGAAGGACTTGACCAAAGGCAATTTACACTTGACGTGTAAAGTGGTGTTACAATGATAGCAGTCAAAGGAATTAGTAATTTCACTTCAACTAATTACTAATTTGCGTTCTTAATGATCTTTCGAATTAATCTATGGTGAACACATTGTTCGTGATGTTGATCATAGCAATTTGTTGCAAACTTGTAGCAATAGCGTCAGAGAAAAGTTTCAATTGACAGACAACTGCCATATACTGAAACACGGGAGCATTTTCAGTTCACATCTGATTACAAACAAGTAGCAGATAATTCAGGAGTCCAACAGACCGTAATGCTGAAAGAGTAATACGATGTCGACATTTTGTTTTAAAAACACAGGATAACAGTGCAACAAGAAGAACCCCTTCGTGTTAATACAAGACATACAAGCGATCCTTTGTCAAATGGTTATTTACAGACGTATATCAAGAATGAATACGCAAAGCTTGGTCGCACAAAGTAAGTAAGGTTGTACGCATGCTCATGGTAAAAATTGTAAACTCTGCACATAGTTTACCATAGACCGTTTTTTCTCGAGGGTCTATGGTTTACCCAGGAAACTTTTAAACTTTTGTATTCTCTTTCATAATGGACAATAAAAGTAAATGTTCCCCGTGCTAATTTTATTAGCGAAAAAAATCTCAAATTTACTGGTATTTGAAATTAACTTTACCGGGAAGGATTAATTTTAAAGATTCATTCAAAGATTGAAATTCTCGGTCGAAGAAATATTGCTGTAAGAAATCATCCAATACTCATTATTAAGAAAACATCCCCAACGGTATGTAATCACTACATTGAACCACGTATTCTCATATAATCTTCCGAAACATGATTTCAGATATAGCCATTTACATGTCGTGAAAATCAGGAATTAACCGTCCACAAACAACTAAATTGTACATAAAAACACCGTCAAAGACTTTCATTCATATTTCTGCGTTTCTTTCTTCTCAGCTAATTCTAGATCTGTCTTACAAATCGCTGTCATTCTACAAATCTCTGTCATTCTACATAATTCAATTATGACCTTTTTTACACACTAACGTGATACCAAATATCCGCGTATCTCTAAAAATGTTAATAATTCTTATTGTAGGTGGGCAGAATATTGGTCCTTGTTCATCGTTGTTTCTGTGGTTATTTTATGGTTCTTTGCTGATTTGAAGTTCATATCTGGATGGTTGTCGCTGTTTAAATCTACGTAAGTCAATTCTTCCTATTCATGGCGTCATTGCAGAATGATGGCGGATTTTATCCAAGCATTTCACAGATCTGAAAAGAAAAGAAAAAAAAAGAAAAAGAAAAAAGAGCAATGATTTCATTATAAGTGAACAATACAGTGTCCGTACAATATTTTTTATCTCGTTTCACTGGCGTGATATTGAACCTGAGATTACATTGTCTACAGAGTATACTATATAGGGAGCAACGTTAGATTACTCGCTGTTTCGCCGCTTGTGGCGCTCATCGACGTGCATGTCGTTTCTGAACACCGGTTTGAGGGCATACAGGCGAAGCTTATGGCATCCTGGGTGACCAACCACAATCTTTGAAACCACGGAGTAATTCGAAAGCGAACGTTTGTCTAGGAAAGTTACACAGGGTCAGAAACGCATTAAATAGACTTTTGATCGAAGCGGGCATACCAGTTATCGTCTGTCAATATGACGGAGATAAATTCTATACACCCCTGCAGAGTGACAGGCCAGTGTTCGAATGATATCGTCTAAAATTGATATGAGCGCAGATCGCCATGTTGCTGGTAACGGTACAAATTATTCTGTCTATCTTTTACTCTTCGGTATGTGATTCCTGTCAGTGACACTTAGATCCTAGCATCAAGTCATCTTACTTTTATGAAGGTAAAATGCCCCTCGGGGACAGATTTTCAGATTCAGCTTTTATATACAATATATGTAAATAGCCTAACCCTCATTTTCAAGCCTATTAAAACAAAGAAGTTGTTACCCACTTGTTTTTGCGAAAATTTGTGATGTTCTATCTAATATACTTTAAGCCAGCTTTAACTTTTGATGTTTTTAAATGTTTTTTTCTAAAATATCAACTACATGTACAGTTTCTTGTTCTACTCCTCAAGACATGTTGAGATACAAAGTATTTAGCTCGTCAGCTCAGCCTGTAAATGTGTAGACTAAATTGTTATTGTTGATTGATGTACAAAACAAAAATAGCGAAAAATATAGTATAAAGTTACAGCTAGTGGCCATTGAACATATAACTTACACCGGTAGAAAGCCTTTGATTTTGTCATGAAGTCATATCTAGATACGTTAGCAAATCGGGTCGAAATCAACTGGGAAGGAAGGGAGCGGCAAAGTAGCTGTAATCGAGTGCTATGCTCTTGTCGTTTATACTAGTTGAGAAATGATTTATATTTATCACAGCCTTGAAACATGCTGAACCTTTAGTAAACACCCTGCGTAGACAAGGAACGGTGAAAACAGCGATTGCATACACTTTTGTTAGTATAGTATGCGATAAATTGCCTTTAAATAATATACATGCAAACACTGGCAAACCGTACATGCCGCAAGACGTGGTTCTAGACTGTCATATCAAGCATGACCGATGTTATAGCTTTCGAAGTTGAAAATTAGAAGTCATTTTATGAAATTGAACAATACAGAAAAAGCAAACAAACAAACAAACAAACAACAAACAAAACATTGAAAACGTAACCATATAGTAGATGCGCGTTCACATAGTGTGCAGAAGATGGGTTTCAATATGTAGACGTCATTACAGCATCTGTTGTAAGTATTTGCAAATTCTGTACTAGAGCTCTCTACGGTTACGATCTATGAAAACCATACTTCAAGGATTTGTACATTGCATATCGATAGTACTGTGTATACTTGCTTATTTTTTCATCCATAGACGAGTGGGCATAACTGGTGTAACTCTTGGGTTTGCGGTTTTATTTTCATCATTCCACTGAGAAGACCATCATGCACCATTCCAGGCGAGTAAATGCTACTGTTTTCAGGTTGACCTTTGTACAAAATCAAACCACCTGAAAGGGCCAGTAATGCTTACTTTTGATGACATTTTCATTATTTTTGTTTTGTATATCAATTGCAACTTCTTATTCTACTCCCCAAATAATGTTGAAACACCCACGATTTAGCTTGTCAACTTAGCGTACGATATATATGTATAAAATACATTGTTATTGTTTACATTTGAATTCTAGTCCAGACCAGAATTCACTTTTCAACAATAACAAATTGAACGCAGTTCACACATGCATTGACAAGCTGAACACTGTATATATCAACATGTCTTGAGGAGTAGTAGAAGAAGTTATGGTTGACATGCAAAATAAAAGTGGTGAAGAAATGAAAAGTTAGCATTGCTGGCCCTTTAACTTTCATCTAATAACACAAAGTTACTCTCAATGCGCTGTCTTAAATTTAGATTCAACCGTATTGAGGTTCGTGACGTGCTATCGTTTTGTAAATCATAAATTTATCTCCGAAATTCGGATTCTATTATCGATTCATTCTAATATATTCTTTAAGTTTTGCAAATCACAATTTCCTCAATGTCTTCTTTACGGGAGCACATGGTGATATCTTCCTTTTATATGAATTCACCAGTTGAAAGAGCCAACCATATCTACTTAATACAGCTCAGTCTTGATTGACAGTCACTGTCGCTAACTTTCAGGCAAAGGATGTGCGAGGATGCACATATATTATCGAGGAGATTAATGGTTCCTTGCCTCTTTCACAGATGAGCCCAAACCGACAAGAACGATACTAGACTGGATTTATGTTCGACATGCCTTCCCATGGGGCGTTGTGTTGGTCGTTGGCGGATACTTAGCATTAGCCAGTGGTATAAAGGTATGAACGCTTTCACAGCTAGAAACTGATTGAGAAGCGTTAAAGTCGATAATAGTTCGCTTTGAATCCTCTGAAATTATCTAACGCACGCTCATCTCATATTATGTTCTTGAAACATTTTGATTGCACAAAATAAATCTATTTCATCCGAGCGAGTTTAATTTCAAAAAACTGTAACATTGCGACCGTACAGAATCATCTCTTCTCCATCGTTCCTACCTCCGCGCTCGCTCATCTCCTTTCTCTTGTTCACTCTTCTTGTATATGTGTCTGTCTCTGTCTGTCTGTCTCTAACTCTATGTCTGTCTATCTCTAATTCTGTCCATCTGTCTGTCTGTCTCTGCCCCTCCGTTTCTGTTTGCTCTCTGTTTTTCTGTGTGTCTCCATGTTTTTCTCTCTGTCTCTCTGTCTCTCTATTCCTTTCTGTTTCCGCCTGTCTGTCTGTCTGGCTATTTCTAGTCTTCAGGTCTCGACCGAGTTATACAAGAGAGCTTTGATTGGCTTGCTGACGTCGACGACTGGGTTGTGGTACTTGTTGTAACCACTGTAGTTGCCATATCAACCGAAACGATCGGTAATATCGCTGTTTTTGTAATATGCTTTCCTATTTTGACCGCACTGGTAAGTTTTCCTGTAACATTTCCACTTTCAGTACTTTAAACTTTCAACGTTTACGACTGTTACAGCAATTTTTGCGTGTTGCGGATAACTTCTAATCATAATTTCATCGTTGGACTCGTGTCATTCGCCATACGCATGTTTGCATTATCCACACAGTACAGTAAAGTTGTACCAACGACAACTCAGTTGGTTAACTGTTCGGATACGGTTAAATCAGCATCGCTTTTTTACATGTATAAGGAAGCACCTCAGGTACGGATTAAACTTGACCATGAATTGACGAATCATGGTATTGATTTTGGACGAGGTGGTAAACGGTTGTCATGTTGCAGCTAACACTCACCGTGGAGGTCTTTTTTCAACCTCAATGCTCTTATTAATTAACGTCGACATGTCCGACATGCCTTCCCATAGGGCTTTAAACGGATATCGAAAAATCAGATCGGGCGGGCCCAGTCCCGTCGGCGACCTGTGGTCAACTTGGTGGACCGCTAGACTTCGTCGCCTTCGACAACTCTCTTAGTGTATGATGTACTGTTGACAATAGTGTTACAATATTACAATAATTGAAATGCTGGAAATTATTGTTCAGTTTTAGAGAGGGACAACATTCAAGAAAGGAAGTCAGCAACAAAAAGTAATAATACAAGCCCGTTTATTACCCCAGAGGGGCCGTGCGTTACCAGAAACACATCGCTATTCCGTTCCGAGGTCGTAGGCCGAGGGATATAGCGATGTGTTTCTGGTTACACACGGCCACGAGGGGTAATGAACGGGTGCTATAGCCCGAATAAAGACCAGGTTATAGGTGTTTTATAACACACCACACGCTCATGTTGTATTGTGTTATAGTTTTTAATGAGTTTTGATATTATGCACTGCAACAAGTCGTTGTGACAAGTTTACTTTGCGATTTCTCAAAGGCGGTAACAGTTGTACCACTTTCTTCCAAAATATATTCTAAGCATACCTAGCAACATCCTTGGCTGCACTTGAATCTTTTTCATCGATGAGTTGTTCAAGTTCCTCCGCTGTTAAATTGAAAATCGTGCTGTTTTAGAGAAATGCCCGTCGCTCATCCGGGGCGCTCATCCCCTGCCATTCACGCCCATTGTTTCAAAGCTGCTGGCGGCAATACGGTCACGTGACCGGGAACTTTTCCAAATTTTGGTCAAAAACTATTTCCCTAGGTAGATAGTTTTTCAAAATTACACTCTGACGTCACTTTAGTCGATTCTGTGGGGACGACGTATCTCTTTTCCCGTCACATGACGCATTCTGGCGAATCGCAACACGGAATGAGCATGTGGCGTGTTATAATAAAAAACTGTGAAATCCCTTTAATCAGAAACAACTAGTACGTTAGCAAGATCAAGAGCGTTTTATGATGTATCCAACAATCGATAATGGGTAAAATGACAAAGATTATGATGATGGCCATTATGGTGATAAACATACAACAATAAAAATAACAAAAACAAAAACAACAACAACAACAACAACAACAACAACAACATTCAAAAGTTCATACCTTGCTCTCATATTTCAGGCCAAGGAGGCGCAGACCCATCCTTGGTTATACTTGATACCGCTGGTGTTCTCCTGTAACCTGGCGTTCATGTTGCCCGTAGCAACACCGGTGAACATGATCATCTATTCGTGCGGAAATGTGTCTATTCTAGAAATGGTATGCGATTTTATTTGTGAAGGTTTTTGATGCGCTATTTATCCAATGACATCATTTTTATGACGTCACGTTATGTTTCTTCCATCATGTCGTGATATCCCTAATATCTTGCCTATTCGTGCACATACGTAATTTTTCGACTTTGTCTTTATATTTTAGAAGTCTTCTCAAAGTTTTATTGTTGGATTTGATGTGTACAGTTTTCCCGATGACATGCCTATGCATTTACAGTGAATCGAGTCTCGACTAAGTTTGTCAATGTCTCGCTGTATAACTGTAATTCCATACTCACGATGAAACCTGCGCTGACAAGACCAACAGATGGTTTGCTTTTAAGTTTCTCACTCAGTTCCGAGGAAATGTCTAGGTGCGATTTAACTTTCATGGAAGAGCACAGATTGTCGTATAGGAGGAAGTCATCGTATGTTCATTTCCTACAGATGAATCATTCATTTCAAGTATGTCCAGGTTGCTAGCTGTATACAACCTCAAAGCAAAACTTACCCGCATTTGTGATTTATTCCTTTATTGTCAGTGAGTCTGATCGAAGCATCTAGCTTTCAGATACAAGTGCCTACAGCACATACAACGATGTTTCACGACTTCGTTAGTTATATCGTTATGTATCTGATATGCATTTATTTCCATTTTTCACAGGCACGAGCTGGCGTGGCAGTAAACATTATATGTCTGTTCTTCACGAATTTCTTCGTCAATACATACGGGTGCTGGATCTTTGATTTCAAATCCGTTCCTCTCTGGGCTCTCGAAGAAGTCGCGATGGTCAATATTACCAATGCAACAGCTGTATAGATCTCTTCGAAACGTCCGCCCGCTAGAGTGTTTGGTCATTTCATTTGTTGATGAATGTTAAATTTGAAAAAAATTGAAGCTCGCCTATGAACAACAATGCAAAAAACGCGTTAGAGTTAGCATGCACATCGAAACTGAATGACTAAAATCTTAGCTTAAACTTACAGTAAGGAAACTATGAACGGTTCCCTTTCAAAATAAAGAATTCAAATCAGGGGTCACAGTGCAAAATTTCGCCGGTACTAGAGAAACAAACTACCCAATCTTTGAATTGAGACTTAAAATTCAAAATGGCCGCCCTCCCGATATTTTCTCTTTGGGGAAAAATTACTTTTATAGTAAAGAGCCAGTGAAATCTTTAATTACTCCATGAACTTCAAAATGAGCTCCCACAAGTGGTAGACCAAAACAGCATTGTAGAAGTTCGAGAATTCGGATATTTGTCCCCGAATTCCACCTTAAGATAGAACGCGCCTCGGGGACACAAATTTGGACTCTCAAACTTTTACAATTCTTTTCTGATATACCACTTGTGGAGGTTCATTTTAAAGCTCTTGGTGTAAGAAAACTTTTCACCGGCTTAGTTTTTCGAAATTCGAAAATTTTATTTTTTCTCCATAGAGTTAACATAGCGATGGCGGCCATTTTGAATTTTAAATATCGGTAAATCTTGGGTTATTTGTTTCCATAGTACCAAAATTTGCACGGTGACCCCCGATTTTTATTCTTGATTTTGAAAGAGAATGTTTTAAAGATTCTTCAAGGAAAGCTTGAGTAAAAGTTTAAGTCTTTCACTTTCGAGGCGCGAACTACCTTAACTAACAAGTCTTGCAAATCTTGGCGCCGGAACATTTGTAAGTTTAGCACCCAGTCGTGACTAATGACGTGCGAGGGCCTTGAAATAAACATGGATTGCACGGAATCGCTCATCCAAATATAAACATACCTTTAGAGGTCATGAAGGTTTCGCGTATACTCTGTGATGAAGAACAGAGACTTTAAGGATAGCTCGTTAGATCTTTTTAAGGTCTGAAAGAGAAGACGAGTTGACACTTCAGAATAAAATTTCTACCTTTGCAGAGCAAGTGAAAAGTGAACGTTGCGTGCGGAAGGAAGTATGCATGCGCCGGTGAGTCTGGAAAAAAGTATATAAAAGCCTGGAGCCTAAAAATGGACATGTATCGAGCCTGACAACGACGAGCCCTCAAATTTGATCACTCCCATACAGCATGACCCTGGACCATTTCTAATTACTAAACCGTATGTTCAATGCGGAAAGCACAAAACTGACATGGTTATTAAAAAGTTAGACATAACAATACCGTCTGGCGATACAAAACAAAGTTGACACACATTTTAAAGGTGTTTTATTTAGGATGAGAAACTAAATGTCAAAACATTCACGAGTGATTTGAAGACTTAAATCAATCCATAATTACTCATTGTAGACAATGTGCGATTCCAAGCGCATGTCACGTGTCGGTGCAGACGACACCGTTAACAAACTGACGTGTTACAGACTGTAGGTGGAATGCCGTTTTATTGACCTCCCTGACACAGCAAAAACTGCATCCGGGTGCGACGTATATATACACTTAGTCATTAAATTTGGGGTGATGATACATTTTGAAATGGTTTGTAATCCGGAGTAGAAAATAGTTCGCAAGAGGCAAAAATAAGAGAAACAGCTTTACAACATAATCAGGATGCTGGCACGTTGCGGCCGTTCAAATTTTCACGCCTACAATTTTTCTTATCCTTTTTACCTATTAAAAACGTTCTAATTCACACAAAATGAAAACATTCCATGTTACATGTAACACTTTACACGTTTACTTTCAATTTGTTTTGAAGGGACGTTGTATAGACAAAATACAGAAAATTTAACGCTTTATGGTTGCCGAAGACTTCTTTGATGTGTAATTGCCGATAAATTTTAACCGGTCTATGCTAGTAGAGGTACAAAAAATTAACATTACATAAAACAATGCAATGTATTTGTAGTGTAGGGATCATCTCAGAGAATAAGACTGGAGGAGACCCGAATTAATGTGTTAATATATTGGAGGATTGGACGAGACCCGAATTAATGTGTTAATATATCTGTATAATGGTATCTAAATGAACCTTTGACTTTAAAATATTTATATATCAGGCCCGTTAGAACCTACCGGCCAAGCTTGACATGTCTTATCTTCGGTCTTTTTCAGTAGATTACAACTTGTCTCGATTACCCAAACTTCACTGCGGGACTTTATCCAGCCGCCCCGGTTGCCTGTCCACTTTCTACCGCTGGCTGCGCTGTGCCAACGAAAAGCGCGGTACAGCCAGCGGAAGAAAGTGGGCAGGGAACCAGGCTAGGCGTTGGGGAAGCCGGATGAGAGCTCCCCGCAGTGCAGAATGGGTAAACGAGATTAGATTTTCAATCAACGCAAACCCTTGTCAAAACCGGATTTGATGCGATTCCTCCGAGCGTTTTCTCAAAATTGACATGCAACGCCTTAAACATTTCGATATTCCAACAGTTTTAATATTTTACTTAACGCCAATTTCGATTTTGAAAGTGATTAATGTTTTCATGTTCAACGTCAAGTGAGTCAATGGGCAGTGATCTATTTTATTGCTATGATCAACAAGTGTAAGAAACAACCAACTACAGATAATCCAAAAATAGGGACAGTCGCAAAGTGACGTAATAATGGAAAACTATATGTATATTGTTTTGGTTTCCCGTTATTCCTTGGAGGAACAGACGATTCCCCCATTCTTGCGATAACCAGTGTAAATATTCAATATTTCATAAACTAATTTTCAAGTTGTTATCGCTGTCCATTATCCAACATCTGTAATTCAGATCACAACGGACATTAACATTTTATTCCTCTAGATCAACTTCCAGCGCATTAGCGTCAACGCCTCAAGTTTCCATGGTTACTTGTACTCATCAAAGCAGTCCAAATGATCTTTGTAATGCATCATTACCTACATGTTGTAATTTTACAGATAAAACTTACAACAAAAATCACTGTATACAATCCTGTAACATATAACCTACGCAGTGCTTAAAGAAGACGGGAAATAAAGCAATTTTGTTTATTTTCAATGTTTCAGTCTCTAGTCATTTTTCAAAATATACATGCATGATTGGATGTGGTATTTCAGTAGGTATTTAATAACATTTTACTCTATTGATATAGCGTGCGGGGAATTCAATGACATCCGACAGGAAGGTCATTCAAAAATGCCGACGTCACCAATTCGTGCTCAATTCACGTTGTTTCGATCTGACACGTTTACAGTTACAGTTAGGCGATAGTTTCAAGGTAGTGCAGGACGGGTATTCCCCGTTAGCCTGCTCTCGTTTCCTGCTTTTGTTTCATCTTGTTTCGTTTAGGGTCACATGCATGTACACCACACACGATGCAAGGTATTGTTGTCGCTCCTGCGAACTTATAGGCTACGAAAAGGCGACGGGCAAGTTCCTCATCAAATCGCCCGATTGACACTCCACTTCGACGAAACAAGGAACTGAGAGACGGAGTACGTCGCAGTGAGTATTCTAATAGATTGTGTTCTGGGTTCATTCACCTCCGACACTGACATCGGATTCCCATGGATCTGATGGCATTCTAAAGAAAGCACATCGCGTACCGTGAACTTCACTGTACTTTATTCATAGGCGATAATGGTCATTATAAATTGCTCTGTTATAGAAAGTGAAGTGAAAGTTGGCAACCTATCAATAAATCAGTCGCATATCCCTCCGGCTTCTGTATCTCCCTTACAATAGCCCGGGGGGATGCTTCCGTGAGTCAGCGAACACTCGCCCCTTAGTGCAATTCTTTGTTAACCCGCGATTGTCATGCTTGGCCTAAATGGTGTTTGTTGTCGGGGAGGGGAAGTTTCATAAATCAGATTTATAAGAAGTAGTGAGCATAAATACGTGAATGACAATGTGAAATTTAAGGGATCACTTACTCAAGATCCGCAAGATTCATTTTTTGACCGCGACGTCACGTGCCATCTCGTAATCACGTGGCACCACGTGCTGTATGCATCTGATGCATGACACAGCGCAGGTGCGCATGGTGTACAAGTCAAGGAAATTTTACCCAAAGTTGCTGGCATGATGACGTAAATGACGATGTTGAATTTAGGGAGTCAAGTCACAAGATTTGTCTGATGCATCTTCGAATTGCATTCGATTGGTGAAGGCGCATACGGCACAGAGGCAAGGATATTTTACCCTAATATTTAAGTGTAGCTGAAAGCTGCTCGTCTCGTTTGCTATGGTGTTGGCCCCTGCAGATTCGGAAAATCGGTTTCTCATTAACAATTTATGTTGTGCTTTTATCTAGACACAACAACAAAGTTTGGGATACCTTACCAGTCATTTAAATGTGATGTCTGTTGCCACACTTTAGTCTAAAAGTCATGTGCGCCATCCCTTGAAAACAGTCTTTCTCATATTTATAATTTCTGATGCCCCTGTAACTCTTTAGACTCGTTTCTTGTCCACTTCCCGTCGATCTAGTCATTCCTACCCCCTGGGTAGTCATTTCAAAAGTAATCCAGTTCACAGACCCCACCTCTGGTTCATCCACCGGGCCTGACGCTATTGTGACCTATGATGATCCCCAATAGCAAGGATGCCCTTGCTTGGACATTAACCCACTTATTAGTAGTGAGAGAGCATTCAATTATAATGGCCCGGGTGTGCCGGCGTGTTCTTCTCGTGCATGTCAAAAAAGGCAAATCATCTTAACCACTGAAAGCTACGGAGGCTTAATGAGGCCACAGGTGTAATTTTTAATTTCATACCTGTAATTTTTTTATTCATACCGGTGCTGGTCCACGCATTACCAGTAATACCTACAGGTATGAAAAAAAATTTATTTCATGCCTGTAATATCTTTTTCATACCTGTAATTTTATTTTATGCCTGAATTTGTTTATTTCATACCTGTAATTTTTATTTCATGCCTGTAATTTTTATTTCATGCCTGTAATTTTTTTTTCATCCATGTAATTTTTATTTCATGACTGTAATTTTTTTTTAGTTTTGTGATCTTTAAACATACTTGTACAGTTTGCTGTCAGCCTGGATCAAAAGCCTACCTTCACCTCAAATATGGTATTGCTGAACCCAACAAATATCCTAGTTTACATGTGCTACTACTCAGTTGCCTCAAAATCGACGTTTATTTCACTACACGCTGAAAACACTTGTTTTCCGCACCGTGCTATATAGTGGATAGCTGTCACAAGATCTATACCTTGATCTGTCGTCATCACCCCTTTTTCAGCAACTTTTGCACCATTGTAAACATGAAGTGAGTGGATTCCGAGTGTGTTCGGGTAGTGCATGTAGATAGAGATACTTCTTGGATTCAAGAATGCTAAATTTTGGCGAAAGGTCAGCTTTTGAGCCAGGATGAACGCGGCAATCAGTACTCGTGAGTTCAAAGGTCACAAAACAAAACAAAAATTACAGGTATGAAATAAAAATTATTGGCATGAAATAAAAATTACAGGTATACAAAAAAATTACAGGTATGAAAAAAAAATTACAGGCATGAAAAAAAAATTACAGGCATGAAATAAAAACTACAGGTATGAAAAAAATTACAGGCATGAAATAAAAATTACAGGCATGAAATAAAAGTTACAGGTATAAAAAAAAATTACAGGCTTGAAATAAAAAAATTACAGGTATGAAATAAAAAATTACACCTGATGTGGCCTCATTAAGCCTCCGTAGTAAGCGCCCCCCTTTGAAGATAATAAATAATGGTAACAGGCCTCCTCCCTCAAGTACGCATTACTTTACTATTTCAAATATCGTTGTTTGTGCTATATACAGTTATGTTCATATATGAGCTGTATTTCGCTAGGCACCAGTGTGTGTTTCTGTTTAAAAAATAAATTAAAGTCTAAAATTTAATCCACTTGTCATGATAGCAACGGCCACTATTGGTACATATTTGTGCACTTTATGTTGACGATAAGAGCAGCGGGAACAGACGTCGTTTGTCTTCCAGATCTGGTGACTAAATGGGGTCAACAAGTTCAAACGTTCTTGTGTCCATTCATTACCGTATCTCCGTCACGGTACATGTCTGCATGGGACATACAATGTTGTCGACTTTGCCAGCTGGCTACAGCTGAAACCAATTAGTGTGAGCAGTTTTATTGCAGTTCACTGCAGTGGCTTCGCGCTCTAATTCTGAAAAGGGTTGTATCTTTTCGTTGAAATGGATAAAATGCACATCTGATTTGATAGAACATAATCCTATCTTGTTCCGCGTTCATCCGGAACAGAAATACCACATAATTCGTTACGTTTGCGTAAAAGAACGGTACATGTAGCTGTTGAAAGAGGAGTGTGAACTGTGAATTGACACGCTTTGGTACATTTTACAAGTGGTATTGCCACAAACTGATGACATCAAAACGCCGTACACAATACACAGTGCCGTAATTACAAGGCATCTGTGTTTTGTGTACGGCGATTTGACGTCATCAGTTTGCCATACCACTTGTAAAATGGTGCCAAAGCGTGTTTCACCCTTCAAAGGTGCCGAGTACTATTTTTTCCGATCGACAATATATTTAAAATGTCCTGTTACCTTGAAAAGTGAATTCTTCGTCAGTTGAATTTGACTAATTTCTAATTTCGGTATGTGTAATACTAGTATCTTGTGTTGACTTGTACAACATCCGGGATCTGCAAGAGTGTGTGTACGTTAAGCGAACGCATTACGTTGACGTCAGCGATTTTCTCGTTTTACATAAGAACTTTCGTTTTATCGGGGGATTTGAAGCGTATGAAGAATCGCGATTTTTTTCCAGTACATTTGTACAATAGTGAAATAGAATATTTTTGAAAATTAAGTGACTCTCCTCCACTTTGCTGTGTGTCAAATACACAACCCCTTTTCAACTTTCAGATGAACCCCTGAATTTTGCCTGCCCATCCCCCGGCCGTGAGCCTAATAACTGACAGCTACCTCACGGGATCCCGATCAATTATGCGTGTTTGTAAAACGTGACACCCCCCTTTGTGATTAAGAAGCTGACACTGCGATCACTTTTGGTCACTTAGATTTTAACCATGGTGCAGAACCGAGCCTTTCGACTGTTGCTCGTCAATAGGGGTTTACTCATAACGTTTGTAACGCCACTCGTGTTCGCGCCCATACCAATAGTATACCAGACGTCTGTAAGTATAAAACTACCATATTTTCAGAATTTATTTTTATTTTGATTAATTTCCTTCATTCCCTACACTCTATTATACCACAGATTGGTTGTTGAAATCGCTGTACTTTCCTTTCCGTAAGATGGTCCCTCGTTTCATAATTGGCCATAGCCCAGGGCCTAAGCCCAGTCTCACTTGGACACCTTATTCGCAGCGCAACAAACACACATGCCGGTTCAATGGTAATTTCCTTGGTTTATCGAAAGTGTTCTCTTCATATATAAATTAATTTCACCTATTGAACTTTGGGGGTGAATTTAAGATGCTCAAAACCTTTTTCAAGGGTAAATCCTCCAAACTCAGAAAGCTAGGTTTTTTATAGTCATGAATAAAAAACTCAGGGATCGCCATGCGAAAGTTTTGATGATATAAACAAATTACCTGAAATCTTCGCCGGAATATTATTAATATAAAGTGAACGTCATTAGCTGTGTTAGTTCTACAGGAAACATTAAATATTCAATTCCATTAAGAAGGGGAATAAATTTAAAACTTCACTTTCTTGACAAGTGTCAAACGAGTCTGCACAAGTTGTACACAGATCAAGGGGTTCATGATTTAATGTCTGCCAAAGATCTGTTTCCTACTCAAGAGTAGTCAACTTACAAATTTTGACAAAAATGTAACCATGAGATGTTTTACATTACTTATGTCATTCCAAGGTATTTATAACGAAATCAAAGTTTGCAAAGAGTAAAGTGAAACCTGTTTGCATCCGCCTTCCCGCTGCGATTGTAAACCTTCCCGCTGCCAATAATTAATTTCCGCTCTTCCCATTCTCCTGCAGGAAAGCGACGAGCTGCTCCCCCCTCTGTAGGAAAAGACTCCCTCTCTGCCCTTTCCCACTAATATTTTTACCACCTCAATCGGCAACCTAAAACCAACCTAATCCCGTTCTTTGTACACTCGTGAGTTTACCGAAAGTTGCATTTGCGCAAGAAAAAAATTCCCTTCGCGCTGATGCTAAAAAAGTTGCCGATAAAGTTACAAAATTAACAGGCATATAAGCAACTCGTTCTGTCGAGTCATCACAGGATGCAACCGTAGATCGTCTACCTTTGTCAGTTTGATCAAGAATTGGACACTATAGCACAGACAAATAGTGTGTGTTTCTATTTGTCTGTGACTATAGGACACAATTATCCAATCCGTAACATGTTCGTATTCCCGCTCGCTTCCCAATCCTGATTGAGTAACACCTTCCCTCGGATAAGTCACAGTCACCTGTGGTCTATTCCGCTCTGCGTCTATGCGCCCCATAGACTTCTCAGGCATATATACACACGTCTATGGGACGCATAGACGCACAGGTGACTGTGGCTAAGTATTTGACATACACAAACCCGCTCTTCAAGTGTAAGTGGCGTAAGCGGAATAATCCCTTTAACATCGAGTTTTGGCTACACCTACCAATTGAAGGTTCAAATCAGACAGACTCACAGGCGTAATAGCTGGCGCTATAACCTTCGATTACGGGTTACTCGTAGCCTTCACGTACACTGGAAATGCGCTAATATCCATCAGGTTGAAAGGTCCAGTCACATGAAATGAATAACTGGTAATCCCCGTAGAAATATTGATGTTAACGTTGCTTTTCGCTGTAAGGCGCACCCAAGTATGAACTGAACTCTAAAAATAACATTCATGATAAGAGTGTCAACAATGGGATAATTCACCGAATATAAAGTAGCATTTATCGGGAAAAACTGTCTCAGTAATTCAATAATATCACGGTCCCTCTATAGAGGGACCGTGATATTATGCACCGTGAGTGTTATTCACCACATACATGTGATTTAATCTCACAATTTAAAAAAGAATCTTAGAATTGGATACCAGCGTGGGTTATTTGAAGGTGCGCATTACGCCGTTAAGCTTTTACATGCTCTCTGAAACCAGTCCGGTTTCACAACCAATGTTTTGATCTGCTTTCGACAATATCTTGTCCCCACAAAACCTTGAAGTTGGCAAATACCAGATGTATTTCGCCCACTTTTGCACATGAATTCCTGTGGTAGGCCCTAAAGCTTAAACACCTGACAGTTATGCCTTTTCCTGCTCCAAAGTTGCCGCCACAGAATCCTCACCGTAATGTTCCTAGAGCCTGATGCCTAGCAACCACAACCCAAACAATTTTGACGCAACCGTATCGTTGTAATTAATCGACTCTATGTGTAACGGAAGTTGCCTTCTCTTCATGCCACACGGCGAAAGTGCTTTGCAGTCAGTGAAACCAAACTACGTTAATGGTAAAATGTAAACGCGATTAGGATAGGACGATACTGAAGCGTACGATGTACGATATTTTGTGAACGGTCTTATTATCATACATCTTTTTGGTCGAAATATATTCTACAGGTGGATCCGTTTAGGCTCGTCTTTAAAATATATTTTAAAAAGTAGTTTTTGGTCGTTTTGGTTCCTTTCAGATCGGTTTTGCTCATTTTAGCTCGGTTTGGCTTCTTCCGACTCTCGGAGACACCCCATTCAAAGTTACAACTAGTGTCCCTATAGCCAGGTCGGTCCGTGACACCTAACAGAACACTGCGAGGTCAGAACATTCCCAAAACAGGATGGCGCAAATTACCAAAACATTATGTTTTATGAGGAGAAAATTAAAATATTGGTCGTAAAAACAGGCTGCGGCAGAAATCATATTACTGTAACTCACGTGCTATCAGTCAATAAAATAATGCAGAGAACGCGACATTATTGGTTGTTTCTGATTACATTATAGCTTGCCAGTGGTCATGTCGAACACATACAAGACATTAACCACAGCATTTACGATGGTTTTGTTCACGAGGGGTCAATCTGGTTTCTAAATATCCCTTAGCTTTTATCCTTGGCCAAGTTTCCTGGACTCATGCAAGGTCACCATGCTGTTCAGATTACAGGGAAGGGGGTTGTTGTTTCATCGTAACCTTGGTCAAATCAGTACGTGGATTGTCAGTGTTCGTGACCGAGAGATTTCTTGTCTGAAACTATGAAATTTGATTTGATACCTGCAGATAACACATCGGAGGGTTCCGCGGATAGAGTTCGTTAATTGGTCAATCAAACGTTTTCTCTTCCGTACAAAGTTTATCGCTTGAAGGAAGAACTTGTCTTGGAGACAGTTTTTCGGACACTCGACTTTTCATGCTAGGTTTGTCTGCAACTTCTGGCTGTTTACTTTGAAGCCTTTGGAGTTAAAAAATCCGTCTTGTTGTTTGTACTGAAGATCGAAAATAATTAATTTTCCTCCATCGGGTATATTGAGCTGTAGTCATAAATCAGGTTCAATTTATTACTTTAATATTAAATTTATAACGTTTTAATAATGAATTAAATTACCGGGGTGTAAACATAGCAAAGAGGAATTTAACTTTAGGGCCTTTCATTAATTTATCAAGATCAGTACTCGGGTAAATGGGTAAGTAAATCCGTTGGCAAACAATCACTTGTGATTTTCGGCGGCGGCTAGGGACGGTGAAGGGATTTTGTACTTAGCGCAGTGCCGGTTTAAACCTTTGATAAGCCTCTCCTGCTTGAAAGAACACACGTACTGTCGAACTTGAACATACATTAAATCAATTAAGGAGAGGAACTGAATGGCCTCTTTGTAAAAAAAGGCATTCCGCACTGGTAAAGATCAGCATGTACACAATGACGGTACTCACCCAGCGAATAAAGCAACAATCGAAATCGCAGGGTTAAATTCCCCAGCACATTGCATAAAGTTGGTTCGATACGGCTGCGTTCACAAATAACGGTGGGGATGGGGCTGGAGGAACGCGATTGAAATCTTTTTTTTCAGATCTCCCTCAATACCCTCACAATTGAAGTTACCCACGTCTATGTGATCAAAATTTTTCAGAACCCTTCAAACTATCAAATAGCCAAACATTTATCAGGGATACACGCAAAGAAAAAATAATTATGTATTAGGCAGTTTTCATTGCAGCTATTCAACACTACCTGTTATTAGCAGTTTGTAAAGCCATATTCCTAAGGCAAGTTCGTTCATTGATTCATTTTTAAGCAGTGGTCTTTTGTGATTTATCAGTCAAAGCAGACTTGAGTTAATCCAACTATGGCCAGGTTAATGGTCAATGCTAAAGAGCACACAAATTAGGGTCATGAGCGAGTATGCAAATTGTGAATTCCTGGCTACATTAGATGCTACTTATAAAAGATTTACAACATTGACAATACTGGAAGGTTAATCTATTCTCATTGGTGTTCTAATCTCTGAAAATTTTGGTGCAATAATGGCAAATTTGGTTAAACTAAAATAATTCCATTTAGTCACACATTTTTTTTCATGTAAATTAGGTTCTTTACCGTACAAAGTTTTACTTTTGTGTTATTTTACGATGAGAATGTGAAAATTTAGAAAATCAAGCATGACCCCCATATTTTTATTCTAATATTTGGTTATTCTTATATGCCAGAATTCAAAATTCCCCGATAACTTTCAAGTCTCCTGGTCTTTCATGTGTTGCTTTCTGGCCTGATCTTGTGTACAAGTATGTTTCACTGTCATGAGCGTCACATGACCCAAACTCTTCTTCAGCTACTTCATAGTCGGAGCTATCTCTGTCACTGCCGGTATGCAGAAGCAGGACAGTAGCTGTATTGACTTTGATAATTTTGACAATAATTTTGTTCAGTTTTTACAACTGCAGTCTTGTTCTACCCCCTACAAGCATGTTGGACTGTCCAGTATTCAGCTCCAACATAGCCTGTCAATATTTACTGCGCATTTTTATCATTGACAAGTGACTTTTAGTCGGTCTCAAATTCAATTATCACCTAATACATATTTATGTTATAAGGCTATGTTTTAGATCTTGTTTAATTATTACTAACATTAGAACAATTGGATGACATTAATATGTTATTAAATTTCCATTAAATTACCCAACAAACCTTAGAATCGTGAAAAAAGGAACCAAAAACTTTTCAGGTCCCCCTCTTTAGGCAGAGCAAAACTTTCAAGTCCCTCCGCTACTATACTCAAAAGTTTTCGACCACCGCCCGCTGAATTCCTCCAGCCCACCCTCACCGTGAACGTGACCGCTCTACCCTGCCGTATGTAGAGCACGGAACCCCCGTGCGGAGGGAACGTCCATGGAGTTATTAATCGTGTGGCATCGCTTCCTAATACTTTCCAAGAATTTATCGGAGTGTGTGCTGCGACTCAATCTGCAGATGTAGAGTACGGCGACGTCTACTTACGCGTACGCGGTATTCTCTTGCGATCGCCTCTAATGGGCGACCGCTAGAGAATACTGCACAAGTACAGACGTCACCGTACTCTACATTTGATTTTAACCAGATTGGCTGCGACTGTAATGGTCTTGATTACCTCCATTACAATCGGGAGAACACCAAAACCTCTCATCGGAAAAAGTAAAAACTCTGACTCGGTTGTGTCGGGCTGCTAGAAGCACCGATTGTGTCTTGACACCGCACTGAAGCATTTGCCAAATATGAACCCTGCCGATAACTATTTCTCTGATTACATTACACAACCGTTACCTTAGCCGTTTTAAAAAAACAACCAATCAACCAATCAACCAACCAATCAACCAACCAACCAATCAACAACCAACCAATCATCAACCAATCAACCAACCAACCAACCAAACAAACAAAAACACACACTTAAACTTTATTTATCAGAACATGCTCTCGGTTGCATTCTCGGGGATGAGCCGTAGCTGTCTTGCCCCGTGAATGTTAATGAGTGGAAGACATTGGTGATCAAGGTCAAGTTTATGAAGTTGTATCCAATGCATCCATCGGTATGTGAGTGTTGACCCACTTAAAGGACCAGTAGCTGTAACGTGGTGTTTTTTTCACTTTTTTTCGTTTTGCACGTAGATTGCAAATTCTCATTTTACTCAAAAGCATGTTGGAGCACCTACTATTTGGCTTACAAAGACAATGTCTTTACGTATAAACAACAACAATACAGTCTACACATGTGCAGGCTAAGTTAACGCTGACAAACTAAGTACTGTGTATCTCCACATGCATTGGTAATAAGATACTGGAGTCGACATTTAAAAACAAAAATGTCAATAAATCATTGAAAAGGTCTGAACGGTCCCGAAACAGGATGGCTCAACTTACGAAAACAGTCTGTTTGTTTTATGAGGAAATATTAAATTGCAGTAGTAAAAAAATAAATTCGAGTCAGTCTGTTGTCACATGTCCCCGCACAAATTTTCCAATTTGAAGCAAATGGCAGATGTGTTGGGAAGGATGATCCTATCCCAGAATCAACAGGTGCATTTTTAATATCCTATTTAAAGGTTCCATTCATGGAAGATTTACCTAATATTGTAGATCTACAATGCCAAGTGCGTCACTAACACTGGGTAATGGTAGCGGCGTGGGGAAGGAGAACCACTCAGTGAGTACCCATAAACACTTGCGGTTTTCCGTGATGCAGTGTACAAAAATACGCTTTTCCTCTTTGATTTTTTAACCACTTTACGATTTTGCGGACTGCAGACATCGATGCCTTAAGCAACTTTTCACTCCGAGTCCATAAAAACGACTTTAATTTTCTAACATTGAGGACGAGGCGTCACGGAATCCCATGCTATACTATAGATGTGTTGTACATTTTTTATCGTCGGTCAAGTTGAACTGGCTCCATCGGAAATTAAAGCTGTCTTAAATTCAAGTTTTTTAACGTATTCCATTTTTGTTCCGATAGTAGGAAAAAATTTATTATGTGCGCTGTATAATATTACATTTGGCAGTTGATTTAAGTCCGGATATGGTATTGCATGTTGTTGACGTTGAACTTTGATTACAAACATAGATGTACTGTTGGACTGAGAAGAAGAATTCAAAAATAATGAAAATATTATCAGAAGATACGGCTATTGTTAAATGAGGTCTTAGTCTGACAGTAGACTTAATAGTGTTAATTAAATTTCGAC